>NC_057399.1:30292890-30638628 GCF_019320065.1 Cervus canadensis
AAATTGACAGATTCTTACAAAAGTTCAATATTCCAAGACTGAACCAGGAAGAAATAGAAATTATGAACAACCCAATTATAAGCACTGAAATTGAACCTGTGATTTAAAAAAAATCTCCCAAAAAACAAAAGCCCAGGACCAGATCGCTTCACAGGAGAATTCTATCAAACATTTAGAAGAGAGCTAATGCCTATCCTTCTAAAATTCTTTCCAAAAAAATGCAGAGAAAAGAACACTTCCAAACTCATTCTATGAGACCACCATCACCTGGAACAGACTGGTTCCAAATAGGAAAAGGAGTATGTCAAGGCTGTATATTATCACTCTGCTTATTTAACTTATACACAGAGTACATCATGAGAAATGCTGGGCTGGATGAAGCACAAGCTGGAATCAAGATTGGCAGGAGAAATATCAATAAGCTCAGATATGCAGGTGACACCACCCTTATGGCAGAAAGCAAAGAAGAACTAAAGAACCTCTTGATGAAAGTGAAAGAGGAGAATGGGAAAAGTTGGCTTAAAGCTCAACATTCAGAAAACTAAAACCATGGCATCCAGTCCCATCACTTCATGACAAATAGATGGGGAAACAGTGGAAACAGTGGCAGACTTTATTTTTTTGGAGCTCCAAAATCACTGTAGATGGTGACTACAGCCATGAAATAAAAAGATGCTTACTCCTTGGGAGAAAAGTTATAACCAAACTAGAGAGCATATTAAAAAGAAGAGACATTACTTTGCCAACAAAAGCCCATCTAGTCAAGGCTATGGTGTTTCCAGCAGTCATGTATGGATATAAGAGTTGGACTATAAAGAAAGTTGAGTGCCGAGGAGTTGATGCTTTTGAACCATGGTGTTGGAGAAGACTCTTGAGAGTCCCTTGGACAGCAAGGAGATCCAACCAGTCCATCCTAAAGGAAATCAGTCCAGAATATTCACTGGAAGGATTGATGTTGAAGCTGAAACTCCAATACTTTGGCCACCTGATAAAAAGAACTGACTCATTTGAGAAGACCTTGATGCTGGGAAAGATTGAAGGTGGGAGGAGAAGGGGATGACAGAGGATGAGACGGTTTGATGGCATCACCGACTCAATGGACATGAGTCTGAGTAAACTCTGGGAGTTGGTGATGGACAGAGAGGCCTAGCATGCTGCAGTCCATGGGGCCGCAAGGAGTCAGACATAACTGAGTGACTGAACTGATCACCCTGATACCAAAACCAGACAAAGACAACACAAAGAAAGGAAACTACAGGCCAATATCACTGATGGACATAGATGCAAAAATCCTCAACAAAATTTTCGCAGACAGAATTCAGCAACACGTCGAAAAGCTCATACACCATGATCAAGTTTGATTTATTCCAAGAATGCAAGGATTCTTCAATATATGCAAAGCAATCAATGTGGTACACCATATTAACAAATTAAAAGATAAAAACCATATGATAATCTCAACAGATGCAGAAAAAGCCTTTGACAAAATTCAGCACCCACTTATGATTAAAACTCTACAAAAAATGAAGATCAGGAACAAGACAGGAGTGTCCACTGTCACCACTATTATTCAACATGGTACTGGAAGTCCTAGCTACAGCAATCAGAGAAGAAAAAGAAATAAAAGGAATGCAAATCAGAAAAGAAGAAGTAAAGCTTTCACTGTTTGCAGATGACATGATACTCTACATAGAAAATCCTAAAGATAGTATCAGAAAATTACTAGAGCTAATCAGTGAATTTAGCAAAGTTTCAGGATACAAAATCAATATGCAGAAATCACTTGCATTTCTATATGCTAACAATGAAAACTCAGAAAGAGAAATTAAGGAATCAATCCCATTCACCACCGCAACAAAAAGAATTAAATAACTTGAAATAAACTTACCTAAGGAGACAAAAAACTGTACACAGAAAATTATAAGACACTGATGAAAGAAATCAAAGATGACATAAACAGATGGAGAGAGATTCCATGTTCCTGGGTAGGAAGAATCAATATTGTGAAAATGACTATACTACCAAACACAATCTACAGATTCAATGTGATCCCTATCAAATTGCCATTGGCATTTTTCACAGAACTAGAACAAAAAATCTCATAATTCTAATAGAAACACAGACCCTGCATAGCCAAAGCAATCTTGAGAAAGAAGAACAGAGCTGGAGGAATCAACCTTCCTGACTTCAGGTTATACTACAAAGCTACAGTCATCAAGACAGTATGGTACTGGCACAAAAACAGAAATATAGACCAAGGGAACAAGATAGAAAGCACAGAAATAAGCCCATGCACCTATGGGTACCTTATTTTTGGCAAAGGAGGCAAGAATATACAATGGGGCAAAAACAGCCTCTTCAATAAATGGTGCTGGAAAAACTGAACAGCTACATGTAAAAGAATGAAATTAGAAAACTTCCTAACACCATACACAAAGATTAACTCAAAATGGATTAAAGACCTAAATGTAAGACCAGAAACTCTTAGAGGAAAACATAGGCAGAGTACTTGATGACACAAATCAAAGCAAGATCCTCTATGACCCACCTCCTAGAGGAATGGAAATAAAAACAAAAGTAAACAAGTGGGATCTGATTAAACTTAAAAGCTTTTGCATAGCAAAGGAAACTGTAAGCAAGGTGAAAAGACAACTCTCAGAACAGGAGAAAATACTAGCAAATGAAACAACTGACAAAGGATTAATTTCCAAAATATACAAGCAGCTCATACAGCTCAATGCCAGAAAACAAAACAACCCAATCAAAAAGTGGGGAAGAGGCTTAAACAGATATTTCTCCAAAGAAGACATACAGATGGCTAACAAACACATGAAAAGATGCTCAACATCGCTCATTATTACAGAAATGCAAATCAAAACTACAATGAGATATCACCTCACACTGGTCAGAATGGGCATCATCAAAAAGACTACAAACCATAAATGCTGGAGATGATGTGGAGAAAAGGGAACACTGTTTTGGTGGGAATGTATATTGATACAGCCACTATGGAAGATGGTATGGAGAGTCCTTAAAAAACTAGGACTAAAACCACTATATGGCCCAGCAATCCCAAATCTAGGCATATACCCTGAGGAAACCAAAATTGAAAAAGACACATGTATCCCGTTGTTCATTGCAGTGCTATTTACAATAGCTAGAACATGGAAGCAACCTAGATGTCCATCAACAGATGAATGGGTAAAGAAGTTGTGGTACATAAACACAATGGAATATTATTACTCAGCCATAAAAAGGAACACATGTGAGTCAGTTCTGATGTGGTGGATGAACCTAGAACCTATTATACACAGTGAAGTCAGTCAGAAAGAGAAAGAGCAAGATAAATATATTCTACTTCAGAAAACTAAGATCGTGGCATCTGGTCCCATTACCTCATGGGAAATAGATGGGGAGACAGTGGAAACAGTGTCAGACTTTATTTTTTTGGGCTCCAAAATCACTGCAGATGGTGATTGCAGCCATGAGATTAAAAGATGCTTACTCCTTGGAAGAAAAGTTATGACCAACCTAGATAGCATATTAGAAAGCAGAGACATTACTTTGCCAACAAAGGTCTGTCTAGTCAAGGCTATGGTTTTTCCAGTGGTCATGTATGGATGTGAGAGTTGGACTGTGAAGAAAGCTGGACACTGAAAAATGGATGCTTTTGAACTGTGGTGTTGGAGAAGACTCTTGAGAGTCCCTATCCAACCAGTCCATCCTAAAGGAGATCAGTCCTGGGTGTTTACTGGAAGGACTGATGCTGAAGCTGAAACTCCAATACTTTGGCCATGTCATGCGAAGAGTTGACTCATTGGAAAAGACCCTGATGCTGGGAGGGATTGGGAGCAGGAGGAGAAGGGGACGACAGAGGATGAAATGGCTGGATGGCATCACTGACTCGATGGGCATGAGTTTGAGTAAACTCTGGGAGTTTCTGATGGACAGGGAGGCCTGGCGTGCTGCGATTCATGGGGTCTCAAAGAGTTGGACACGACTGAGCTACTGAACTGAACTGAATTGAACGCATGTATAAGAAATCTAGAAAAATGGTACTTAAGAACTTATTTACAGGATAACAGTGGAGAAACAGACATACAGAATAGGCTTATGGACATGAGGAGAGGGGAGGAGAGGGTGAGATGTATGGAAAAAGTAACATGGAAACTCACATTACCATATGTAAAATAGATAGCCAACGGGAATTTGCTGTATGGCTCAGGAAATTCAAACAGGGACTCTGTATCAATCTAGAGGGGTGGGATTGGGCCGGACATGAGAGGGAGGTTCAAAAGGGAGGGGATATATGTATACTTATGGCTGATTCATGTTGAGGTTTGACAGAAAACAACAAAATTCTGTAAAGCAATTATCATTCAATAAAAAAAAATAGATTAAAAAAATCTCTCAAATTTGTTTTTTGTCTAACATCATTCTCATAGTCTAAAATAAATATAAAATAAACAGCAAGTAATAAGTCATTAGCAAAAAAACAAAGTGAGAAATGCACATTAAAATGATGTATAACATAATGTGTAATACACTTATCTAAGAATGTATTCCAGTATCAAACGGCACAGTTCAACAATGCAAAACTGCAATTACTTTTGCATCAACCCAATATAAACCAAGGGTAGGAAACTCTGCTGTAGGAAAGGAACCTATAGAATTTACAGTAGTGGGTTCAAAGCAATTTAGGAGTAATTAAAGATATTCTAGTTTCTTGGACTGAAAGGAGATCCAATCAGTCCATCCTAGAGGAGATCAGTCCTGGGTGTTCATTGGAGGGACTGATGCTGAAGCTCCAAAACTTTGGCCACTTCATGCGAAGAGTTGACTCATTTGAAAAGACCCTGATGCTGGGAGGGATTGGGGGCAGGAGGTGAAGGGGATGACAGAGGATGACATGGCTGGATGGCATCACCGACTCGATGGACATGAGTTTGAGTAAACTCCAGGAGTTTGTGAAGGACAGGGAGGCCTGGCGTGCTATGATTCATGGGGTCACAAGCAGTCTGACATGACTGAGCGACTGAACTGAACTGAAGGCTTCCCCATGTGGCACAGTGGTAAAGAATTTGCCTGCCAATGCAGGAGATGCAAGTTCAATCCCTGGGTCAGCAAGATCCCCTGGAGTGGAAAATGGCAACCCATTCCAGTATTCTTGCCTGGGAAATCCCATGGACAGAAGAGCCTGGTGGGCTACAGTCCCTGGGGTCACAAAGAGTAGGACACAGATACACGCACACATTTGATCTATGCTTAAAACTGGTACACTACCAATTCTACCACATTTTAGTGGCCAAAACAAGTCACAAAGCCAGCCTAGATTCAAGGTGTGGAGAAACAGTGTTCACCTACTAATGGAATGAATCACAAAGTCACATTACATGATATAGGAAAGGAAATCACTACAGCTATTTTGTCATCAATCTTCCATACCTCCCTTTTTCAGGCTCTCAAAACCTGAATTAATAAGCAGAGGTCACTTGATAAATACATAATTAAATCTAACTGGATAGTGTTCACGGGTTGTTTCAATCAAGCTCAAAAGAACTTGATCAGTTGCTCCAAACCCAGAACACCAGACTGCCCTTTTCCTTCTCCTGCCCCACCCATACCCCTCAAACGTCTATTTGGAGATTACCTCTCAGACAGGACTTTTTCTGCGGGTGCCTGCCACTAACCCTTCCCATTCTGTACTGCTTTTTGCTGATTTCACTCTTCTGGTGACACCCACTTCCACATAATGGATTTATTTTCTATAGTCTCTACAATAATTACTATGTTAGGTGTTTAGTCAATAAAAATTTAATTCTGCTAAAGTTGACACAGGGAAAGACAGAGGAAAACATTCTCTCTTCATCTCCCACCTCTTCTTCAGGGGTATCAAGACAACAGCACTCTGAAATCTGGAAGAAGAATCATTTACTTTTTGCTTTCATTAGCCATTGCTATAATAACTGGAAATTTCTGGCCCTGTTGGTTCATAACTCAGTGGAAGAGCCCAAATGTCTGTGGACCACAGATTTCCTGTAACAGCAGGGACAGTTCCTCAGCTCTTTCAGAACTGAAACCTAGATATTGTGCAGAAATGCAAGGAGCCCAAAACCTGTTAGAGTAAATTAGCATTTAGGTATCTGACATGCTTTGGAATGAGTCTTTCCATAGAAATTCATTTTCTAGGCCGCTATTCCATTACACAGTACCCTTCTTAGGAGAGCCCAAGGAAGAAATTTCTCTCTGATCTCAGGATGGGAAATAGTTGGGCTGCTTCTTAGTACTTGAGTGGTTTTGTGGTGGCTGTTACTACAGATAATGTGGATGCCTAAGGAGGACATCTCCATAGTGTGGTGCCAAATCTGAGACCCATCTCTAATAAATCTATAGGACTTCAGGTGTGAATTTTGGATAGTAACCCCACACCTGAATTTGCCTTATCTTTTCTATATACTCACCATTCCAATTCCCTGAATTATTTTTATGGTTTTTTGGTCCTATTTGAGATACTTACACAAGCAGATTAAACACTCGTCAGAGCTTCAGAGAATAAATAAACAAATAAGTGCCAGTTTCTCAAGAAATGTATATGATTTTAGACACTTTTAACAATTCAATTGTATCTATTTTGCTAGAACTCTTCTTTTTCCTTTTCAGACACTCTGGCTAAGTTAATCATACTTCTCCAAGGTTCATTATTATCTTTGGCTTCAAAAGACTGCTCATATTTTTTTTCTTCTTCTCCCTATATCCTACTGCTATTCCTTACCTGTCCGAAGGCAACCATTTCAATGTGCTCTATGCATGTCCTTTTGTTGGTATGTGTCCTTATAAAACACAGGTTTTTTTTTTTTTTTTCTTTTTTTTTTATTAGTTGGAGGCTAATTACTTCACAACATTGCAGTGGGTTTTGTCATACATTGATATGAATCAGCCATAGATTTACACGTATTCCCCATCCCGATCCCCCCTCCCACCTCCCTCTCCACCCGATTCCTCTGGGTCTTCTCAGTGCACCAGGCCCGAGCACTTGTCTCATACATCCCACCTGGGCTGGTGATCTGTTTCACCATAGATAGTATACATGCTGTTCTTTTGAAAAATCCCACCCTCACATTCTTCCACAGAGTTCAAAAGTCTGTTCTGTATTTCTGTGTCTCTTTTTCTGTCTTGCATATAGGGTTATCATTACCATCTTTCTAAATTCCATATATATGTGTTAGTATGCTGTAATGTTCTTTATCTTTCTGGCTTACTTCACTCTGTATAATGGGCTCCAGTTTCATCCATCTCATTAGAACTGATTCAAATGAATTCTTTTAACGGCTGAGTAATATTCCATGGTGTATATGTACCACAGCTTCCTTATCCATTCATCTGCTGATGGGCATCTAGGTTGCTTCCATGTCCTGGCTATTATAAACAGTGCTGCGATGAACATTGGGGTGCACGTGTCTCTGTCAGATCTGGTTTCCTCAGTGTGTATGCCCAGAAGTGGGATTGCTGGGTCATATGGCAGTTCTATTTCCAGTTTTTTAAGGAATCTCCACACTGTTTTCCATAGCGGCTGTACTAGTTTGCATTCCCACCAACAGTGTAAGAGGGTTCCCTTTTCTCCACACCCTCTCCAGCATTTATTGCTTGTAGACTTTTGGATAGCAGCCATCCTGATTGGCGTGTAATGGTACCTCATTGTGGTTTTGATTTGCATTTCTCTGATAATGAGTGATGTTGAGCATCTTTTCATGTGTTTGTTAGCCATCTGTATGTCTTCTTTGGAGAAATGTCTGTTTAGTTCTTTGGCCCATTTTTTGATTGGGTCATTTATTTTTCTGGGATTGAGCTGCAGGAGTTGCTTGTATATTTTTGAGATTAATCCTTGGTCTGTTTCTTCATTTGCTATTATTTTCTCCCAATCTGAGGGCTGTCTTTTCACCTTACTTATAGTTTCCTTTGTAGTGCAAAAGCTTTTAAGTTTCATTAGGTCCCATTTGTTTTAGTTTCTTTATTTTCCCAATATTCTGGGAGGTGGGTCATAGAGGATCTTGCTGTGATTTATGTCGGAGAGTGTTTTGCCTATGTTCTCCTCTAGGAGTTTTATAGTTTCTGGGCTTACATTTAGATCTTTAATCCATTTTGAGTTTATTTTTGTGTATGGTGTTAGAAAGTGTTCTAGTTTCATTCTTTTACAAGTGGTTGACCAGTTTTCCCAGCACCACTTGTTAAAGAGGTTGTCTTTTTTCCATTGTATATCCTTGTCTCCTTTGTCAAAGATAAGGTGTCCATAGGTTCGTGGATTTATCTCTGGGCTTTCTATTCTGTTCCATTGATCTATATTTCTGTCTTTGTGCCAGTACCATACTGTCTTGATGACTGTGGCTTTGTAGTATAGTCTGAAGTCAGGCAGGTTGATTCCTCCAGTTCCATTCTTTTTTCTGAAGATTACTTTGGCTATTCGAGGTTTTTGTATTTCCATACAAACTGTGAAATTATTTGTTCTAGTTCTGTGAAAAATACCGTTGGTAGCTTGATAGGGATTGCATTGAATCTATAGATTGCTTTGGGTAGAATAGCCATTTTGACAATATTGATTCTTCCAATCCATGAACACGGTATGTTTCTCCATCTGTTTGTGTCCTCTTGATTTCTTTCATCAGTGTTTTATAGTTTTCTATGTATAGTCTTTTGTTCTTTTACGGTAAGATATACTCCTAAGTATTTATTCTTTTTGTTGCAATGCGTGATGGTATTGTTTCCTTAATTTCTCTATCTGTTTTTCATTGTTAGTATATAGGAATGCAAGGGATTTCTGTATTGTTGTTAATTTATATTCCTGAAAACTTCACTATATTCATTGATAGCTCTAGTAATTTTCTGGTAGAGTCTTTAGGGTTTTCTATATAGAGGATCATGTCATCTGCAAACAGTGAGAGTTTCACTTCTTCTTTTCCTATCTGGATTCCTTTTACTTCTTTTTCTGCTCTGATTGCTCTGGCCAAAACTTCCAACACTATGTTGAATAGTAGTGGTGAGAGTGGGCACCCTTGTCTTGTTCCTGATTTCAGGGGAAATGCTTTCAATTTTTCACCATTGAGGGTGATGCTTGCTGTGGGTTTGTCATATATAGCTTTTATTATGTTGAGGTATGGTCCTTCTATTCCTGCTTTTTGGAGAGTTTTAATCATAAATGAGTGTTGAATTTTGTCAAAGGCTTTCTCTGCATCTATTGAGATAATCATATGGTTTTTATCTTTCAATTTGTTATTGTGGTGTATTACATTGATTGATTTGCAGATATTAAAGAATCCGTGCATTCCTGAGATAAAGCCCACTTGGTCATGGTGTATGATTTTTTTTAATATGTTGTTGGATTCTGTTTGCTAGAATTTTGTTAAGGATTTTTGCATCTATGTTCATCAGTGATATTGGCCTGTAGTTTTCTCTTTTTGTGGCATCTTTGTCTGGTTTTGGAATTAGGGTGATGGTGGCCTCATAGAATGAGTTTGGAAGTTTACCTTCATCTGCAATTTTCTGGAAGAGTTTGAGAAGAAGGTGTTACCTTCTCTAATTTTTGGTAGAATTCAGCTGTGAAGCCCATCTTGCGTCCTGGGCTTTTTGTTTTGCTGGAAGATTTTTGATTACAGTTTCGGATTTTCCTTACTTTTGTGATGGGTCTGTTAAGATTCTTCTATTCCCTGGTTCAGTTTTGGGAGGTTATACTTTCTAAGAAGTGCATTTCATCCAAGTTAGTCCATTTTATTGGCATAGAGCTGCTGGTAGTAGTCTCTTATGATTCTTTGTATTTCAGTGTTGTCTGTTTGACTCTCCATTTTCATTTTCTAATTTCTGTTAATGTTTGTTCTTCTTCTCTTTGTTTCCAATGAGTCTTGGCTAATGGTTTGTCAATTTTGTTTATTTTTTTCAAAAAAACAGCTTTTAGCTTTGTTGATTTTTGCTATGGTCTCTTTAGTTTCTTTTGCATTTATTTCTGCCCTGATTTTTAAGATTCCTTTCCTTCTGCTAACCCTGGGGTTCTTCATTTCTTCCTTCTCTAGTTGCTTTAGGTGTAGAGTTAGGTTATTTATTTGACTTTTTTCTTGTTTCTTGAGGTAAGCCTGTATTGCTATGAACCTTCCCCTTAGCACTGCTTTTACAGTGTCCCATAGGTTTTGAGTGGTTGTGTTGTCATTTTCATTCATTTCTATGCATATTTTGATTTCTTTTTTGATTTCTTCTATGATTTGTTGGTTATTCAGAAGCGTGTTATTTAGCCTCCATATGTTAGAATTTTTAACAATTTTTTTCCTGTAATTGAGATCTAATCTTACTGCACTGTGGTCAGAAAAGATGACTGGAATGATTTCAATTTTTTTGAATCTTCCAAGACCAGATTTATGGCCCAGGATGTGATCTATTCTGGAGAAGGTTCCGTGTGCACTTGAGAAAAAGGTGAAGTTGATTGTTTTGGGGTGAAATGTCCTATAGATACCAATTAGGTCTAGCTGGTCCATTGTGCCATTTAAGGTTTGTGTTTCCTTGTTAATTTTCTGTTTAGTTGATCTATCCATAGTTGTGAGTGGGGTATTAAAGTCTCCCACTATTATTGTGTTACTATTAATTTCCTCTTTCATACTCATTAGTGTTTGCCGTACATATTGCAGTGCTCCTATGTTGGGTGCATATATATTTATAATTGTTATATCTTCTTCTTGGATAATCCTTTGATCATTATGTAGTGTCCTTCTTTGTCTCTTTTCACATCCTTTATTTGAAAGTCTATTTTATCTGATATGAGTATTGCGACTCCTGCTTTCTTTTGGTCTCCGTTTGCATGAAATATTTTTTTCCAGCCCTTCACTTTTAGTCTGTATGTGTCTCTTGTTTTGAGGTGGGTCTCTTGTAGACAGCATATATAGGGGTCTTATTTTTGTATCCATTCAGCCAATCTTTGTCTTTTGGTTGGGGCATTCAACCCATTTATATTTAGGGTAATTATTGATAGGTGTGGTCCCGTTGCCATTTACTTTGTTGTTTTGGGTTCACGTTTATACAACCTTTCTGTGTTTCCTGTCTAGAGAAGATCCTTAGCATTTGTTTGAAGAGCTGGTTTTGGTACTAGTGCTCGATTCTCTCAGCTTTTGCTTATCTTGTAAAGCTTTTGAATTTCTCCTTCATATACTGAATGAGGTGAGATCCTTGCTGGATACAGTAATCTAGGTTGTAGGTTATTCTCTTTCATTACTTTCAGTACGTCCTGCCATTCCCTTCTGGCGTGGAGGGTTTCTATTGATAGATCAGCTGTTATCCTTATGGGAATCCCTTTGTGTGTTATTTGTTGTTTCTCCCTTGCTGCTTTTAATATTTGTTTTTTGTGTTTGATCTTTGTTAATTTGATTAAATGTGTCTTGGGGTGTTTGGCCTTGTGTTTATCCTGTTTGGGACTCTCTGGGTTTCTTGGACCTGTGTAACTATTTCCTTCCCCATTTTAGGGAAGTTTTCAGCTATTATCTCCTCGAGTATTTTCTCATGGCCTTTCTTTTTGTCTTCTTCTTCTGGGACTCCTATGATTCGAATGTTGGGGCGTTTCACATTATCCCAGAGGTCCCTGAGGTTGTCCTCATTTCTTTTGATCCTTTTTTCTTTTTTCCTCTCTGCTTCATTTATTTCCACCATTTTATCTTCTACCTCACTTATCCTATCTTCTGCCTCCGTTATTCTACTCTTGGTTCCCTCCAAAGTGTTTTGATCTCATTCATTGCATTATTCATTTTTAATTGACTCTTTTTTATTTCTTCTAGGTCTTTATTAAACATTTCTTGTATCTTTTCAATCTTTGTTTCCAGGCTATTTATCTGTAACTCCATTTGTTTTCAAGATTTTGGATCATTTTTATTATCATTATTCTAAATTCTTTTTCAGGTAGATTCCCTATCTCCTCCTCTTTTGTTTGACTTGGTGGGCATTTTTCATGTTCCTTTACCTGTTGGGTATTTCTTTGCCTTTTCATCTTGTTTAGATTGCTGTGTCTGGAGTGGGCTTTCTGTATTCTGGAGGTCTGTGGTTCTTTTTATTGTGGAGGATTTACCCAGTGGGTGGGGTTAGACGATTGGCTTGTCAAGGTTTCCCGGTTAGGGAAGCTTGCGTCAGTGTACTGGTGCGTGGAACTTGATTTCTTCTTTTGGAGAGCAATGGAGTGCCCAGTAATGAGTTTTGAGATGGGTCTATGTGTTAGGTGTGACCTTGGGCAGCCTGTATGTTGACGTTCAGGGCTATGTTCCTGCATTGCTGGAGAATTTGCGTTGTATGTCTTGCTCTAAAACTTATTGGCTCTTGGGTGGTGGTTGGTTTCAGTGTAGGTATGGAGGCTTTTGGACGGTCACTTATTACTTAAAGTTCCATGTAGTCAGGAGTTTTCTGGTGTTCTCAGGTTTTGGGCTCAAGTCTCCTGCCTCTGGATTTCAGTTTTATTCTTCCTGTAGTCTCAGGACTTCTCCAACTATACAGCACTGATTAGAAAACTTCTAGGTTAATGGCGAAAAGATTCTCCCCCGTTATGGACACCCAGAGAGGTTCACAGAGTTACATGAAGAAGAGGAGAGGGAGGCGGGAGATAGAGATGAGCAGGAGGAGAAAAAGGGGGACTCAAGAGTGGAGAGACAGATCTATGCAGCTGTCTGTTCCCAGAGTGTTCTCCGTAGCCCAGTCACCTACAAAGATTCACAGAATTGGATTGGAAAGAGAAGGGGAAAGGAGGAAATAGAGGTGTTCTGAGGTAGAAAACAGAGAGTCAAGATTGGGAGAGAATAATCTTCAGTTTAAAAATAGGGCTTCTCTTTTTTTTTTGTAAGGTTATAGTGTATTGAAAATGAAAATTAAGGAGTAGTAGAGGAGTACTAGAGGACTTTAAAAGAAATAAGAGAAAAAGAAAAATAGAAAATAAAAGAGAAAAAGGAAAGAAAAAAAGAAGAAAAAAGAAAAAGAAAAAAAAGGAAAAAAAAGAAAGAAAAAAAATTTTTTTTCCCTAATTAAAAAAATCGTAAAAATCTATGGAAATGAAAGTTAAGGAGTAATGGGGGAGTAATAGGGAATTTTAAAGGAAAATAAAAGAGAAAAAATAAAAAAGAAAAAAAAAGAGAGAGAAAAGTAAAATTATATCTAGGAGTTTCTCTGGAGTGTTGCGGTCAGTGTGGGTTCGGCTCAGTTTCAGATAGCTCCTCGTTCCAGCTCACACTTCTCGATATCTACAGGCCCCTTCCGGTGTAGTCAGTGTTTTCTACAGGGATTTTAATCTGTTGCACCAGTCCCTTCTGAAGCGGTTCCCTTTGTTTATTTGGCTTCTGTTTGCCGGTCTCTTCAGAGCCTCATTTCCGCCCTGACACAGGCGGGCGGGGGTGGACTCTTATTCAGGTAGCTAGTTCCGTTGCGCTGCTGGGAGGGGCTGCCGCTGCGGGGCGGGGCTGCCGCTGCGGGGCGGGGCTGGCGCTGCGGGGAGGGGCTGGCGCTGCGGGGCGGGGCTGGCGCTGCCGGGAGGGGCTGGCGCTGCGGGGCGGGGCTGGCGCTGCGGGGAGGGGCTGGCGCTGCGGGGCGGGGCTGGCGCTGCGGGGAGGGGCTGGCGCTGCGGGGCGGGGCTGGCGCTGCGGGGAGGGGCTGCCGCTGCGGGGCGGGGCTGGCGCTGCGGGGCGGGGCTGGCGCTGCGGGGAGGGGCTGGCGCTGCGGGGAGGGGCTGGCGCTGCGGGGAGGGGCTGGCGCTGCCGGGACGGGCTGGCGCTGCCGGGAGGGCCTGACGCTGCTCAGGCTCCCGCCTGTTCTATATGGAGCGCGCCCCCGCGCTGCGCGAGGTTCCAGCCCTTGGGTGTTCCACAAAAGCGCAGAGCGAAAAGCTGCGCCCGCTCTCTGTGCCTTCCCCGTCAGAGCGGTCCAGGCAGCCAGGGGCTTGGTGGGCGCACTCTCTCCAGGTGTGGCGCGCCCACTCCCTTCCACGGACCCAGTTTCAGTTTACGCTGGCGCCAGTCGGGTGCGCGCGCCTTCCGCCCTCCGCGTCCCCAGCCCCAGTCCCCGCCCGAGCTGGTCGGGTGCCTGCGCCCTGTGTCTCGCCGCGACCTTCCCCTCCCTCCTGCCTCCTGCCTCCTGCCTCCGGCGGGGCTGGGCCGGTCCGCAGCCTGCGAGCTCTTCTCTGGACTTTCTCGGTCCCTTTGTTCTGCGAACGGCCAGCAGTGTGTTCAGGCTGGTTAATTTACTCTCTCTCTTTTGGTCTCCCACAGTTCAAGTTGGCAACTCACAGAAGGTCCCTCCGATTGTCCTCAGGGCACTCAGGCCCGGACCCTACCCCAAGCAATGCCGCCTAAGACTCCCTTCCTGGGACGGATCTCCGTCCTTAGCTCTTTTGTCTCACTTTTTATCTTTTATATTTTGTCCTACCTCCTTTCGAAGACAATGGGCTGCTTTTCTGGGCGCCTGATGACCTCAGCTAGCGATCAGAAGTTGTTTTGCGCAGTTTGCTCTGCGTTCAGTTATTCTTTTGCTGAATTTGTAGGAGAGAAAGTAGTCTCCCCGTCCTACTCCTCCGCCATCTTGGCTCCTCCCTAAAACACAGTTTTGTATATGTGAATCTTAACGGTATATAAATATTGTTGTTGTAAAAGTCAATCTCTTTCTTTTTTCATCCGGCACTATGTTTTTAAGGTTCATATATTTTACTCTGGGTACATCTAGTCTGTTACTTCTCTCTGCTGAATAGCACAAACCAAACAGTTCCTGCCTCTTACTACCCAAAACTGCCTCCAATCCCCCATGCCACAAAAATACTGTGAAGACAATCCTTGTACATGGGGTGAATGCTTTTGAGAAACAAAGTGTGCTAGTCATAATTCCACCAGGACAGCACATGTACACTTTAACTGTCATAGACAAGCTAAAATGCCTTGCCACCTTACTCATACAGGACCTTCATGAACTCTGTGAGAAGTCATCCTTGATATGTACCCAGGAGTGGATTTGCTGGGTCAAGAAGTATACCTCGACCTAATTTGCTGTCACCATTGGAGCCCTCTGCAGAATTTCTACACCAGTTGATAGTCCCATTAGCAGTGCGTCAGGGTTCCCATGGTCCCATACCTCACACACTTGGCATTATCCTAAATTTGCCAGTCTAGTGCAAGCAAACTGATGTCTCAATTTATCCTGCATTTTTCTGTCAACGAATGAGTTTGAATGGGCTTCCTTGGTGGCTCAGCAGTAAAGAACCCACTTGCAATGCAGGAGATGCAAGAGATGTGGGTTCAATCCCTGGGTCAGAAAGACGCACTGAAGGAGACAATGGCAACCCACACGAGTATCCTTGCCGGGACAATCCCATGGACAGAGGAACCGGGCAGACTACAGTCTGTGGGGTCTCAAAGAGTCAGACACAACTGAGCAACTAAACAATGAGTTTGAGCATTTGTTAATATTCTTTATTTTTTGTATTTTTTTCTTTCTGTGAATTTTGACTCTCACATATTTGCCCATTTTTCAATGATGTATCTTTTCTGTTGATTTGCAACAGAGAGAAATTTTTCTAAAGTGAGCACACATTTCCTTATTTCTGTAGCACATAACTAGCACTACTATCCTTTCTGGCAGAACTAGAGTCACACAATGACCAGTATAAGTAACAATGCAGGGATCATAAGATGCTATAGAATCTAGTTACATGGGTACAAACCAATTGTTATGGACTGAATCAAGTCCCCCAAAATGTATATGCTGAAGCCCCTAACCTCCAGTGTGACTATATTTGGAGAGGTAGCCTTTAAGAAGGTTCAGTTCAGTTCAGTTGCTCAGTCATGTCTGACTCTTTGTGACCCCATGGACTGCAGTATGCCAGGCTTCCCTGTCCATCACCAACTCCCAGAGCTTGCTCAAACTCATGTCCATTGAGTCGGTGATGCCATCCAACCATCTCATCCTCTGTCGTCCCCTTCTCCTCTCACCTTCAATCATTCCCAGAATCAGGGTCTTTTCCAATGAGTCAGTTCCTTGCATCAGGTGGCCAAACTATTGGAGTTTCAGCTTTAGCATTAGTCCTTCCAATGAATATCCAAGACTGGTTTCCTTCAGTATGGACTGGTTGGATCTCCAAGGTAAATGAGGTCATAAATGTGGGGGTCCTACACCAATGTGGCTTGTCACCGTATAAGACTAGAAAGACATCAAGCAGGAAGGGCACACACAGGAAAAGGTCAGGTGATGATACAGCAAGAAGGTAGTCATTTGCACACCATGGCAAGAGGCCACAGGAGAAATCAAACCTGACAATACCTTGATCTCAGACTTCTAGCTTTCAGAACTGCAAGAAAATAAATTTCTGTTATCTAAGCTACCCAGTCTGTGGTATTTTGTTATGGCAGCCCTCACAGACAAACATGCCAATCAACATGTAGGAAACATCTTTAGATTGAGTTATTTGCATCTAATGACTTTCTCTTATGAAGCCCAGCTGTGTGATATACCAGACAGTGTAACCTGGCTGTCTTTCCAGAACATTATTTACTGAGTCAACTGAAAAAGTAGTCATATTCCAGATGATTTCTTCAGACTCTAGAAAATTTTTTTTCTAATTGCAGGTGTAAATGTCATCTGTCTTAGCAGCATCTTCCAAAGCAGCACAGATAATAGATTGTGGATCCTGCCAGCTGACTGTCCACTCTCTTTTATATAACTCACCTTGCTTACTCAAGGATTTGAGAGAGGATCATCTCATCATTTAAGAGTACAAATAGAATTTTAGTAGAAGGGGTTTGCTTAAAAACTTACCAATTCTTTATCCTCCAGGGAAAATAATACTTCTGAAAACATAGTACCAGAAAAAGGATGGATTTCACATAACACCAATCAAATTGGCAATGGTTGTGTAGAGTATCGTGTTGAGAAAAATGCAAAGGTAAATATAAATTCAGTAGATAAAAATGCCATGATGGATAAGTAAGGTCTGCCACAGCCCCGGGTGTCAGGTGGAGCAGGCCTTATGTTTGTCATCTCTGTCTATGTAGACGTTCACTTTGTTTTTAATGTTTGTGTGCTTCGTTGCTCAGTCGTGTCCAACTCTTTGTGAGCCCATGAACTGTAGCCCGCCAGGCTCCTCTGTCCATGGAGATTCTCCAGGCAAGAATATTGGAGTGGGTTGCCATGCCCTCTTCCAGGGGATCTTCCCAACCCAGGGATGGAACCCAGGTCTCCTGCATTGCAGGCAGATTCTTTACCATCTGAGCCACCAGGGAAGCCCTTTAAATGTTTGGCTATGAAAAAAAAAAAAAAAGATTTCTGATGAAGACATCCTTCAAAATTTCATCTTAAATATTATGAATCTGAAAATTCAGTATATTATTTACAAGATGAAGAAAACCAGGGACTTCTCTGGATGGTCCCATTGTTAATAATCCACTTTGCAATGCAGGGGATGTGGGTTCAATCCCTGGTTTGGAACTAAGATCCTTCACGCTGCAGAGAAACTAAGCCTGTGTGTCACAGCTACTGAAGCCCACACACTCCGCAGCCCACATGCCACAACTAAGATCCAGCACAACCAACTAAATAAGCAAATAAACATTTAAATGATGAAGAAAACCACTTTGGGATATCACCTCTCAACTCATGTTCTTTTCTGGAAAATACTTGGTTAACAGCAGAGTCAATGACAATGGCAGCCTTGAGCACTTCATATCTATTAACTCAATTAAACTTCACAGAATCCCTATTTTACAACTAAGGCCACTGAGGCCCAAAGAGGTGAGGCAACGTTTCAAAGTCTTGAAGCTATTAAGTGGGGATTTAAACCCAGAAGTCTGATCACTTTTAAATATTAGGTAATTTCAATGCCTGCACAAAAGATGGTGAACACTTTGATAGGAATTAATGCTGCTCTTCACAATGAGCTGACAATAAACAAGGGTTCTTACCTCTAGGTGAACTCATGGTACTAATGTAAAAATTTTAAAGTATGGAACTAATTAGGAAGAAAATGGTATCCATCCATGTGTGTCTGGAGTGTTCGCAATGTGCCATGTGTGGTGAGCTTTATACAGATCATCCCATTTAATTCTCTAAACCATCCTATAAAGTAGTTATCCCCACTTTATAGATAAGGAAATGAAGGCAAAGACATGAAATTACTTGCTTCCAAGTCACACAACTGACAAATGATGAAGTTGGGATCCCAGTCTATGTTGTCTGACTCCAGGAGCTCAGCCTTAAAACCACTCTTTACCCAGAACCTCAAATTTACAGTTTTCCTAGGTGGGCCTCCAGGTCAGATACAGGTAAAAATCTTAAGCTCATTTAAACTGCTTACCTCTTTAGGCACTTGGAAACACCAAAACTTACTATGTGACACTTGGAGTGCTTTATAAAAATTAATCAGTTACATCATCTCTAGGAAACTGTTCAGGATATAGACTATGTTCAGAAATCAGGTATTTCTCCCCCCGGAAAAGTCAATGAATTCTTTGTCAGCTACATAGTTCCCTTTTAAAAAAAACAAAAAAAACAAAAAAACTTATTATCCAGCATGATATCCTTTGATTCACCAAGGCACTCAACATTTGTGTTATTCTTAAAAATCTTTGGCTTCCGCAATTTACAGTGGCCCAAAGATACTAGAAGGATCTATGCTTTACCCAACTGCGGAAAGTCTGTCATGGGTCCTATAGGATGGTCTCAGGGACAATGCTAATTATTTTGCTGCTTGTGTGTATGTTATTGGCAATGTGTATAATCTCAAACATCGTGATCAGATCCTCCAAATCTGTAGGGAATTGACTACAAATCTGTAGGCAAATTGCCATCATAAACTCCACTAGAAATCATTTATAAAATCTAATTTAACACCACATTTCAACCTTCTACAGAGCTGACTTTTATCTTGCTGGACTGTTCCCTATCAGACTTCGAATCTCCAAGTCACCAGACCTTCTGGAGAACACCCCTGAATTTCTAATGAATGCCTTGTGACTCCACAGTTCATAGTACTTGGTCCAACTTTTCACTGAATGATGTCCTCCATCACCACCACCTTCACCACCCACAGACCCCACTGGACAGCTAACTTCTGGTCCTCTAGAGCAGCAGACTCCCTTAAACTTCAGATGCTTACAAGAGTTTCTCTTTTCCCAACTGTGGTATTGCTTTATCATTCTCTCCCCCTCTCTTCACCACTGTATGTCTTTTTCACTGTTAGTACCATGTCTGGTGCTTATAGCCTTCAATGCCACTCTGCTTTCTCTACCCTCCCACTCACAGAGTTTCACTTTATCTTTTGACTTCTATCTTCTCCCCACCAATTGCTTCTCTCATGCTCCCTGGCTTTGGGCTGAGCTGAGAATCCGCTGGAGCTGCTCTTTTCAGTTTGGCCCTACTGAGTGGCTCCCCTCGTACTTCCCACTTAGAGAAACTCCCTGGAATTACCTGGCAAAGCTGTTTGTGTGTGTGTGTGTGTGTGTTTCTGGGGAGACACACTGTGGCAGACTCTATGGACTATATACCCCTACACAATCCACAGTTTCCCATGCCCTTGACTTCCTTTGTCAAATAGGCTAAAAAGCTCAACTTTTCCATTTCTCAACTTTCTCATTTGACCAATGTGAAGGAAAACATGCCTTTCTGAATAAATAGCAAAGGAGAAATTTCTCACTAGGAGAGAATCACTTACCCTTATTCTTTCCAAGTATTCCTGCCTGGAATGTGGGTGTAAAGGTTAGATGTGCAGCAGCCACCTTGCAAATGTGAAGCTGCAAGCCAGAAGGCAAAGGCCTGCATGGAAGACAGAAGGGCAGAAAGTTGGAAAGCACTTCAGTCCCCGATGGCATTCTTGAGCCATCATCCCAGCTCTGAATTGTCTCCTCCAGACTCATATATATTATGAATTATACACATACATACAATTTTAAAAAGGAGAAATGAAAGTATAAATAGGAATTCTGAAATTTTCTTCATGATAGATTATCTTACATGTGCCTGAGAAGCAAGCATCCCATATTGGAGACCTCTGCTAAATAACCAAGGCACTACTATATTAACAGAAATCAGTAAAACTTAAAACAGCACTAATGTAAGAAAGAAAGTGTTAGTCTTATCTGAATCTGCAAACCCATGGACTGTAGCCCACCAGGCTCCTCTGTCTGTGAAATTCTCCAGGCAAGAATACTGGAGTGGGTAGTCATTTCCTTCTCCTTCTCGGGAAGGGGAACTCCCCAACCCAGGGAGCGAAACTGGGTCTCCTACACTACAGGCAGATTACATATAAGCCACCCGGGAAGCCCATTGTATTAACAGAAATCAGTAACACAGCATTAAAACAGCAGTTATGAGGAAGGAGGAAAGATACCCAGAGAAGTGTATTACAAGATAGGGTGACGCTGTGAGGTCATTGTGTTTTGTATATAAATGACTAGAAGGAACTTACATAGACGGTTAATTCATGGTAATTGCTTTAAACTATTGTGTGTTCATAGTTTTTAGCAGTGACCATGTACTAATTTGCAATAAAGGAGAAAAAAAGGCAAAAAAAAAAATGTTATTTTAAATACCCAGAGTGTTTAAGGCAGACCTTCTCCACTTTATAAAACCACTTCAAGATGCCCTTGTCATGGAGCTGAGCGTCTCTCCGCCCTGCACAAACATGCTCCACCATGAGCCCCTGCCTGTGATGACAGCCAGGCAGGTGTGGTGGCGAGGGCCCTAGGTGAGATGATAGCTCATTTCCAGTGGCCTCCAGCCTGCTCCGGGGGTAAGGAGGTGATCAGAGCGGGGAAATGAAGGCCCTGTGGGATGTCACCCTTGGTGACCAGGCCACCGTCTCATGGATCAGTGCATCTACCCCTTGCCTCACTCTGTTTATCACAAAATTGCCCTCATTCCCATCCCTGTCACAGAATGATGGGTTTTTATCCTTGGAACACCATCTGGTACACTTCCACCTCTTCAGAGCTGGAGAAGTGCAAGCTCTAAAAAGCTGAGGCTATATCCAAGGTCAAACAAGAGATTTCAGCAGCAGAGTGGGCACCAGAAGTCACTCAGTCATTAGCAGTAACCATACAGAACCCTCTCTGCGGCCGGGGCATTGCCATCTTTCTTACCTGTACAAAAGCCCTACAAGATAGGTGCTGTCATCTCCATTTTAAAGCTGAAGAAACTAAGGCTCAGACAGATCATGTGATTTTCCAGGGTTAAAACACAAGCAGGAACCCAGAGGTGAACCCAGCCCTGTCTGGCTTCCAAATATGGGCTGTTTCCACCATTTCAGCTGACTGCACATACTGTTTATCTGATCTGTTACAGATGTGCCCACAAAGCAGTTTACAGCCATCCCCCTATAGGTGTCGTTAGCTATTGGAGCCTCAGGAAGTCCATTTCAGTGCCACCTCCCCCTCCCCCTTGGTATAGGAAATGCTTCCTGAAAGCCTGTTCTCTCTGCAGCTGGTGATATTTAATTTGATTAACACCCTGGGACCTATCACCAGACTTAAAGATGATGCTTAATTAATTGCTTACGTTAAAGAGCTGGCACTTTCTGCATTTGGTTCACACTTCCAGCCTCAATCATGTTTTCATTTCAGCAATAATATTTACATGATTAACAAATAGTCAATTCATACTCTGGTGTGGACCAAAGCTGTGTGTGGGACTTCCCAAAGCAGATGTCCTTGACAGGTGTAAAGAAATCAGTTTTGTTTTGTTTTTTCTCACAGCAAGAGCCAAGAACAAGATCTTCTGCTTGTTTCCCAATGAAAAATTGTGCCTGGGTCAACAAATATTCATGGAGGACTGACCTAGTAGTCTATGTGTCAGTCAACATTTGCAGGGCCCCATGGGGGCTAACAAGAAGTGCACTAAGAAGTCACATTAGATTTAACTCTGTTTTTACTTTCCTTTTTTCTGGTCCAAGACCTAGATGCATAGATTAGGAAAAGACATGAAGTTTCAGAGGCATTCACTAAGTTCTTCCAGAATACTAACATTCAAAAGGAAGAAATACATGGCCTACATGATAATACGATTAAGTGAGTTTGTGATGTTAAATGACCCCAGGATGCAAACAAAGGTAAAACTGGAAAGAGGTGATATGCCACAAGATTATCCTATGAATAATTTTAATCAAGAGCCTAGATATTGATACAGAAAAGCAATATTACATCTTCCGATAGCTGGATGTTGGAAGGAATAAGATAGCATTTTGTATGACAAAGTTCTCAACAGACTGGACAATGGGTTGACTTCTAACACCATGAAATTTTGTAGAAACAAATGCCATGGAATCACCAGAATCAGCACTGTATAGGGAAAGCATGGCTTTGAGAGGCACCATCAACCACAAGCTTCACAGGAGGCCACGGTGTAATGTGTGACTCACGTGTCACTAACACATCCCCTTGACTGCACGTGTCAAGAACCAAGATGGAGGACAGTGAAAGCCCTGCTCTCATTTTTGCTCCCCAGCCCACCCTTAGGTAGCACATTCAGCTGTAAGTAGGTTGGCCATATATGATAATATCCTAGTCAGGACAGTTTTCAGAATAAAAGGGTTTGCAGGTGATAAATGAGTCTGGAAAAAGGGTTTGCAGGTGATAAATCGGTCTGGGAAATGTCTCCTGGGCAAAACTGTGACCCACCTAGTTATAAGGGATATGGACAGATTGGAGGGGATTCAGAGGAGAAACTGGAGGAGAGAAAGGTCTCAAGAGAAGAGATTATAGTATATCTTTGAAGAGAAATGTTTAGCCTGAGGAAGAGCCAAGTGAGGTTTATATGTAAGCTAATTTGAGATAGTCAAAGGGGCAGCAAATGAAAGAGGTGTGGGACTTGTGGATTATGGTCTTGAAGGATTCTACTGTGAGGCATCAACTATAGAGAAAATGATTGCTCCTCAGGGGTACTTGAACCCAAGAGGAGACAATGAACAACTGCCCTATTACAAAAACATTTTGGAAGCCTACCTGGGTCCATCTGTCAGTTCCTGTTCATGGGCCTACTTAGTTCTCCAGACAAATTCCAATGAAGTAGGAATCATTCCTTTTTAATGAAATCCAGCTTCTTTTCTTTTAAAATATGGCTGTTGTTTAAATATATGGAGGCTTTCTCTCTTTTGTCAGAGAGAGATTCTTTTAAGGAAATTAGACATACAAGGTCTGTGATTCCCTGGACTCCTCTCTATAATTTTATATATGCTTTTTTTCAGGATATTATTTACAGAATTTTCTTAAATATTCTTCTTTGTAAAGACCAACACAAACACCACATCACACTGAATCTAAGATATCACTGAGGATTTAGAGGGAACATACCTCAACATAATAAAAGCTATTTATGACAAACCCACAGCCAATATAACACTCAACAGTAAAAAGCTGAAAGCCTTCCCATTAAAATCTGAAACAAGACAAGGACACTCATGCTCACCATTTCTTTTAAACATGGTATTGGAAGTCCTAGCAATAGCAATCAAAAAAAAGTATCCAAATTGGAAGGGAAGAGGTAAAATTGTCATTATGCAGATGACATGGTACTATACACAGAAAAACCTAAAGACTCCACACAAAAACTACTAGAACTGATAAATGAATTCAGCAAGTAGTAGGATACAAGATTAACATACAGAAATTGGTTGCATTTCTTTACACTAACAATGAAATATCAGAAAGGGAATGTGAAAAACCCAATACCTTTTAAAATTACATATCAAAAGATAAAATATTTAGGAAAACCTGAAAAGGAGGTGAAAGATTTATATGCTGAGAACTATAGAACATTAATAAAGGAACAAGAAGATGATGCAAAGAAATAGAAAGATATCCCATGCTCTTGGAAGATTTCACATTGTTAAAATGGCTAAACTACCCAAGGCAATCTACAGATTTAATGTGATCCCTATCAAATTACCCATGACATTTTTCACAGAACTACAACAAGTAATCCTAAAATGTATATTATATATATATATATGTATGTGTATATATATATGTATATAATGTATATAATATATATAATGTATATTTTATATATAATATAATCCTAAAATGTATATAAATGTATAAAATATAATCATAAAAGACCCCCAAATTGCCACTCCTGAGGGGAAAAAAAGAAAGAGGAGGCCTAACTCTCTTAGACTTCAGATAATACTACAAAGCTACAGCAATCAAAACAGCATGATATTGACACAAAAACAGACATATGAGTCAACAGAACAGACAGGCCAGAAATAAACCCACACACCTATGATCAATTAATCTTTAACAAAGGAGGTAAGAATATACAATGGAAAAAAGACAATCGCTTCAACAAGTGGTGCTGGGGAAGTTGGACGACAACATGTAAATCAATGAAGTTACAACACACCTTCACATCATACACAAAAATAAACTCAAAATGGCTTAAAGACTTAAATATAAGACATGACACAGTAAAACTCCTAGAAGAGAATACAGGCAAGACATTCTGACAAAAATCATACCAATGTTTTCTTATGTCAGTCTCAAGGCAATAGAAACAAAAGCAAAAATAAACAAATGGGTATTAATCAAACTCACAAACCTTTGAACAGCAAAGGAAAGCATAAATAAAAAGAAAAGAAAACCTACAGCCTGGGAGAAAATATTTGAAAATGATGCAACCAACGTGGTTTAATTTTGAAAATACATTTTAGTTGCTAAGAGTCAGCTCATACTAGCATTAACTATAAGGTTGAGTCAGAGATCAAACTGGGTATTAACTATCCTAGGGTATAATCATTTATAGAAAGAAGTTATCAGGTAGTTACTTCTGCAGTTCTAACTACCATTTTGGGGTGTCTGGAAAATACCTTAGAAACCAGTTTGAAGACTTAAGCCAATTATCAACTTATTTCCACCTATTTATTAATTTGGAGCTATTATGTGGGCCCATAAAGTGACTGTCAATTATGATTTTCATTTGCTATTTTTGCAACTATTTCTTGAATCAACTAACTCATTCTCTGCTTTTATCAATAAAAAAGTTTTTTAAGTCTTTAAAAAAAAATTTTGAAAATACACAAATAGCTCACACAACTTAATAACAGACAAAAAAACAATCCAATAAAAAAAAAAATGGGCTGAAGACCTAATCATACATTTCTCCAAAGAAGACATCGAGATGATCAACATGCACATAAAAAGATGATCAACATCACTGATAGAGAAATGCAAATCAAAACTACAATGAGGTATCACCTCACACCAGTCAGAATGGTCATCACAAAAAAATCTATAAATAATAAATGCTGGAGAGGGTATAGAGAAAAGGGAACCCTTCTACACTGTTGGTGAGGATGTAAATTGGAGCAGCCACTATGGAGAACAGTATGGAGATTCCTCAAAAAACTGAAAACAGAGTTGCCCTATGATCTAAAAATCCACTCCTGGGTATATATCTAGACAAAACTATTTAATATAATTAAAAAAGATACATACATACCTATGTCCATAGCAGCACTATTTACAACAGCAAAGACTTGGAAACAACTTAAATGTGCATCAAGAGATGAACACATAAAGAAGATGTGGTACATATATACAACAGAATACTATTTAGCCATAAAAAATAATGCATGCATGCATGCTCACTCATGTCTGACTCTTTGCAACCCTATGGACTGGGGCTTCCCAGGTTCCTCTGTCCATGGGATTTCCCAGGCAAGAATACTGGAGTGAGTTGCCATTTCCTGCTCCAGGGGATCTTCCTGACCCAGGGATCAAACCCATGTTTCCTGTGTCTCTGGCATTGGCAGATGGATTCTTTTACCGCTGAGCCCCATGGGAAGTCCCTTAAAAATAATGCCATTTAAATAATGGCATTTGCAGCAACATGGATGAACCTAGAGATATGATGCTAAGTGAAGTAAGTTGGAAAGATAAATGCCATGTGATATTACTTACATGTAGCATTTAAAATAGGACACAAACTTGTCTATAAAACAGACTCGCAAACATAGAGAAGAGATTTGTGGTTACAAAGGTAGGGGTGAGTGAGGAAAGGATAAATAGGGAGTTTGAGATCAGCAGATGCAAACTATTATCTATAGGATGGATAAACACAAGGATCTACTGCATAGCACAGGGAACTATATTCAATATCACATGATAGCCATAATGAATAAGTAACTTCACTGTGCAGCAGAAAATAATACAAAGTTGTAAATCACGTATACTTGAATAAAATAAGACTCAATGGACATGAGTTTGGGTAAACTCCGGCAGTTGGTGACGGACAGGGAGGCCTGGTATGCTGCAGTTCATGGGGTCGCAAAGAGTCGGACACGACTGAGCAACTGAACTGAACTGAACTGATGAAAAGACACCACTGATTATAAGATGCATCACTATTATATAGCATTAAAGAGAGAAAAAAATGCTACTAATTAACTATACCTCAAACTTTTTCACATTTCAATCCCCACTTTCCTGGGCCTACTCAAAATTGTCACATTTGTTCCCATCTTCACGTGATATTAGTATCTTTGTCATCAAGAACATTGAGAATGCAGTATTTCTTTTAAAAGCATTCCACTATTATCTCTGGAATTTTCTCCCAAGCAACTAACACTTGATCTGAAGGTTTTGACTTTCTTGCTTTTTTGACCTAACCAGCAAATGACAAGAGTAAGTTTTTAAAACGACTAGGATTTTATTCTTTGTTCAAATAGTCCTTAAGTTATCTGCTGACTGAAACAATGAGGAAGTGCTTTCTAGTTAAGCCACCAAGAATAACAACAAAATTTGCTCTGCGTAGGCAATGACAGCTCCATCCCAGCTGGAACCTGGCCAACAGATGCCTGGGATGTTAAAACGTGACATATGGAGGCTTGGGATAACACACAGTAATTCCACCTCCCTGTCTACTTTTTGGTCCTAGGTTATGCCCTTTGCCTACTAATCCCCTGCCTGCTTTCCTTATTGGCCATGGTAACCTCTGCCAGCTCTTGCTTCTGTAGCTGAGAGTCTCTTCAAGTGCTCTCCTGGGTTGTCCTTATTTCTATTTTATGCCCAACTTCATCTACTTTGGAAGTATTCCCCATCTTCACATTTTAGTTAGTTTTCCATTATATGCCTATCAACTGATAGAACACAAAGCAAAAATGAAAAGGTCAGGTAAGATTTTGCATCTCAAAAGAAGACACACTTCATCTCTCCCTGTTTTTATTGAGCAGCACTATAAAGCTTTACAGTAAAGACATAGCTCTTAGGTCTTGCTGTGAAGTAAAATACTTTGCAGAGATTTTTAAAATGTAGATTCCAGTGGGCTATCCCAAGACCTACCACTGACTCAGATTCTTGGGGTTGGGAGTGGAATCTGGGGGGGGGGGGGGAAGGAGACACTTGTATTTTTAACAGAGCTCCAGAGTAATGTGGTACATCATCTAGGTTGGAAATTATGAAGAGGACATCAGGCATTTTCACTTTCTCGTTCATACAAGGATAATTCTTTCAACAAACACCAACACAAATTTGAAACCAAGAGCCCCACTCTTAAGTGTTCAGTAAAAACCGATTCATATGGGCAGGCCAGTTTTATTCATTTGAACCATAATATTCATACCAGCCTATATTCATCATGTTTAAACTAAGGGGTATGAAGGGCTTTGTGATGACTGGGGATGTGCATGGTGGGAGCACATGCTGGAAACAGAGGATGAGATTTCCTTTTTCCAATCTTGCAACAAACTCCAGCGCTGACATGCCACAGGGAAGGAGATCGTGTCTTCCACTCTTTAGCTACAGCTTTCCAGGGCCATTTCAGGAGCAAGATGATCTGGGCATAATTCTGGTTCCCTGATTTGAGGACAGTCTGTCACCTGAGAGTGGAAGACTGAACTCGTATGGGCCGACATTCAGGAAATACACACATCCCTGCACCAAAGGGCTCAGGAAATGGTTTTCAGGCCTTCAGGGGAGTCCCACTGGGAGACATTCTCTCCCAATCATCTCCATTTTTAGCAAAGGTTCTACTGAATTTAGGTGAGTGTGAAGATCCCCCATCTTGTGTGGATAAAAGTAGGTAAGCAGTGATTCTGCAGTTGACTCCATGGCCTTTTTGACCCAAAGAACTCAGAACGCAGTTTCCACACTAAAACACAGATCACCTCTCACTTACCTCTTGGATCCAGGGAACTCTTGCTCATTAACAAGGAAGAGTCTGAGAGTCACTGTCTCCTCTGATTTTCTTTTCCTTTTGGGCCCAAATCAGAGGCTACAAGCAAGAACACAGAGATACAAATCATTGCAAGTCAGTGCTGATGGCTGAAATAAATATTGACACTGTACTTTTTCTCTTACTTCTATGTACTGAACACATACTCTGTGCCTGGCCCTTTATCTACATCATCTCATTTACTCCTCACCACAATCATGAAACAGGTTTCAGTGGCCCCTTGTTGACTACACAGGGGGAAGAAGATGCAGGGTAAGCATCACCCACAGGGCCAGGCAATGAGTAAGGGCCAAATCCAGGAGTGAATCTCAGATCTGATCCCAGAGTTGAAGGTCTCTCACACATTGGTTATATGTGAAAGGTGGTGAGGAAAACATAATTTAGATTGATGCAGGGAAGGAAGGATGGCTAGATGGATAGATAAAAAAGTAATACTATGTAAACAAATATAGATACATACATATAATGGAACATATATTATAGAAAATAGGTGGTGTTAAATGGGTATACTCTAAATGATTCTTTAAAATGTTTTGCATGTTGGGAAAAAAATCTGAAATCAAGTGTTGGGGACAAAGAAGAAAGACAGTAAGGGAATCAAAGATACAACCAACGAAATCTTCCTTCAAGGATCTGTCTCATGTTTCACTATTTGTTCTAGAATCTTAAATTCAATTTAGGTTAACAAATATGTATTGAGGCTTTACTCTTTATCAGGCACCAAAATACCTGCCAGTCTCGGATGCTGAATTCATGGGAGGTGCTATTAGGACAGAAGACAGAACAATTCTGGGGTTCATAGCCAGCAGCTGACCCTAACTTAACCCACTGTACAAGGCTGACTTTGATAAAGAGGGGTAATGAATAGGTGAAGTGCTATAAGAACACAAAGATAGATAAAATAATAACTGAGAGGTCTGGGAAGATGCCTGGGAACAGGTAAAATGTGCATTGTGCCTTGGAAAACAGGGAAGATGTCAAAAGGTCTGAACTATTTTTACTCACAACATTTTCAACCCCAAACACATGGTTTTTTTTCCCTGACACCAGCCAGTCCTCTGATACCACCTGGGTGTCCTACAATGGATTCAATTCTGACACTATCTCCTGGAGTAGTCAGATCCCACAAGTTAAGGGCTCAGTCCCTCCAAGAATGTCCCCAGTTTAGATGCCAATAGAAGGCTGTGAGTCCTTTGTTATACTCTTGAGCACAGAGGACTCCATATAACAGCTGTGTGCAGCGTGCCCTCCACTCCTTGAGGTGGCCTCAGGCTCTCTGTAAGTTTCTCCTTGGAAAGTCACGACAACCCAAGCTATCTGGGGCTTCTGTAGTTACCACCTTTCCCTCTGAGGAGCAGGGCCAAAGCCTCTTTCTCAGAAGAGAGAGGGGCCAGCAGCTTTTGCTCCCATCTCCCCCTCACCTACTTCCCTCCTCCTCACCTCCCACCAACATCTAAGAGCTCATCCCCCTCTGCTAGATATAGTCCTCTCCTCACCTCCTTCCAGCACACCTGCAAAACTGCATGTTCTCTCTGAAGCAAGACGCTGCGGTCCAAATTATCTTGTCATTTCTAGGCCAAGTGCCATTAGAGTCTTGACTTTGGAAAGTCAAAAGCTTTCCCTCCCCCCAGTTCTTTGGTGAATCTCCTTTTTTCCCTGATACAATAAAGATGCCCGAATGAGGTTGATGGGAAAGGTCAAGGCAACAGGAGCCGCCAGAGGGGTACAGAGGGGCGAGTCGGTTCATATGTTCAAAATATCACTCTGCCAGTGTCCTCACCAGCCTTTAAAGCTTGAGCAAAGGCCACAGTGCACTCTGCATCCTCCTTCACAATCATAACTCCTCCCTGTTCTTATGTCTCTGAAGAATTTCAGTTCCAGATGACCTGATCTAGACCGGGCTGCAGACAGAATCCCAAGGGAAGCCCAATACCTAAAAATGACGCATCTCACACCTTAAAAGTGGCTTCTGTCTTAGAGTTACTTGTGACTCTCTGGGAGAAATTCAGCAGATGGATTCCCAAACTGCTCATCACCAAAGTGTATAATAGTTTTGAAATAGAACCATTTGTTTATGTGAGTTGCATGGCTGGTGTGCCTGCCATATAGTCTTTGAAAAATTCTGACACAAGTTCCTCAAGTTGGGGCAATGTCCCTCGTGAGTTTTCTGTGTAGGTCATCACCACAGAGAATTAAATATTTCTCATGGTCCCACCTGACCACGCACAGCTGGTCTGATGCCCTGTTTGTCAAGATATCTGCTCCTTCTCACCCCTGGAGGCATGCCTTTGGCTACACACTAGAGTCCTCTCTTTGGTTTCAGGTACCCTCTCTGGTTCATATGACAGTCCTCTGTATCAATCGTGGGGCCTGAAAGAGAAACAACTTGTCAGTTAAATCAGTTGGAAATGCAGATGTCTGAGAAAAATACTAACTTGATGCTTTCCTTCACCAACTGCTCACCCTAAATAAGGACCTAGGAGGTTTTACTTCTGAAGCTTAACTACATGCCAGAGAGACCCCTCAGTTCAAGTCAATAAATACCCACAGGGCCTTGTCTCCCACCATAAACCCACACAGATAAGGTCAGATGTGCCTCTTCACACGAAGCAGAAAGAGATTTTACTTGTCATAAATTAAAATCCTCCCTTATGGCCATGGATTTATCAGCAGACTTGCTCATAATGGTCATCTTATGAATGACAGCTGGGAACAATAAATCATTCCTTGTTACAAAGGTTGTGCCACATGGTTCAAAATGGCAGACTCCCTGCTAGAATGAACCTCCTCTGGACCAATAAAAATCTTTCTAGGGAAAAAGTGGAGGGGACCAGTGGTTGCAGCAGGGTAAGACACACACTTCCAGGATCTGAAGGGAAACATTCAGCTGCTTGTGGCTTCACCACCTTACATCTACTCCTCAACAACACCCAGAAGAGGTATTGACCTCAAATACGCTGAGTTTTCTCATCCACTCAGAGCTGAACATTAACTATTGATATTCAACCAAACTTTTATTAGTGAAAAACAAGCCTAAGATCATCCCGGGAGTCTGTGTGTACTGATACTATACTCCTTCTGTTTCTTCTTTCCAGCAGGAATGGAGGAAAAATACAAATTTAAGGGACTTTCCTGGTGGTCCAGTGGTTAAAACTCCATGCTTCCTCTGCATGGGGTGCAGGTTTGAATCAATCACTGGTCAGGGAACTAAGACTTCACATGCCCATATGACCAAAAAAAACCAAAAACAAATTTAATACATATGACCAATAATGCTATACAATATGAATAAAACATTGTTTGGGATTTGCAATTCTGAAAGCAGTAAATTGCCAACAGCTCAAGCACTGATCTCTTAAACAAGATCCTGAATACATTTATTTAATTTGGTGTATTATCAATCACTTCTACTCTCTTCTTGGCACTGGGCAAAAACGCACAGGCAATTTCTCTCCCAACATCCTCCCAACTCTCCCAGAAATAAAAGCACATGTTTACAAAAAAACTCTCTCACCTAATCAGACATTTTCTGAGAAGCATATACAGTATTTTAAACTCAAGGCAGTACTCAGATCTGTTAAACATTTTTCAACGCCCCTGAAAACTCCACTGAAGAAAGAGAATCTACCTTCTTTACCCAGTCTGTCTGACCTAAAGTAGCATAAGGCTGGAATCATCCACATGTAAAGTTAAACAATGAAGTTCCCCAAGTACATACACGCTGTGAGAATCAATAACCTCTTCACAAACTAGCAAATTGGTTTCAAGTGTTTGGTTCACTGGTTACATCCAACAGACATGAATAAGAGGCTACCTCCCAAGTGAAAGAAAGGAGGGCAAGGAATTCTTGAAAAAAAAAATGTGTTCTCATCAGAATTCCTGTGTTTCACATGGCATGGGTGGTGTCTGTAAAACTCTTTGGGAAGTTTTTTTCTTTTTTTTGGCTGTTTAGTTGCTAAGGCATGTCTGACTCTGTGACCCCATGGACTGTAGACCGTCAGGCTCCTCTGTCCATGGGATTTCCCAGGCAAGAATACTGGACTGATTTGCCATTTCCTTCTCTTGACCCAGGGATCGAACCTGTGTCTCCTGCCTCTCCTGTATTGGCGGGTGGATTCTTCACCACTGAGCCACCTTGGAAAGTATGCTGGGACTTAATTTCAGGCAATCCTCTTTGTTGGAATTTTAATTGAAAAAGCTTTTCTCAAAGCACTGTGTACTACCTCCTTTCACGAAAACAACTCATTGCCATGTAATTGCTTATATAATTTGATAAGCTCAGGATTTCAGATTTTCCTTAACTTTGCAACCAGATTATCTTTCCTAAAAATAAAACATATTTTCTAGAAAAGTATAGCTAAAGTAACTGGCTCTTCTACTGAGCTATGGGCTCTGGGAATATTTGTCAGAAAATCTGGTCATTGAACTAGCACAAAGTTCATGTCCCTCATCCTTAGTCAATCAGCCTGTGTTTTTTCTCTCTCTTCATTCCCTGAGTGCCTTTCACCCTTCTCGCCAGCAGTGTCTAACATCATCTCCATAAGCTGACTTCACTTCCCTGTTCATTCCAATCTTTCTACCTTTGGATCGCTTCTTCTTTCTCTTAGGGTGGAATGTTTATGCAGAAATTCTACAGCTACTTCCATAGTCTAGATGCAAAAACGTCTTCTTCCAGTGGAGTAAGCTGTGTCTTCTACTTAAATGCATACACTTTCAAAAGGACCATACACAGAAGAAAGGAAAGGGGACTTATGCTAGCCAGTCCTCACAGCTGGCTTGTGAGCCTCTTGTTCCCCTAAAGGGTCCCCAAGGCTCCCTTCCATCCCATCTTCCCACCCCCATGCTCACTGTTAGAATGGCAGACCACACACCTGTCAGAGCATCTTATACAAAGTTCTGGGAGTTGCTAGTAATTAGAGTCCTTTTTCCTTCCATATCCCTAAGTCTCTCTCAAGGGCCATAGGGCCTTGGTATATTTCAAGGTTTGAAACTACTGTTTTAGTTTTGTTATTAATTTTTTGAGGCATCTCAAAAAAATTTCCACAGTGGCTGCAACAATTTACATTCCAAACAATGGTGTGTGAGGGTTCCCCCTTCTCTACATTCTCTCCAACAGTTGTTATTTCTAGACATTTTGATAATATCCAATCTAACAGGCATGAAGTGATATCTCATTGTGGTTCTGATTCGCATTTCTCTAATACTTAGTGATGTTAAATATTTTTCATGTGTCTATCTTAATTTCTTCTTTGGAAAAATGTCTATTCAGTTCCTTTGCTCATTTTGTAATTGGGTTGTTTCAATTAGGTATATGGCATCTACCATATAACATAGCTACTTCACTTCCAGGTATTCATCCAAAGAATGTGAAAACACTAATCAAAAAAATAAAATATCCACCCCTATGTTCACACAGCATTATTACAATAGCCACAACATGGAAACAACCTAAGTGACCGCTGACAGATTAAAGATGTGTTTTCCACACAATGGAAAACAACTTAGTCATTAAAAAAGGTGAAATCTTGCCATTTGTAACACATGGACGGAACTTGAGGATATCATGCCAAGTGAAACAAGTCTGATGGAAAAAGATAAAAACTTTGAGATTTCATGGATATTCAAAATATAAATAACTAAACAAACACATAGATACAAAGAACAGAGTAGTGGCTACCAGCAGGGAAGAGTTAATGGGATAAAGGGGGTCAATAGCATGATGACAAATGAAACCTAAACTTTTGGCAGTGAGGACACTGTAGTGTATACAGAAGTCAAAATCATACACATGAAACTTATGGTATAATCAAAAAAATAATTTAAAAAATGTAAACTACAGTCTTAGAGACAGTAGTTTCTAGAGTCAACAGGCCTTTGTGAGCTATCCTAAGCATCCTACTAACATTAATTATATTTTACCTACTGAAAAACTTATATACCTACTTGTAAAAAGGATTTTAGTGTTATTGATAATACTGTTCATGAGTAGCCTAGTACTGAAGAGAAACTTTGAAATTAAAACAACTGAATTTTATACAGGACGTGAACCAAGAACTTCCAGATATTCAAGGTGGATTTAGAAAAGGCAGAGGAATAAGAGATCAAGTTGTCAACATCTGTTGAATCATAGAAAAAGCAAGGGAATTCCAGAAAAACATCTACTTCTGCTTCATTGACTATGCTAAAGCCTTTGACTGTGCGGATCACAACAAATTGTGGAAAATTCTTAAAGAGATAGGAATACCAGATCACCTTACCTGCCTCCTGAGAAATCTGTATGCAGGTCTAGAAGCAACAGTTAGAACCAGACATGGAACAACAGACTAGTTCCAAATTGAGAAAGGGTGCATACATCAAGGTTGTATGTTGTCACCTTGCTCATTTAACTTATATACAGAGTATATCATGCGAAATGCCAGAATGGATGAACCACAAACTGGAATCAAGATTGCTGGGAGAAATATCAATAGCCTCAGATATGCAGATGACACCATCCTTATGGCAGGAAGCAAAAAGAAACTAAAAAGAGTCTCTTATTTGAAAAAAAAAAAAAAAAAAGAAGCTAAAGAGCCTCTTGATGAAAATGAAAGAGGAGAGTGAAAAAACTGGCTTAAAACTTAACATTCAGAAACCAAAGATCATGGCATCCAGTCCCATCACTTCATGGCAAATAGATGGGAAAACAATGGAAATAGTGACAGATTTTATTTTCTCGGGTTCCAAAATCACTGCAGATGGTGACTGCAGCCATGCAATTAAAAGATGCTTGCTCCTTGGAAGAAAAGCTATGACCAACCTAGACACCATATTAAAAAGCAGATATATTACTTTGCTGACAAAGGTCCATCTAGTCAAAGCTATGGTTTTTTCAGCAGTCATGCATGGATTTGAGAGTTGGATTATAAAGAAAGCTGAGTGCCGAAGAATTGATGCTTTTGAACTATGGTGTTGGAGAAGGCTCTTGAGAGTCCCTTGGACTCAAGGAAATCAAACCAGTCAAACCTAATGGAAATCAGTCCTGAATATTCATTGGAAAGACTGATGCTGAAGCTGAAACTCCAATATTTTGACCACCTGAAGCAAATAACTGACACATTGGTAAAGACCCTGATGCTGGGAAAGATTGAAGGCTGGAGGAGAAAAGGACGACAGAGGATGAGACGGTTGGATGGCATCACCGACTCAATGGACATGAGTTTGAGCAAGCTCTGGGAGTTGTTGATGGACAGGGAAACCTGGTCATATGGTCCCTAAGAGACAGACATGACTGAGGGACTGAACTGAATCTTTGAAAAAGGGTTGGAAAATTGAAGGCTGTTTTGAATGGTTTTTTTTTTTGCTTGCTTTTTATTTCTTTTACTTTTCTACATATTATTCCTTCAACAAATGTTTCTTAATCTCCTGTCGGTCATCCTATATATTAATATTATTGGCTAGGACTAAAACAATAGGCTAAAGCAGAAACTTCCTGCCCTTGTGAAGCTTACCGTCTAGTAGAATAGAGAGATAACCAAATAATAAAAAGAAAAAGAAGTGTAAAAAAAGTTAAATAGCTACTATGACAAAGGAAGAAAGTAGATACACAGTGCTCCATCAGGAATAATGATCTAGTCAGAGAAACCAAGGAAAGCTGGGTAAAGGTGGCAGAAAAGAATGTTCCGAGAGAGGGAAAAACTGTGCACAAGCCCCATGGTGGAGGAAGCCTGGCTCACCAAGGAGACAAAAGGATGTCCAGGCGGGAGCACAGACAGGGTGGCGGGGGGTACGGGTGAGGCAGAGGGGCGCACAGCAACTGCATGTTACACATGCATGTTACACTTTAAGTGTGTGTGTATGTGCTGAGTCGTGTGACTCTTAAACCCCATGGACTGTAACCCACCAGGCTCCTCTATCCATGAGATTTTCTAGGCAAGAATACTAGAGTGGGTTGCCATTTCCTTCTCCAGGGGATCTTCCCTACACAGCTTTGTGGGGAAGAGCAAAAGGAAACCACTTTAAGGTGGAAGGAGTAACACGATCCACCTGGGCATTTTTAGAAGATGACTGTAGTCACAGTGTGGGAAAACACAGGTCACCTGTAAGTAGGTAAGGTCACCATAGGAGTCTTCACAGGAAATGATGGATGGAGACAGACTCAAGAGGTTGTTGGTGGGAAAAGCGACAGGATGTGGGGATGGGTTGGATATGAGGGTTGATGTTCAGAAAGCATCAGGTTTCTCACATATCCCATTTTAACTATCCAGTCCTTAACTTAATCATTGAGTATTGTCTATGGTCTTTAGACACTTATTATTTTTCCTTCTACATGTTCTGACTTCATCTTGAATGGAAAATTCCTCTTACTTCAAAACTAACTAACTACAGAGCCCTTCAGCATTATTCTACCAAGCCCCCTAAATCTATTTTTAATATAAATGTAATTCCCATTTGATTTATGTTATAATTTTTAAACTAAGTTTGGTCTCTCCCCCTTAAAATTATTTTTCTGTTCAGTTAAACTTCCTTCACTGAAATGATAAATCTGAATTTTGACATAGTGATAGAAGACTTTTAGTTACAGGGAAGTCAAACTTGAATCAACTCAAATACAAAAGAGAATGGTTTATAAACACATGATGGTGTCTCACAGATCAAATGCAGAAGTGCAACCAAGACTGCCCATTTCAGAATGGGCTGGAATCCCTTGGAAACTTTACTTAATCTTCTGTCTGCTCCTTTCTATTTGCTGGCTTCAGCTTCTTACTTTGAAAGTTCAGCTTTTTCCAACATTCAATCTATAAGACAGCTCTATTACAGTTCTTATATTTTTATATTCTGGGTTTAGCCACAGAGACTGACCCTCAGCCCCTCGGTGTCCTGATTCCAAATTTCAAGGAGGGGAACTTGGCCCTGATAGAGTCGGGTGATCAACCACGGTCAGTTAACTATGACTGGATGTGGGTGGGTATAAGAATTCAGGGAAGAAATAGCCAATGCCAATTCTGAGTTCCCAGAGAAAAGAGAATTGTTGTGAATTTGGCAGACACCCATATGGAGAAAGAGGGAAACAATAGCTCCTTTACTTCAATAAATATGTGCTAAGCACCAATCACATACCAGAGGCAGGCTAGGTTCATGAACGCAAAACTAAGTGCAGCAAATTCCACCTTCCGGGAGTATAAAACCCCACACTGCCTGTGAATACCCTGGTCTCCATATATGGTCACTAATCTATAGCACATATCTAAAAACTCAGTGTACTATATGGAACCCACACGCAAGATTTCATTCTGTGGAATCAGCATTTAGCTCTCATCTTGGACAAAAGCAAAACATTTGCAGACAAAAAAACAAAGAGTTAAAGTTTCATTTCCAGTTGTTGTCAGATGCTACTAAGCAGGATAAGATAAAAAATTTATTAATGCAGATAACTTTGGTATTTCTTTTTACCAACATTCATCTATCTTCAAGGGATAAAGCTATCTATCTATGTATGTACCAGTAGAAGAAAAAAAAGTGTTAATTGAAGATCTACTGTATGGACATCAAGTTGCTAGACAGGCCCAGACCACAAGAGTAGACAGCACATCAGATTCTGAGCTGGGAGACCCATGGTCTCATCATACCAGCTGTGTGACCTCAGGGGGCCACACACCCTGAAGAGCTTTACCTGTAAAGTGAGGCTCTTACCTCCCTAACAATGTCAGCATAGGTAACTGAGAAGGCAGTCCAAATAGGAATGAGGAACAAAGGGAAGAGAGAAAAGTGGTCCAGGCCACATAAAGATTTCTTCCGGACAAATGTCTGATGACCAGACAGCTAACCTATAGGCCATGAGCTTCCAATTTTCCCCATGCATAACATGGCTCTCTCTTTGCAGACTGAGTTGTGCTCGGTCTTTCCTTTTCACACAAAAAGGAAAAAAAGCCACCTAGTTAATGTAGTAACTTTCACCTATGAAGAGAAATGTTAATATTATTTCCTTTGGCTTCCTTATCCAGCCCAATTTTCCCTTCCATCCTATTGCCTCTCAAACCTTTCTTTTATGTTTCCTTTTCATGAGAAGCTTAAATTCAAATTAGCTGCCTCTCTGGAAAGCTTTCATCTTCTCTTCAGTTTCTAGTATTATTGCCCTCTATCAGATTTTATTTTTGCCTTTTCAGATTTCACTAAACCTCCATTCATTTGCATGAGCATTGCTGTCCGTTTAAAGGGCTATAGATATTTGAGCTTTATACAGGCTATCAGGACTTCCCTTGTGGCTCAGCTGGTAAAGAATCTGCCTGCAGTGAGGGAGATCTGGGTTCAATCCCTGGGTTGGGAAGATCCCTTAGAGAAGGGAAAGGTTACCCACTCTAGTATTCTGGCCTGGAGAATTGCATGGACTGTATAGTCCATGGGATCACAAAGAGTCGGACACGATTAAGCGACTTTCAGCGTTGTTTTTTAGTTTATTTTTTTTAAGTTTTTTTTTTAATGTGGACTGTTTTTAAAGTCTTTATTGAATTTGTTACAATATTGTTTCTGTTTTATGTTTTGTTTTTTGTGGCCCCAAGGCATGTGGGATCTTAATTCCCCAACTAGGGATCGAACCTGAACCTGCTGTATTGAAGGCAACCACTTCAAAGCACTACAGGAAAGTCCTCTGTTTTTGAGTTTCCTATTGCTATCTCAATATAATCCAAAATGGACAACAAGTGATATTAAGCTACTTTTAGTTTAATAAGTAATTAAAACATCATAAAAAACACTTTTTACTTTTAGAACTCATTCCTCTTTTATTTAGAACATGCCTTCACAATGATGATATTACCCCAAGAGGATGAAAATTGGCTCATGTGGCAGAAAAACATCTTAGATATCATAGTGGTTTGTGGCCCTCCCAACCCTGACCCTCTTCAACTACATAAACAGATATACAGCACACCTGTAGCATTAAAATTTCATGGTAGGAGAAGGCAGTTAAGGAAATATGTATCTGCAAAGGCACCACAGTGGGGAGATAATTTTTAAAAAATTTTTAAAGGTGGAGGAAAACAATTTAGAACTAATCTATACTTGTATAGATTAGTTTACAAAAGCATTAAACACAGTCTTTCATTTAATCTCCACAAATCCAAGTGAACTGGGTACAAGTAACCTCTTTTCCAGATATGTAAATTGATGATCAGGGAGCTTCCTTCCTAATTGTGCAAGTGTGGTCGCCAGTTCCCGCCTCCATCTATGACAGTACAGCTCATATATTTCTTTAGAGCAGGATTCCTCAACCTCAGCAGTACTGACGTTTGAGGCAGGATAATTCTTTGTTGCAGAAGACTTTCCTCTGCAGTGTAAGCTGTTGAACAGCATCCCTGGCTTCTGCTCAGTAATATCCTCTCCACCACCACCTCCACCAGTGGGGACAATCCAAATGTCTCCAGATACTACTACCAAATGTCCCCTGGGGAACCAGGTGGGGAAATCACTCTTGGCTGAGAATCACTTATTTAAAACCTACTGATAAAAAGAGACCACCATCTACTGTTTTTAATGTCATGAGAGCTAAGAGTTATGGAGCTTTACCAAAATACCAGGCATTTCATATGTATTGACTCATTTATTCCTCCATTAATGCTATGGAGTGGAGAGTAGCATCCAACATGCCCATTTTACAAATAAGGAAAACAATTTGGAAGAACTGTAGTCAGTAAACTGTGAAACTAGGATATGTAGATACTGGAGTTCCACTTATATCACAAAGAAGTGCTTAAACTATTGACCCAATTATAACTATTTGGTTCATGAAAAATAATCTACATTATGATTATAATGTTAACTTTGAATTTAAACCCAGAAGTTGCTGCAAATGGAAGTTTCCATTTTATGTATACACACACACCACATCTTCTTTATCCATTCATCTGTTGATGGACACATGGGTTGCTTTCATATCCTGGCTATTGTAAGTAATGCTGCTATAAACATTACGATACATGTATCTTTTTGAATTAGTGCTATCATTTTGGGTTTTTTTTTTTCCCCGATATATATATCCATGAGTGGAATTGCTGGGTGATACGGTAGTTCTATTTTTAGTTTCTGAGGAACCTCCATACTGTTTTTCATTGTGACTGTATGAATTTACATTCCTACCAACAGTGTTGTTCAACAAGGTCCCAAAATTCAAACTGCTTACGCACTAGCAGAAGAGAAATACCATGTCCACAGATAATTGGAGATTAGACTGGTGGTTCTCAAAACTCTAATTTTCTAATAAGACTGAATAACCATTTCCAAATTTTCAAGGATAATTAAATTTAGAGAGAGAATTTAAAGTTTTTTAGCTTTTACATTGTCCTTAAGTGTTGGATATCTGCTTCTTCTTGTTTCTAATAAAACTACAAAAAGAAAAAATATGAACAAATGAATGGATAGCAAATAAACATTTGGATCAAAATTTGGAGACTGAGTAGCTTAATGTACTTAAAGTATTTTGTGGACAAGGTAGTCATGCAGTTATTATTTCCTGTTTATAAGCTAGAATTAAATATGAGCAGTTCATGACTTCCAAATACTAAATAAGATTAAACTAGATTGATTTCCAGAGCAGGCTCTGCCTCTCATTTTCCTTTATAGCCCCCAGCAACTGGCATGATATACAAACCCTTTATGGTATTAATGGGTTTATTAATAGCTAACGAGTACAATGAAGAAAGAATCTTGAAAAGAATAAGGAAAACGAGTGATATGAGAATCCACAGGAGAGACTCCAGGCTGAGTTGATGAGATGGACTGACTAATTGTTCACTAAACAATTTCTTTTTCTTTCCTCCAGGTCACATAAAGTTGGCGATTTCCCAGCATGCCTTGCTTTAGGAGTAGAAATATGATTGCTTTACATGCAAGAGAACGTGGTCAGAAGGTAGGACCATTACTCAACTTGGTCCATAAAACTCATTGACTGAGGGGAGAGGATTTTGAGAACTTGGAGGTAGGTGGAGCCACTAGCTACAAGCCGCCAGGCCCCCTGAAATATTACCTGGAGGAAAACTGCCCAATCAGAAACACTCCTTTGGACAGTTTATGGGGAAGAAAAATATGTGTTATATTAGGTCACTGGAATTTGGGAACTCTTTGTTATGTTCATTAGCTACCCTGACTAATACATTTGGTTCAACGTGAAGCCACCCCAGTGCTCAAAACAAACCATGACACTAAAATCTTTTTCAGATAAGCTGCTTCATAAAATTCCTAACTAATACTGCCTCTGTTCTGCCTCTAGAGACAACTGTACCACTGTTATTAGGATACAGCTAAGTATATGAATAAAACACAAAGGTCACACCTGAAATAAGATTGTGGGATAAGAAAACTCTCTTGAACCAACTATTCAAGGGACTTTTGGCTGAAGGGAACCAAACACTTTAAAAAATAAAGTGTTTATTAAAAAAACACTTTAAAAAACTGTCTTCACATCCATGCATCTTTAAATACGACAAAGAGCATGCTTGATTTCACCACGGGTAGGAGATAAACATTAACATCCAGAAATATGGCAAGAACAAAAACTTGTCTGTGAGAAAATACAAATGATAGTTGCCCACCAGACCCAGAGCATTTAACCTAGATCCCACCCCGTCCTATCCCATGCCATCCCATTTCCAATTAAGGCTTATTGAGCACATACTGTGTGCTCATACTGTGTGTGAGTCACTGGGCCTATCATTAGGGACATGAAGATGAAGGAGGCAGCTGCTGTCCTCAGGAGATACTCTATTCAGGAGACAATTGTGGACATAATCAGTTCTACAGTGTGAAATAGATATTTCTAGTCTATCCAAATAGGGTATAGTGATAACCAAAAATCAGTGCTTACCACTACCTGGGGTGACTTCCCACAGGCAGTGCTCCTTAAGTGTCCCTAGTCCCCCCTTGAAGTGGCAGCTTCTTTGACTTGACTCTAATTATACATAAATTAACAGCCTTGGCTGAACACTAGCTAATTATCCAGATATGAGAATACAATGTGCAAATGACACCACCTTAATGGCAGAAAGTGAAGAGGAACTAAAGAGCCTCTTGATGAAAGTGAAGGAGGAGAATGAGAAAGCTGCTTAAAACTCAACATTCAAAAAACAAAGTTGATGGCATCCAGTCCCATCATTTCATGGTAATAAGACGGGGAAAAGGGGGAAACAGTGACACAGTTTCCTTTCTTGGGCTCCAAAGACACTGTAAACAGTGACTGAAGCCACAAAATTAAAAGACACTTGCTTCTTGAAAAAAAACTATGACAAACCTAGACAGCATATTAAAAAGCAGAGACATCAGTTTGCCAACAAAGGTATGTATAGTCAAAGTTACGGTTTTTCCAGTAGTCATGTGCAGATGTGAGAGTTGGACCATAAAGAAGGCTGAGCACCAAAGAATGGATGCTTTCAAATTGTGGTGCTGGAGAAGATGCTTGAGAGTTTCTTGGACAGCAAGGAGATCAAACTAGTTAATCCTAAAGGAGATCAACCCTGAATATTCATTGTAAGGACTGATGCTGAAGCTCAAGTTCAAGATCCAATACTTTGGGCTGACTCATTGGAAAAGAACCTGGTGCTGGCAAAGATTGAGGGCAGGAGGAGAAGGGGGCAAAAGAGGATGAGATGGTTGGATGGCATCACCTACTCAATGGACACTGAGTCTGAGTAAACTCCAGAGACAGTGAAGAACAGGGAAGCCTGGCACGCTGCAGTCCATGGGGTTCCAAAGAGTCGGACATGACTTAGCAACTGAACACAACATAGTGATGTTGTCTATGAACTCACTGTTAATGAATCAACAAAATACATTAAATAAGGTGTTTTTAAGCAGAAACACAAATAAAACCAGGTTATGTATTGACCAATTGATGAAAAGGTTTTGACCAGAGAATTACAGGAAACTAACCCTGTGTTTCCCCAGGGAGCAACAGTTCAGTATTCACAGGGATTGTGTAGAACGTAACTACTGTGAATAACAACACTTGAATGTATCTATTTTACCAGTTATTTATTTAATATATCACTATGTACCTACAGATATTTATATTATGGGTACAGTCTAACACTATCATTAATTTATTGCTCAAACTGTTCCATCCTTAGCCATTGGGAGAGTAACTTTAAAATGGAGAAGTCTAATTGTGACTCTCTTGGCCAGGCAATCAAGATCAACATCACTTTGATCTTGATTGGTGATGATCAATCATGATTCATGTCAATGTATGACAAAAACCACTACAATATTGTAAAGTAATTAGCCTCCAACTAATAAAAATAAATGAAAAAAAAAATCAACATCGCAGTTGCTGTGATATTGAGTGAATGGTGCAATCTGATGTACTGAGAGGGAGGCGGAACCATTTCTGTGGTATTCTTGATGGGGACCTCAGTCTAGTCATAAGAAGATTCCAGACAGGCCTGAAGCAAGTGACATGCCACAAAATGATCAATACTCTTTGGAGGTGTCAAGGTCATAAAAGACAAGGAAAGACTGAGGAACTATTGCAGACTATAGGAGACCAGAGAGAAATAACTAAATGAAGATGTGGAATCTTAAATTGGATCTTGGGAACAAGCACAACATCAAAAAGACATTAGTTGGACACTTCAATGTGAAGTCCAAATGCAGTCTTTAATTCATGATACTGCCCTGCTATTAATTTCCTGGTCATGATAATTATACTGTATAATTATAATTATACAGCATGTAAGATGCTAACATTGGGGTATGCTAAGACAGGGACATACAGGAATTCTCTGTACTATTCTTGTAATTTTTCTGTAAATCTAAAAGTAATTCAAAAGTTGACCATTGGATGGTCTTGCATACCCCCTGGGTGCGCAAGTTGGAGAGTTGGGAGAAACGGCGTCTCAGAGACTATATATATAGGAAAGTGTTCAATTTTTTCAAAATCCTTTGGGGAATAGTGGAGACAATAAAAACCTTCCTGCTTTACAATAGTAACAAGATTTGGTTCTTCCAAGACAGGAGACTTCACTTTCAGCTGTTGACCTTGGGCAAGCCATAAACATAGTTTCTTCTTCCATAAACGAAAGGGCTAAAATGAATAATCTTACCTTATGTCTGTTGTATAATAAAGTCTTATTATTCTAAATTAATCTTGCTATTTAGCATTTCAAATCATATACTGTAAGAATATCCTTTAAGAATGCCTATTTATTCTGCTTTCTTGAAATACAGGAATTAAATAGCAACAGTTTGAAGAAATTCTGCAGCAGTGCTCCCCAAAGCCCATTTATAAAACAGATATAGTTTGCATGCTCACAAACAATGTAAGTATATTTAAAGAATCAAGAATTATGCAGCCCTCTAAAATGTGTAAGTCACTAAACCATTATATAGAAAAGCAGATTATAAACATGTATGATGATTTCAGGTAACATTTTCCAACGTAAATATTTTTAGATGGACATAGGTAGACCTTCTGATTATAGTCCCGAAAAGTATTATTTTAGAAGACATGAGTCACTAACAGAAAGAAATACACATTATATACTGATAAAATATAACATTCAGAACAAACAATAAAATATTTATACACCTTTAATCTACTTTCTATTATAAAGGAAATAATTTTGTCAGATGTTGCCAAGTTGGCTGAGAACTTTGACTTCTGGTCATGTCATGATTAATACCATTGGGGAAATATTAGGAGACAGGAATGAGATAGAAAGCAATGGATTTGATATTCATGAGTGTGTAATGGTCACTTTTCCAGTGCAATAGAAGGAGTGAGTGGAGGGAGAAGCAGAACATGAACCCTTGTGGGTTAATGAGGAGATTTCTCCTCTTCCCTTTCCAACTGAAAATTCATCAGCTCACTTAGGATGGTTAAAGAAGGAATGAGAAATGAGGAAACTGACTAGAATGGAGTTTAGTCTATGGCGTTTTGTATGGGTTATAATTCCCTGGTCCATTTTATAGAAAGCAAAAAAGGTACTGTTAAGAAATTTAAATTTATATGTTTGGACCATTATTAATACACATTAAATTATTTTTCTCAAAGATAACCTAGCTTTTAAAAAATTAATCCTCTAATTGCTAATAAATTTAATTAAAATAATGAAATCTAATATTAATGAAGTAGAACAGTGGCCAGAATAATATATCATTAATATCGTCGTGGGTTCCTCTCTGCTTGCATTTTCATCCTTACTTACTTTGGTCAAGTAATTTCATTCTCTGAGCCGTAGTTCTTCATTTAACATGAGAATAATAGGTCATACTTCATAGAATTGTAATGAAGATTAAGTGAAATAATGTACATAAAATGCTTGGCATAGATCTAGTACATAGTGTAAATATAAGCTATTATAATGCAACTTTTTATAGAGAAATTGGATGCAAGTATATACATAATTAACATACAGATTAAGAAGACAGGAAAGAAATACAGCAAAGTATTAACAATGGTTTTCCTGAGTGGTAGGGTTATGGGTGATTATATTTTCCTTTATTAGTGTTATTCTGCCAAATTTCCTACACTGGACAAGTATTTCTTCTATAATCAGGAAACTCATGTTGTCTTAAAAACCAAACACCGTGAGCAAGACCTGTAAATTTACATATACATTCCTTTATGTCCTTCTTCCTTTCCAATAAAATATTATCTACTCATTTCTGAACCAGGAACAAAGTTGGGTATGGACAGCTCACTTCCACTTGATCAAAATTAAGCTGGGATATAAGGAGTCTTCAAGGACAGGAGGAGAAGGCAATGGCACCCCACTCCATTACTCTTGCCTGGAAAATCCCATGGACAGTGGAGCCTGGTAGGCTGCCGTCTATGGGGTCACACAGAGTCAGACACGACTGAAGTGACTTAGCAGCAGCAGCAGCAAGGACAGGAATGAAATGATAAAAATCGATGGGAGAGGGTGGAGAGATCCAGGGAGTACCAGATCTTGAAGAAACAGAAACAGGAGAGGACGAACTAAGAGAAGGAACACTGCCAAAATTCTCACAGACCAGAGAGGCTGCCAACAGAGCATCAGAAGAAAGAAAAGACTAGATATTTAGTGTGGAGTGTCTTTATGCAACAGTTATCCATCGGAATTGTTTTTAACCTATTGGATATCTTAAAAGGAAAAGGAGAGCCTACTGTGGCGAACGAATCTTGCCATGTCATGCCACTGAGTAACCATTCTCGATGGCTCTTTTCCAATCATGCTCACAGGTTAATGATTATTCGTATTTCATTTCAAAATTTTGTGATGAGTTATGGCAATGTTAATGGTATAAACTGCGTAAGGATGCAAATGGAGGGGGGAAAAATGGAGAAACAAGGATTCAGACTGTTTCAACCTGGGTTGACTATCTGTGACCACCAAGGTTCTCAACAGTCAGCAAAGAAGTGTCTGGAATTAGATTTGCAAGGATTATTCAGTTACCACATTTGTGAATTAAGGAAGCTAATATTCTTATTTTACCAGCTTTCCAACTTTCTTAAAGTCTGCTAAAATCATTTAAGATGAACAACTTTACAAGTGTATGGTTAGCAAAAATCTTCCTTGTGAGTCTATTTCCCTTTTGTTGACTTTTTTCCTGAAGAAATTTTCAGAATATATCAGATTATGCTAGTTAAGAATATTTTTTATAAATATTTCTCAATAAAATACAACTAGAAATGTATAAAAAATTTTGTGAAGACACTTCTGACAGTGATAAGGATCCAAACAACCAACAGATTAGACAAGAAGCTTTCTCTTCACCCTTTCTACTCCTAATTAAATGTCCAGTTTATTCTTCATGACTAGGGTTCCCAGTGTATTATCTGTACAACCATAAAACTCACCACTTGTGGAACTGCCAATGGCCTCACATAACTAGGTATGACTAGCGAGCAAGGTAGACTAAAGAGTAACCTCCACTGCCCTTATCTTGGATTATGAATTTCCTTTAACAAAACATGATGCTTCTGATCTACTGCTCATCACTGAAATGTATTTTCCAATGAGAGTAAGTTATTTATGCTTACTCAGCCATACACATGACTACTCAATCTTCCCCAGGAACCAATCTGCCCCTGATGAAAGTTTCAGCCTGTAACCACAGGAGAGAATCAAAAATGACAATAAAACTAGGGATTGAGTCCATGACTACGTTTCATTAATTCTATGAACTAGATAGCTGCCCATCTGCTGGAAAGGGTACAGATTAGGGTGAGTCAGTTGCAAAGAATAATTCTACCAACTTTTATTTTTATGAATGACTGGAGGCTATTTATTGGTAAATTATTAAGTGCATTATTAAGAGTGCTAAGTGTGTTATTAATAAACTAAACTTAGTATACTGCCAGAATTCACTATGGATTTATTCTACATTCAGCTAAGATGGCTTTGTGCCAGGCAACTCTGGCCAATATTCAAAAACTCCCACCAGGGATGCTCCACAAAGAAATAAAACCCTGTACATTTTTAGAAGGGGTATTTCAGGAAGACACACCACTGCAGATTTGAGCTGGTCAGGTTTTTAATTATTGTTGATTTTCCTCTTTAACTACAAGTGCTCTTAGTTTAGTATCTTCATTACAAATTTAGTTTGTTGTGGGTGGTTTAGTTAATAACATCTACCGTTTGAAAGTGTTTTCAGTCCCAGGCCCTATGCTGGAATCTTTACATCTCATTTATTGCTCTTAAGACCCCTTTGAGACAGGTAATAGTCTTGTACTCATTTTACAAATATGAAACTGAAGCATAGAGAGGCTAAATATATTGCATGGCATCACAGAACTGGAAACCACAGAGCCAGAATTTGAACTCAAGGATTTCTACTCTAGATTGGGGGAGGTCAGAAAACTTTTTTAGTAAAGGGCCAGATGGTAAGTATCTTAGGGTTCATAGGTCATATGGTCTCTTCTCATCTGTGCTACTGTAGCTCCAAAGCAGCCACGGACACTATATAAACAAATGGGCATGGCTGTGTTCCGATAAAACTTTATGTGTAATAACAGGCAGCGTGCAGAATTTGGCCTATGGGCTACAGTTTGTTTCCTTTAGAGCCCTCACTGTCAACCACTATACTGTTACCATATGCTTTCTTAGCTTCCACTGAAGTACTTATGAGTTCAGGAGACTAAAATATTCTAATAGCTATATTGAGACACACAAAGGCATTACAATTCAAATATTAATCACTTATGTCTTTATTGATAAAGACATAAAAGATGTGTTTCTACATTCATTGGAGATAGAAAATTTTGTCTTTTCTTGAACTGCACATGTGATCAAGATGAGCATAATAAGACTATTTGATTAAGTCCATGGTCTAGGTTGTAATGGTGATGTAAAAATATATACATAAGCTTATTTGATTTTAAAGCAAACTTATGATCCACATATTTTGGAGCCAATGGCTTTATATAATATAGGTGGAACACATGAAGTAGAGAGGCCAAAGGATCTTCTGAGCTCCCTAGAATGGCTACAGTCCAAAAGTGTTTGAGAGTCATCACTCTAAAGAACTGAGCAAGGGAAGCTTCTGAGACTGTTATATCTGGGAGGAGATACCAAATAGTTACCGTGAGGAATGAGGGCGTTCTATTACAGGCAGCACCAGTTTAACTCAAAGGTTCCTCTTATGAATTGTGCCCCCCTCCCTGCCCCAAATTCCTACACTGCAATGTGACTACATCTGGAAACAGAGCCTTTAATGAAGTAATCAAAGTTAAATAAGGTCATAGAGTAGGGCCCTCGTCTCGTAGGCCTGAGGTCCTTATAAGAAGAGTCATCAGAGTTTGTGTTCTCTACATGTGGCAGAGAGAAGAAGGCCACACACAACGAGAAGGCAGCCATCTGCAAGTGAGGAAACGGGCTCTCATTAGAAACCAATCCTCTGGCACCTGGAGCATGGCCTTTGAGCCTCCAGAACTCTGAGAAAAGAAGTGTTCACTGTTTAAGCCACCTGGTCTGTGGTTTTCATTATAGTGGCCCCGGCAGACTCACAAAGTTCCTAACTCTATAATGTAAACAAATCACATTAATTTCCACAAAGTATTAATTGGCTGAACACTCACTATCTGTTGACTGAGATTATATATAAATACATATATCAGTTCAGTTCAATCTAGTCGCTCAGTCGTGTCTGACTCTGTGACCCCATAAACTGCAGCACGCCAGGCTTCCCTATCCATCACCAACTCCTGCAGCTTGCTTAAACTCATGTCCATCAGGTTGGTGATGCCATCCAACCATCTCATCCTCTGTTGTCCACTTCTCCTCCAACCTTCAATCTTTCCCAGCATCAGGGTCTTTTCCAATGAGTCAGTTCTTCACATCAGGTAGCCAAAGTACTGGAGTTTCAGCTTCAGCATCAGTCCTTCCAATGAATATTCAGGACTGATTTCCTTTAGGATGGACTGGTTAAATTTCCTTGCAGTCCAAGGGACTCTCAAGAGTCTTCTCCAACACCACAGTTCAAAAGCATCAAACCTTCGGCACTCAGCTGTCTTTATGGTCCAACTCTCACATCCATACATGACTACCAGAAAACTCATAGCATTGACTAGATGGACCTTTGTCGGCAAAGTAATGTCTCTGCTTTTTAATATGCTGTCTAGGTTGGTCATAACTTTTCTTCCAAGGAGCAAGCGTCTTTTAATTTCATGGCTGTAGTCACCATCTGCAGTGATTTTGGAGCCCCCCAAAATAAAGTCTGTCACTGTTTCCACTGTTTCTCCACCTATTTGCCATGAAGTGATGGGACTGGATGCCATGATCTTAGTTTTCTGAATGTTGGGTTTTAAGCCAATTTTTTCACCCTCCTCTTTCAATTTCATCAAGAGACGCTTTAGTTCTTCTTTGCACACAAATAATTTGATGTTACTAGTAACAAGCACTACTGAACTCATCGTAACAATATATAAAAGTCTTTGGAGAAAAAGTTGTATACACATTCAGGAGATATTCTTTTAGTCAGGCTACAGATAATATTTAGTACTCACATGTTTTCACAGTCAACTTCCTACAATAGTAACTCAATGTTAGCGGAGTAGTAACATTGACCTCCTGGCATCTTTGTTCTTTTGGGTAGAAATCATCTATTCCCAGACTCTTTTAATTAAGTTTGAGAAACACTGCTTACAAACTCTTCCTTTGGAAAATGTATTATGACTCATACCAAAGGCCTTGAAATTCTGCAGCAAAGAAACCAGCTAAAAAAAAACTCTAAGTCTGGCTAAATTTGCACTACTCTTGGCTCCAATTGTCTCTCTCTCTCTCAGCTGCCTCCTGACTGAGAGCATGGCCCACACAGAATGACATGTGCCAGTTACAGTCTGAGAAAATGACCTAATTGCAGGGATCCCGAGAGAAAGTCAGATTTTAGGCCAAGGAACAACCATGACAGCAGTGGGACTGAAAGCTGACCTGTTGCTATGTGCCTTAAACCATCAGTGTTATTTGCCTGAGATTAGAAATTCAATGAGAAGCAACAACATCTCCATCTTACAACTCTTTCTCTACCCCTTGTGGTATTTCTCATTATAACACCTTAATCAATATCATTAAACAGAAGAAGGGTCTAGACCAAGAGTTTCCAAACCTGATTCATCATCAGTATTACCTAAAGAGCTTCTAAAACTATGGGTACTCAACCCCATCCTTTTCTCATTTGCCTTTTGGTTCTTTTCTTTTCTCAGTTATTTGTAAGATCTCTTCAGACAACCATTTTGCCTTGTTGCATTTCTTTTTCTTGGGGATGGTATTGGTCACCACCTCCGGTACAATGTTACAAAGAAGAGAAAAGGAAAGATGTACCCATCTGAATGCAGAGTTCCAAAGAATAGCAAGAAGAGATAAGAAAATCTTTTTAACTGAACAATACAAAGAAATAGAGGAAAACAATAGAATGGGAAAGACTTGAGATCTCTTCAAGAAATTGGAAATACCAAGGGATCACTTCAGGCAAAGGTGGGCACAATAAAGAACAGAAACAGTTAGGACCTAAGAGAGGCAGAAGATATTAAGAAGAGGTGGCAAGAACACACAGAAAAACCATACAAAAAAAGATCTTAATGACCCAGATAAGCCCGATGGTGTGGTCACTCACCTAGAGCCAGACATTCTGGAGTGTGAAGTCAAGTGGGCCTCAGGAAACATTACTCCGGACAAATCTAGTGGAGGTTATGGAATTCCAGTTGAGTTATTTCAAATCCTAAAAGATGATGCTGTGAAAGTGCTGCACTCAATATGCCAGCAAATTTGGAAAACTCAGCAGTGGCCACAGGACTGGAAAAGGTCAGTTTTCATCCCAATCCCAAAGAAGAGCAATGCTGAAGAATGTTCACACTACTGCACAATTGCACTCATCTTACATGCTAGCCAGGCAATCTCAAAATTCTAAAAACTAGGCTTCAACAGTATGTGAACCCAGAACTGCCAGATGTACAAGTTGGATTTAGAAATGGCAGAGGAACCAGAGATCAAATTGCCAACATCTGTGGGATCATAGAAAAAGCAAGGGAATTCCAGAAAAACGTCTACTTCTGCTTCATTGACTACGTTAAAGCTTTTGACTGTGTGGATCACAACAAAGTATGGAAAATTCTGAAAGAGATGAGACTATCAGATCACCTTACCTGCCGCCTGAGAAACCTATATGCATATCAAGAAGCAACAGTTAGAAGAGGACATGACAACAGACTGGTTAAAAATTGGGAAGGAAGTATGTCAAGGCTGTATATTGTCCCCCTGCTTATTTAACTTATAATAATTTATTATTTCCCATGACACATCATGTGAAATTCCCTGCTGGATGAACCACAAGCTGGAACCAAGATTGCTGAGAGAAATATCAATAACCTCAGATATGCAGATGACACCACCCTAATAGCAGAAAGCAAAGAGGAACTAAAGAGGCTCTTGATGAAGGTAAAAGAGGAGAGTGAAAAAGTGGCTTAAAACTCAATATTCAAAAAACTAAGATCATGGCATCTGATTGTCCCATCACTTCATGGCAAATAGATGGAGGAACAATCAAAACAGTGACAGACTTCATTTTCTTGGGCTCCAAAATCACTGCAGACCATGACTGCAGCCATGAAACTAAAAGACACTTGCTCCTTGGAAGAAGAGCTATGACAAACCTAGACAGCATATTAAAAAGCAGAGACATCACTTTGCCCAAAAAGGTCCATCCAGTCAAAGCTATGGTTTTTCCAATAGTCAGGTATGGATGTGAGAGTTGGACCATAAAGAAAGCTGAGTGCCAAAGAATTGATGCTTTCAAATTGTGGTGCTGGAGAAGACTCTTGAGAGTCTCTTGGACAACAAGGAGATCAAACCAGTCAATCCTAAAGGAATTCAACCCTGAATATTCATTGGAAGAAACAATGCTGAAGCTGAAGCGCCAATACTTTAGCCACCTGATGTGAACAACCGACTCACAGGAAAAGACTATGATGCTGGGAAAGATTGGGGGTAGGAGGAGAAGGCGGTGACAGAGGATGAGATGGTTGGATGGCTTCAGCGACTTAATGAACATGAATTTGAGCAAACCCTGGGAGATACTGAAGGATAGGGAAGCCTGGCATGTTGCAGTCCATGGGGTTGCAAAAAGTCAGACACACCTCAGTGACTGAACAACAACAGCCCCATCCTGATCATATCTGAGGGATAGGGATTAAAGACGTGAAATTTCACTATGCCCACCCTAGCAATTTTGCTTCAGCTGTCTTGGTACCATTCCTCAGATTCGCATCTGAGAGCTGCATTAATGAATATAACCAATAGCCCCAGTTAACAGCCACACATATCCTTGTCCTCTGCCCTATAACTCTGCAACACACTGCCACTTTGAGCTTGCCTAAATCACTTGACCAACAGAATTTTCACCAACTTGATGCAAACAATTTTTTTAGCAACCTGATGCATGGATAACTGTATGCTTGCATGTTTCTTCCCTTCCACTCTGTCACCACAATGAGAATATCCTAGGTTCGCCTGCTGGAAGGATAGGAGGGCCTGTGGAATTAAGCTGAGTCATTCCAGCCAAGGCAAGGCTAGGCCAGCCATCATCCTCTACTCATGAGTGCAGATGCATAAGTCAGTCCAGCAAAGATCAATCATGAGCAGCCCAGGTCAGCAAAATCACCCAGTGAGCTGTAAGCATGAGAGAAATAATAAATGGCTATTACATTAAGCCACTAAGGACTGGAGTGGTGTGTTCCACAACCCATCCCTGACTCACAGTGGTGATGCAGAACAACTGGGGGACAGAGCATCTAAACCAAAGGCTGGGCACTGATGGTGCCAGAGAATCTTGCAGAACTTTTCCATGTATATTCATTCTGTAGGATGGTGCTAAAAAGAAGAAAGGGGGTTTTCCAAGATCATGGTTCTGAGAAAATGCTGTTACATTTAGCTGGTTTCCCTCCTGCAGAATTTCAAAGCCTTTCAAATGAGTCATGACAAATCTTCCAAAGGAAGCGCTTTTAAGCAATGTTTCCCAAACTTACTTGACCACAGACCTTTCCCTACAGCCCCATCCCCATGCTGAGCATCCCACGAGATGAATATTCCATGAAGCACACTTCGGATATGATATAAGATGAACTGGTCTTTGTCTTGTTTCAGTGTTTCAGAGGGTAGAACTGCACTTAAGGCATGACAGCTACATGGAGCAGGATGGGGACTAAATACATCCAAGCAATCCAAGCAAGGGCTCGTCAACAGTGAGAGTGATGCAAAGATGGACTTGCCTGCCTTGTGAAACAGTGGCTCAGAACCCAAAACTGAAAGCATTCATAGAGAAACAAATGAGGTTCAGTACATTTTTGTGATTACTAGTTACTTTAAGGTTCTAATTCAATAACACACTCAAAAATTCAGATTACGTCTATCAGTTAAAAGTAGTAAGATAGTCACTTTTATGTGTCAACTTGATCAAACACTGGCCTAGGTGTTACTGAGAAGATATTTTGTAGATGTGGCTAACATTTATAATAAGCAGAATTTAAATAAGCAGATTACTCTCCATCCTGTGGGTGGGTCCCACTTAATCAGTGGAGGGCCTTAAGAGCAAAGACTGAAGCTTCCTATAAAAGAGAAATTCTACTTCAAGACTGTAACATAAAAATGCTGCCTAAGTTTACAGCCTCCTGTTCTGCCTCATGGATTTGTGAGCCCCATTATCATATAAGCCAGTTCCTTAGAATCAGACAATCAATCTCTTTTCTCTCTCTTCTCTCCACTCTTCTTTTTTCTCTTTCTCTCTCTCTTTACTTCTGTTTCTCTGGAGAACTCAGACTAAATACAGTCAGATATCAAACATCATTTCTATTTTATCACAATCCTAGATTAAAGTCAGCCTCTAAACCTTCTACCCTGACTGCTTCCTAGTACCTGCCTTGGGCAAATCAAAGTGTTAGGTTTCCCAGATTTCTTGTTTGGTTCCTGTGAGGACTCTTCTGGATAGTCAGCTGAGAACTAGAGCTCATAATTGCATTACAGTGATAGCCAGGAGGTGAAATTTCTAATATTCCCTTTTTAAGGGGGGCAGACTTTATGAGTCACCTTGGGTGGCATAGTCATTTCACAGCTGTGTAATGTTTGCGAGGAACTGACAGTCCCTCATGAGCCACAGTGACCCAACTTGGCAGGGCCCCAGCACCTTTTTATGGCCTGAAATACAGGGGAGGAGGTCACCGGAGGTGGTTCTCTCTTCTGGAACTGAGTCAGACAGATGATAACACTCCAGGTCAGAGTTAACACCAAGTCTGATTTATTGCATCGTGTTCTCTGAATGACTTCCTAGGAGCCTAACTGAACTAATACAAATCCTGAGCTGATATCTTAAGACTTAAACCTATTTAGAAAAAGAAGAGAACCAGAGATCATTTTTTTTTAAAAAGAGGATTTTAAAATAGGAGGAATCAGTAAGGAAAAGATTAAGTGTAGTCCTGTGACTGTGGGGACACATAGCTGGAACAACCACCCTGCAAGGTCAGGTGCCAGATTCAAATATTCATCATAAGACTTGCCACACTGTAGCACTGGCCGTAACTATTCCTTGAGGACAGATTCTTGTGCCAATCCATCTTGTATTTCCTGCACCTAGTTCAGTGCCTGGTACATTGCAGGAACTTAAAAAAGACTCACTGAGTGAATGAGCTAGAAGAAACATAAAGCACTTCACATCCACAGAGCTAGAGAGTCCAGCCAGGATTCTTTCTCATTCCATGAATGCTCTTAGAAGCCCGGCATGATCCCGCACCTGATACTATGTCTTTCTAAGCTAGCCCTAGTACATATATGCAGTTTTGGAGTTCTTACAATCTCTAGGGCTGGAGTCCTTTTAATTGGTGCATTGTATTATTTTGCTGGGGCTGGCATAACAAAGGAACACAGACCAGAAAACTTCACCAACAGAAATGTATTTGCTCACAGTCTTAGAGGCTAAGTGTGAGATCAAGGTATTGACAAGGCTGATTTCTTCTGAAGCCTCTCCCTTAGGTTTACAAAAGAAATAGATGTCTTCTCCCTTTGTCTTCACGTGGTTTTTCCTCTCTGCCTGTCTGCATCCTAATCTTCTCTTCTTATAAGAATACCAGTCTTACTGGCCCAACCCAATGACCAAATTTAATTTAATTATTTTAAAGGCCCTATCTCCAAATATAGTCACATTCTGAGGCACTAGGGGTTAGGGCTTCAGCATATGAATTTGGGTGGTGAGGGGACATGCAAATATAGGCTTAGCTCAGAGATCTTCTGGGTCTGGTTCCAGACCACAGCTATAAAGCGAATATCCCAACAAAGTGAATCACATGATATCTCTTGGCTTCCCAGTGCATATAAAAGTTCTGTTGATACTATACTATAGTCTATTCAGGGTGCAATAATAGCATTATGTCTAAAAATGTAAAGTACCTACCTTAATTTAAAAATACTTTATTGCTAAAAAATGCTAACGATCATATGAGCCTTCAGGGAGCCCTAATCTTTTTGCTAGTTGGGGGTCTTGCCTCCATGCCGATGGTTGCTCACTGATCAGAGTGGTGGTTGCAAAAAGTTGCTGTGACTGTCACAATTTCTCAAAGTAGGACAGCAATGAAGTTTGCCTCATTGATTGACTTTGTCTTTTTATGAACGGTTTCTCTGTGGCATGGAAGACTGATAGCATTTTACACACAGTAGAACTTCTTTCAAAATTGGAGACAATGTTCTCAAAACTTGCCACTGCTTTATCAACTAAGGTTATACACTATTCTAAAATCCTTTGTTATCATTACAACATCTTCACAGCATCTTTACCAGGAATAGATTCCATTTCAAGAAACAACTTTTTTGTTCATCCTTAAGAAGCAGCTCTTCATCCATTAAAGTTTTACTATGCTTGCGTGTACTGCTTCAGTCCTGTCTGACTCTTTTGCAACCCAATGGACTGTAGCCCACCAGGCTCCCCTGTCCATCAGATCTCCCAGGCAAGAATACTGGAGTGGGATGCTGTTTCTTTCATTGGATCTTTCAGACCCAGGGATCGTACCTGCATCTCTTACATCTCCTGCATTGGCAAATGGGTTTTTTACCGCTAGTGCCATCTGGGAAGCCCCAAAGTTTTACTATGAGATGGCAGCACGCAATTCAGCCCCTTCATCAGCTCCACTTCGAGTTCTCTTGTTGTTTCCACACTATCTGCAGCTACTTCCTCCACTGAAGTCTAGAACTTCTTCAAGTCATCCATGAAGGTTTAAATCAACTCTCAAACACCTGTTAATGCTGGTATTTTGACTTCTTCCCATGAATCATACATGTTCATAACGGCATCTAGAATGGTGAATCTTTCCCAGAAGATTTTCAATTGACTTTGCCCAGATCCACCAAAGGGATCACAATTTATGGCAGTCATAGCCTTATGAAATGCTGTATTTCTTAAATAAAAAGACTTGAACATTTAAACGACTCCTTGTTTATTGGGCTGCAGAAGGAATGTCTGAGCAAGCATGAAGACAACACTAATCTCGTTGTATATCTCCACTGGATCTCTTGGGTGAGCAGGTGGACTGTCAATGAGCATTAATATTTTGAAAGGAATAATTTTTTCTAAGTAGTAAGTCTCAAAAGTGGGCTTAAACCATGTTGTAAACAGATGTGCTATCTACCAGGCTTTGTTGTTCCATTTACAGCTCAAAGGCAGAGGAGATTCAGCATAATTTTTAAGGGTCATAGGATTTTTTGAATGATGAATGAGCACTGGCTTCAACTTCAAGTCAACCAGCTGCATTAGCCCCTAACTGGAGAGTCAGTCTGTCCTTGAAACTTTGAAGCCAGGAATTGACTCTCCTCTCTAGCTATGAAAGCCCTAGGTGGCATCTTCTTCCAATGTAAGGCTGTTTCATCTAGAAAATCTGCTGTTTACTGTAGCTATCTTTGTGAACTATCTTAGCTAGATCTTCTCGATAACTTCCTGCAGCTTCTACATCAGTACTTGCTGCTTTGCCTGGTACTTTAATGTTATGGAGATGACTCCTTTCCTTAAACTTTATGAACCAACTTTTGCCAGCTTCAAACTTTTCTTCCACCACTTCCTCAGCTGTCTCAGCCTTCATAGAAGAGAGTTGGGTGGGTCCTTGCTCCAAATTAGGTTCTGGCTTAAGGGAATGTTGTGGCTGGTTTGATCCTCTATCCAGATCACTGAAATTGCCTCCATTTCAGCAATAAGGCCATCTCACCTTTTTAAGCATTTATGTCTTCACTGGAATAGCACTTTCAATTTCTCTCAAGAACTTTTCCTCTGCATTCACAACTTGGCTAACTGCTTGACACAAGAGGTCTAGCCTTTAACCTGTCTCAGCTTTCCACATGCTTTTCTCACTAAGCTTAATCACCTCTAGCATTTGATTTAAAGTGGGAGATGAGAGTCTATTCCTTATATTTGAACACTTATAGGCCATTGTAGGGCTATTAATTGACCTAGTTTCAATACTGTGGTATCAGGGGCTAGGGAGGTCCAAGGAGCAGGAAAGAGATGGGGAAACACAGGTCAGTGGTATAGTCAGAACACTCACAACATTTATCAATTTCCTCCCCTGTCTTGTATGAACATGGTTCATGGCACTCCAAAACAATTACAATTGTAATGTGAAAGATCACTGATTACAGATCATAACAAATATAACAATAACGAAACAGGTTGAAATATTGCAAGAATTACCAAAATGTGACACAGAGACATAAAGTGAACAAATACTGAAAAAATGTTGCTGACAAACTTAATCATCAAAGCGTTGCCACAAAATCTTCAACTTGCAAAAATATCTACAAAGTGCAATAAAGCAAGGTATGCCTGTATTATACATGTACAAATGTACACAAACACACAAAATATACATTATATATATGTATATGTAAACATTTTCATTGCTTTAGGGTCAGGAAGAGAGGCTCTTTCCCTCCATTCTACCTTAGTATCTTCTCCCTCGCTGCATCAAGCCCTCGTTAAGTGTGAAGGGAGATGAACTGCAAGGTATGTTCTCTGCATCTTTCCTCTAATTGCTCATTAAATCACTTTCAGACTAATCAATTTCTTTTTCATTTATCTCAATTTTTCATGTCTCCTTTAATAATTCTTGAAAGCTGACAGAAATAGGAACTTCATAAGAGTCTCGAAGTGACCCACAGTGAAGTCACTAGATCCTTCCTGAGGACTGGCCTTGTGTCTCTGTATCACAGCATATAACACATTACCTGGCTAATAATAGGTGTTCTAAAAATACATGGTTAAAATGATGTATGTAGGAAAAAAGATTTCTCGCTAGGTTCCTGTTTTCAAGTTCCAGAGTCACATTTGCCCCCTAAGCAGTATTCCCACATGCTGACTCATGCTGAGCTCATTGTACCTTACTTTTTTAAAAACATACTTATGTAGAGTCATTTATTTCCTGGAGTTTCAGCAGACTTGTGTTTGCAGCTGTTAAAAGTAAAACAGGGGCTAGAAGACTTTAGGATTTATTTACATATAAATAAAAACCAAATGGCATCAACTTATGAGATAGTCAGTATGGTTCATTCAGAGATGAACCCCACTGATTCACTGACCGGCAACCTGCCATGGGGCACACTTGACTCCCCATTGCTGGGGCAGTTGGGTCAATAGGCACACACCTGTCAGGGTCAGTCTGGCTCCTGACCTCGCCTTTGCCCTGGCTCAAAAGGTAGCATCAAGAGGCAACCATGAGCACTTGGTTATTTCTAGAGTCCTCCTTGTCTAACACATATCAATGTCTAGATATTCATATGACAGGGAACAAATCCATCAATCAGTAGACCTTACTGCTGAAAATCTTGGAAACATCACTTCTAACCTTCTATATCTTGGGCCTGCAGCTAGTTATTTGACTCTGATCCTTGAATGAATGATTCTGACCTGGTTAACTTTCTGTCTTCTGGCTTCAAGTCTGTATATACTCTAGTTCCTGTTATGGTTATTTATTGGGAAAAGGATGAGGTTATCTGTTGGGATAAGGATGAGGAAATAAATAACTACTACAACACAGTGACCAGTCATCAAGTTTCTGACCTGTCAATTCCAAACAGACTATCAAGAAAACAGAAAATATATTCCACATCCTCTATGTTGGGGTTGAGGAGTCCTGATTGATAGATATATGGATGGGCTACAATTTAGCTTCTTGAGAAATTTCATCATCAGTTGTAAGATCAGTTATAACCTAATGATACTATCCTGCCACTGAACACCAGTAGCTAAGTCCTGAAAGGCCACCTTCCAGCACTCACTGACATTGCCCTGTATCTTCCGGGACATCACTAGATGGGGTTTGACATTCAGTGCCACATCATGAGGACCAAAATTCAAAACTCAGCTCTGTAACTGATACATGTATATGTACAGCTGAGTCCCTTTGCGGTTCACTTAATAGGTCAGCTATTATTAATTAATCATTAATAATTAATTATTAATCAGCTATACCCCAATACAATAGAAAAATTTCAAAAGAAAGAAAGAAAAAACTCAGCTTTGTAATATTTACATTCTCTAAGCAAGTTACTAAGCCTGCCTTTCCAGTTTGTTTGAAAAATCAGAATACAGGCACTTAATACCTAAATACAAAAGTAGGAAGTCAAGAAACACCTGGAGTAACAGGCAAATTTGGCCTTGGAGTACAGAATGAAGCAGGGCAAAGGCTAATAGAGTTTTGCCAAGAGAACGCACTGGTCATAGCAAACACCCTCTTCCAACAACACAAGAGAAGACTCTACACATGGACATCACCAGATGGTTGACACCAAAATCAGATTGATTATATTCTTTGCAGACAAAGATGGAGAAGCTCTATACAGTCAGCAAAAACAAGGCCGGGAGCTGACTGTGGCTTGGATGAGGAAATCCTTATTGACAAATTCAGACTGAAATTGAAGAAAGTGAGAAAACCACTACACCATTCAGGTATGACCTAAATCAAATCCCTTATGACTATATAGTGGAAGTGAGAAATAGATTTAAGGGACTAGATCTGATAGAGTGCCTGATGAACTATGGATGGAGGTTCATGACATTGTACAGGAGACAGGAATCAAGACCATCCCCAAGAAAAAGAAATGCAAAAAAGCAAAATGACTGTCTGAGGAGGCCTTACAAATAGCTGTGAAAAGAAGGGAAGTGAAAAGCAAAGGAGAAAAGGAAAAATATACGCATTTGAATGCAGAGTTCCAAAGAATAGCAAGGAGAGATAAGAAAGCCTTCCTCAGCGATCAATGCAAAGAAATAGAGGAAAACAATAGAATGGGAAAGACTAGAGATCTCTTCAAGAAAATTAGAGATACCGAGGGAACATTTCATGCAAAGATGGGCTCAATAAAGGACAGAAATGGTATGGACCTAACAGAAGCGGAAGATATTAACAAGAGGTGGCAAGAAGACACAGAAGAACTGTACAAAAAAGATCTTCATGACCAAGACAATCACGATGGTGTGATCACTCACCTAGAGCCAGACATCCTGGAATGTGAAGTCAAGTGGGCCTTAGGAAGCATCACTACGAACAAAGCTAGTGGAGGTGATGGAATTCCAGTTGAGCTATTTCAAATCCTGAAAGATGACGCTGTGAAAGTGCTGCACTCAATATGCCAGCAAATTTGTAAAACTCAGCAGTGGCCACAGGACTGGAAAAGGTCAGTTTTCATTCCAATCCCAAAGAAAGGCAATGCCAAAGAATGCTCAAACTACCGCACAATTGTACTCATCTCACACGCTAGTGAAGTAATGCTTAAAATTCTCCAAGCCAGGCTTCAGCAATACATGAACCATGAACTTCCAGATGTTCAGACTGGTTTTAGAAAAGGCAGAGGAACCAGAGATCAAATTGCCAACATCCGCTGGATCATCGAAAAAGCAAGAGAGTTCCAGAAAAACATTTATTTCTGCTTTATTGACTATGCCAATGCCTTTGACTGTGTGGATCACAATAAACTGTGGAAAATTCTGAAAGAGATGGGAATACCAGACCACCTGACCTGCCTTTTGAGAAACCTGTATGCAGGTCAGGAATCAACAGTTAGAACTGGACATGGAACAGACTGGTTCCAAATAGGAAAATGAGTATGTTGAGGCTGTATGTTGTCACCCTGCTTATTTAATTTATATGCAGAGTACATCATGAGAAACGCTGGGCTGGAGGAAGCCCAAGTTGGAATCAAGATTGCCGGGAGAAATATCAATAATCTCAGATATGCAGATGACACCACCCTTATGACAGAAAGTGAAGAAGAACTAAAGGGTCTCTTGATGAAAGTAAAGAGAAGAGTGAAAAAGTTGGCTTAAAGCTCAACATTCAGAAAACTAAGATCATGGCATCTGGTCCCATCACTTCATGGCAAATTGATGGGGAAACAGTGGAAACAGTGACTGACTTTATTTTGGGGGGCTCCAAAATCACTGCAGATGGTGATTGCAGCCATGAAATTAAAAGATGCTTACTCCTTGGAAGGAAAGTTATGACTAACCTAGACAGCATATTAAAAAGCAGAGACATTACTTTGTCAACAAAGGTCCGTCTAGTCAAGGCTATGGTTTTTCCAGTGGTCATGTATGGATGTGAGAGTTGCACTATAAAGAAAGCTGAGTGCTGAAGAATTGATGCTTTTGAACTGTGCTGTTGGAGAAGACTCTTGAGAGTCCCTTGGACTGCAAAGAGATCCAACCAGTCTATCCTAAAGGAGATCAGTCCTGGGTGTTCATTGGAAGGACTGATGTTGAAGCTGAAACTCCCAATACTTTGGCCACATGATTCGAAGAGCTGACTCATTTGAAAAGACCCTGATGCTGGGAAAGATTGAGGGCAGTAGGAGAAGTGGACAACAGAGGATGAGATGGCTGGATGGCATCACCGACTCGATGCACATGGATTTGGGTGGACTCCAGGAGTTGGTGATGGACAGGGAGGCCTGGTGTGCTGGGGTTCATGGGGTTGCAAAGAGTCGGACACGGCTGAGTGACTGAACTGAACTGAATCCCTAAAAGAAGTGCTGTGAGGATTCAATAAGATAAGGAACCATTCTGTCAATTAGCCAACAAATATTTACTGAAAGCACTCTAGTGGCTAGACACTGCTCTAGGAACTAGGGATACAGCTATGAACCAGCCCTAGTGCAGCCTATCTTTTAGCAGAGAGAACTGGACAAAAAAATCAAAGAGCAAATGAATGAGCAGGGCAAGGAGAGATAAGGAGTAACACAGTGTAGAGTAAAAGGCTCTCATTTGAAAGAGGACATATGCACAGCCCTCAGAATGAAGCGAAGGACAGAGACATGCACACACTCGGGGAAAGAACAGGCCTCTCCCCAACCCGTTCCCCTAAGGACACAGCAAGAGCAAAAGGCCTGAGGCAGGACTGTGCTTGTCATGTTCAAAGGAGCATCTGGAGGTCAGCGTAGGTGAAATGGGTGAGCAAGTGCAAGATGGTAGAAGATGAGGTCACAAAGGTTGCCTTATACCAGGTAGAGCCTTGTATCCAGTGAATCAACATTTGGATTGTATTCTCTCATAGGAAGCAGCTGGATGATTTGAATAGGAGAGTGATGAGTCTACCTGTGTTCTAAGGGACCACTGTGGCTGCCGTGTTAAAAAAGCCCCATAGACAAGGCTGGAAGAAGGGGGACTGGTTAGGAGACCACAGAAGTGTCTAGGTGAATAAGAGTCAAGGCTTGGGCTAGACTGATCACAGTGCAAGGAAGAGAAGTGATATCAGGGTGTATTTTCAGGTGGACCTATTAGGCTTTGCTAATAGATTAGACAGGGATAGCAGATAAAGCACCTGTTTGCTGTTGTCGTTTATTCGCCCAGGCATGTCCAGCTCTTTGTGACCCCAGGGACTGTAGCCTGCCAGGCTCCTCTGTCCATGGGATTTTCCAGGCAAGAAACCTGGAGTGGGTTGCTATTTCTTTCTCCAGATTAGATGTGGACAGCTGATAAAGCACCTAGTATATATAGCGTTATTCAGAACCTTTTGATCTGGGGGGCTACAGTGGAGGCATCCTGCTCAAGAACACAGATCTCGAAAAGTAAGACTCTTCAATCATCAGCTCTACAATCAGGACATAAAGGCTCAAAACCAAGATTTGCGGTGTCACCTTAACAAGACAGCCCAGTACTACCGCCAGCGAGGTAAGACCAGACCTCAAAGGTCTTAATATAGCTAAAGAAGGGATATATCAGCCAAATGGGGGTTTTATATATGAAAACATACATAAAAAGAGAATTACAGAGGTAGAAGATGACTGTACCTTTCCAAACACCATCCAGAGTATGGGGAGCCTTGCCAAGTGATGTCAGTTATTATGGTCCCGTTGGCAAGGCCACCTCTATTGCAGGGATTGATATAGGGAATTGCAGCCAACTGACTTCGAGTATCCTCAGCTTTTGGCAAGATAAGTCTCATTGCAGAGATGGATGCTGATTGTTTGGTAAGTACGGCAGGCAGTAAAAAGGGAAATCTGGCTATTGCAATCACAATATAGTCCAGAAAATGGCTATTAACAGGATAGAAGGTTCTAAGACAAAGGCAGACAAGTCAGAAAATCACTGTTCCTTGGCCCAGGTGAAGAATTGTGGTCAAAGATTAAGTTCTCTCTTCTATAGAACCCTCAATCTCTCTTATCACCTTTAAATTAAAGGGCAATGATATTTGCCATGCGTAGACATGCTTGGATAAAAAAGCACCATGATAAATTTTTTTCAACCTTGGTGCTAAGTAGTGAAGAACTTGATGGATTGTTTTCAACAGCTGAAATATCAACACTAAATTTTGTTAGCTCTTGCATAATTCAGTTGAAAAGAAAATTGTTTTTTGGAAATGGTATCCTACTGATTGACCCTAAAAAATACTTATTGTTTATTGCTGCACGAGATTTATCAGGTTTTGGAAAACCTACCATTCCATGTAAATGGATATTTTACAGGATTGATTGCAACCCACAGACACACCAATATTTTAGTATGTTGACAAAGAATAACTCTAAAATAGATTACACTCTGTTCACTGCCCTCTTAAATAGAGGACATTGAGAATATTTCATCCTTTTCTTAATGAATCAGATTCATTACTATGAACATGAGCAATCATGAAGGCCATAGGAATCACTGACCTCCACAGAGTGACATGTTCCTGAACTAAATGGTCCCTCTGAAAAATGAAATATTACAACAGCTTTTCTTTGGTCCCTCTCTATCAAAGAATTACTTTCTCTTTTGGCTACTGCTGATATGTCTGACTTTTCCAGAAAGCTTTGCACTGAATTTTGTCCCCCTAAAATTGTTACGCTGAAATCCTAACATCCAGTGTGATAGCATTTGAACATGGGGCCTTTGGAAGGATAATAGGTTTAGATGAGGTCATAAGGATGGGCCCTTCATAATGTGATTAGTGTCCTTATAAGAAAACACTTCGCTCAGTCATGGCTGACTCTCTACAACCCCATGGACTATAACCTGCCAGGCTCCTGGGGAATTCTCCAGGCAAGAATTCTCCAGGCAAGAATACAAGAGTGGGTAGCTATTTCCTTCTCCAGGGGATCCTCCCGACCGAGGTATCAAACCTGGGTCTCCTGCATTGCAGGTGGATTCTCTACTGTCTGAGCCACCAGGCAAGCCCTATAAGAAAACACACCAGAGACTTTACTTTCTCTCTCCTCACATGCATGCTCTGAGAAAAAGCCACTGAAAAGCTGACTCTCTGCAAGCCAGTAAGAGGACTAGGAACCAAACTGGACTGTACCTTGATCTTTTTCTTCCAAGCTTCCAGAAGTGAGAGAAATAAATGTCTTGCTTAGGTCACCCCATCTATTGTATTTTGTTATGGTAGCTCAAACTGACTACAACACAATGCAACCACATTTCTACTTCTGAGTCACTACTTCTAACCTGGACTTCCTTGGTGGTGTGGTGGTAAAGAACCCACCTGCCAATGCAGGAGATGCAGATTCCATCTATGGGTAGGGAAGATCCCCTGGAGAAGGAAATGGCAACCCACTCCAGTATTCTTGCTTGGGAAATCCCATGGACAGAGGAGCCCGGCAGGCTGCAGTCCATGGAGTCACAAAAGAGTCAGACGTAACAAAGCAACAAAACAATAACAACACTTCTGATCTACTATGAACCACTTGACCAAAGTTTGCTTAAAGCAAAAGTTTGAATGTGGTCTATGGAGGCTATTTCATTTGGTTTGACTGCTCAATTGTCTTCATTATCCACTGTCAAATTCCAAGTTAAATTTTGGCATTCAGAAGTTCAATGTTTACATTTATTTTCTAGGATACTAATAGCTGAAAACTGGTTCATAAAATTAAAAATCTGTACTGATAATAATTTATTATTTTTTAAGGAAGGGGGGAAAATGTTTAATTGTTTCAAATCTGAATTAAGAGAAGACTCTCAAAACCCCGCTAAGGTTCAGAGACAAGTGTTCTCTTTGAGAAATCATGATGATATTCTTTCTGACTTTTAGCATTTTTGGTGTGAATGGATGAAAGATTTGCAAGGGTGGAAGTGAGATGGAGAAGCAAATAGAAACTGTGTATGTAGAATTTATATTGTCTTTAGGGATATAGTTAAGATGGTATTTTTAGACATTCAGGAGTTTGGGAGAATCCAGGGTAAGGGAGGACTATTGCTAATGAAACTTCTGGAATAATAAAAGTAATTAATATGCAGTTCATGTCAAGCATATAATTACTGATGTTGGGTGACAAGGTAAGCATAAACTGCAACAGACTATTATTCTGAGAGTAAATAATGTGCTTTCTTACCAATTTTAGCATTTGTTCTGGGTAGGGGAAGCTACTAGTTTGCAGTAGGAGTTGGGACTACCTTGAATTGTTTTTTTCTGTTTTTTAGCAGGTAATTTAATAATGAGTGGTGAAGATGCTTAACAGAATGGGGTCAAGGAATACTTGATGAGGAACCTTCTTAGGAGATAAGATTTTAAGATTATCAGTTGCTAATAAGGCCCTGGAGAAGAAAAAAATGTACTCTGCAAGTAATGACTTGTTATTTCATGTACACTTTATGCCGTGTATATATTATGATGACACCTTGATATAAGAGAAGAAAGGAAATAGAGCTTAGTTATAAAGTAAATAAAGAAGAACATTGACTTATTTCAACTTCCACCTTGGATGCAGAACCAAGTGCATCAAGTGGGTACTATGAACAATGAATGCAAATATTCTCTAAGCTAGGTGCTAGGATTTTAGGAGTGTCAACTGAAAAATTAAAAAATGAAAAAGCAAGAAAGAAAATTATGTGATTCTCCCTTGCCTGTGTTATAAGCAGAGGACCCTATGTGGAAGTGCCATTAAGTGCCTACTATCTCTCCTCCAGCAAATTTTCTAACATGGCCAAGCACAGTAGCTTAGACACAATGGGGCAGCTTAAATGTCTGTGCAAGAGACAGCTACATTTGTAAGTTTCCTAAGCACTGTCACCTAAATTATTACAACAGTCTCCTGTGAGATTTCATTACTCTTAATAATATGTAGATAAGGAAGGCAGAACTCAAGAAGTTAAATGCTTTCCCAAAATCAAATAGTCAAGCAGGATCAAAGATGGGTCCCCAACTTAGATCTGACTCCAAATGCAAAGCTCTTTTCACTGACTACACAGAAGCCATATAAACCAAACAAGAGGCATGTGTACCTCCCAGCACTGGGCTTGACCTCAGCCTGGCAACGCAATAAAAATTAGCTCCTGAGTAACAATCCATATCCAAAGAATTGGTTTCACACTACACCTTGTAGCTCCCAGCTTATTTCCAGTGCTTCAATCCACCCAAAATTACAATGACATTCAGGCTTAGAAAGAGCATTTCATCATGCACCCATCATGAACCCTTATTCACTGGAAAACTACGTAGCATTTGCTCAAAAGTCCTTTGACTATCATTCACCCCTCAGTTTTCAATCAGCTGTCTCTTAGTAGCATCTGAAATGACAGAGTAATTTTCAGTGAAGCTCAAGTTTATGAACTTGAAGTAACAGCAAATGTGTAAAGTGAGATTGAAAATACCATCGCATCAGTTTTTCAGAGTTTAAAGATTCTTCAAAGCATGAGAAGAATCACCAAGCTACTTATATATGTCATTAGTTTGAATGGAAAATAATTTCAAACGCTACTTTTGAATAAGAATTTTGTTTCTCAGAGATTTCTTATTTCAGCTCCACCTGGAGAATTTTTCTATCATATTCTACCACACAATCTGACTTACCTCCATGAAAGATTCTAGGGGTCTCACTCTTCCTTGAGTTGCTTTGGCCTTCTTGTGTAAATCATCAAGGTTGGCACTTAATCCATGGTCATCTGTCATTTCTTCATATACAGACGTCGTTTGTTCCCCGTCTTTTGTTCCTTCCCTAAGGATAAGGACTGTGTATTACATATTTCATACTGTAACAAAACCCCATAGACAGATAAAGTAACAGCACTAGGTCTTAAAAGCAGCAGGCATTACTATATGGTGGGAATTTAGAGGTAAATTTAGCGGTATCACTGATTACACAGTGGTAGAAGGGTTGAGAAGCCAAAAAACTCTTAAGGCAGCCCACAAGTCAGCAACAGTAGGAAGTCCTAACACTGTTGGATGGTGGGGGAGAGCGGGAGGCACAAACGATGGGAGGAGGTGTTACCACAGCCCAGAAGCCAGAGCCTTTCAGTAAGAGCTGGAACCATGAAGAAGACCTAGCTACTGCCAGAGACACCAAAGGAAGCAAAAAGAGAAGTAACAAAACTCTGACTTCTCTGTCCTACTCTCACCCCCCAGTTTTCTACTGTGCCTTCTTTGGTTGCACCTACTTAGGGGCCAAAGAGTAAGAGAGCGTGTCTGTGACACAAACCAGAATGAGAAAAGAATCAGAGAGTAAACAAACAGCTTAAAGAAACAGTGATTAACAAATTCTTATGGTAGATACAGAAACCAATTAATCCATAAGCAACCATCATATATTACAATTTGAGTTTCCCTTTTAAAATGATTAGTATAAAAAATAAAAAATAAAATGATTAGTATAAAAGGCTACAGGATGAAAGGTTAAGATGTGTATAGAGTAGTCTTTTGCTTTTAGCAATGGGAGATCAGGAGATTTGGACGAATCTTCTGAGGATAACTAATGTGCATACACACAATACATATACATATTCTGCCTGAAAGCACTGGATACTGAGCAAAATAGTAATGATTCAGTGTTAGGATTTTTCCTCTGATAAAATTTACTGACTCAGGAAGAGGCAGCCAAAGGGCTATGCAGTACTGTTCTGCAGCTTCATGAAGACAAAGTCACAAATGTTATAGTCTTGAGCTTGGTAAGAGAGTCTAAAACAAAGTGTTAGTTGCTCAGTCATGTCCAACACTTTTCACCTCATGGACTGTAGTCTGCCAGGCTCCTCTGTCTATGGAATTCTCCAGGCAAGAATACTGCCGTGGATAGCCATTCCCTATTCCAGGGGATCTTCCTGACCCAGGGGTTGAACCCAGGTCTCCTGCATTACAGGTGGATTCTTTACCATCTGAGCCACCAAGGAAGCCCAAGAGAGTCTAAGTCACCCTAACAGAGTGAACCAGAAGGAGACTGGCTCTTACATCTATTTCAGCCGAGCTTTGAATCATCTTCATCCCCAAAATTGGATTAAGATGGTTTCAAATTTAAGAGCTGCCAGGCATGTAGTAGAAGAAAACATAAATCTTCCCCAAAGAAAGAACTTATCTTACACATCAAGTTATTTCTACACATAATTTTTCAATACAGCTTCTGAAACCCAATAAAATAACAGCAAGAAGACAAGAACAAGAAACATAGAGCCAAGAGATGATGGAAAGAGACTCACAGTAGATCCAGATATTAGACTTATTAGGCATGAATTTCAAGATAACTATAGTTGCTAAGTGATGATAACTGTTGAAATTGGGTGATGGATTTTTGTGGGTTCTCATATATTTTCCTCTACTTTACAGTATATATTGTGATTTTTTTCCATGATTAAAAGAAAAAAAGTCTATGAATCAATCCAAAGAGAATCCTAGTTGGCTCTTTTGTCATTCCCACATCAGGAACACACCGAACACCACCGTCAAGGGAAACATCACATCATCTTCCTGACATTCATCAAAGTTTGGTAAGTCATGAGCCGCAATGAAATACTGAAAGCAGAAAGACAGAACTATACCTATTCTTTCAAGGAAATAAAAGACCAGGTTGTGAATTCAGCACAGAATAGAATTTACTTTCAAAGGACATTTCAAACTGAAGAACAACTAAGTAGAAATTCTAGAAATGAAAAATACAATAGCCAAAGTGAAGACCTCAATGGCTCAGTTTAGAGCAATTTATACACAACTGAAATCAGACTTAATGAACTAAAACTAGTGACGTAAGAAAAATACTTAGCAGAAAGAGGCAAAAAGTTGGAAAATATTTTTCAAAGATGGTAGGAAAATATTGAGAAGCTCTTACATACTTCTGGAATCCTAGAGAGAAAGGAAGGCAATAAATGAGTCCAAAATAACATTTTAAGAAACAGTGGCTAAGAATTTTACCAAATGATGAAAAACAATAAATTGTGGATTCAAGAAGTCCTACAAACTCCAAATAGGGTATAGAAGTCCTCACATAGGCCTTTACTAGCCAAACCACAGTAAAACTGCTGAAAACCAAAAACAAAGAGATATTTTAAATGCAGTTAGTGTAGGTGGCTCACACAGGAGACCCAGTTCAATCCCTGGGTCAGGAAGATTCCCTGGAGAAGGGAATGGCAACCCACTCCAGTATCCTTGCCTGGAGAATCTATGGACAGAGGAGCCTGGTCGGCTATAGTGCATGGGGTTGCAAAGAGTTGGACAGGACTGAGTAACACTTCCACTTTCAGTGTACAAAGAAAACTGCTTTTAAAGAAGCAGCGAGACCAACATCCATCTTCTCAAAACATGAAAATGAATGCCAAATGAAATTTCTTCAAGGTAGGTGCCTTTTGGTGCTTCCCAGGTGGCGCAGTTGGTAAAGGATCCACCATGCAGAAGACACGTTCAATCCCCAGGTTAGGAAGAGTCCCCTGGAGAAGGAAAGGCAACCCACTCCAGTATTCTTGTCTGGAAAATCCCATGGGCAGAGGAGCCTGGAGGGCCACAGTCCATGGGGTTGCAAAGAGTCGGACATGACTGAGCACACACGTAGTTTGGGCACCTTTTGAGAGGAAAAAGGAATGATTGGGGGAGGAGGACCGAAGGGCTGCTGTCGATATTTTACCTTTTGACCTTGATGTGCTTACACAGATATTTACTCCATGATTGATTACTGAACTATATATTTTTATGTTTAGTGTACTTTTCTGTATGTTTATCATAGTTCATAATATGTTTAAAAAGCAGACTGTGGTAGAAAGAACTCTAATTATTAAATAATCATGTAATAACTGTCAGGCTGTGCTTAGCTCTATTGGAAAGCAAACTTTATTGTACAGTAAAATTTTAGGCTACAGAAGGAAAATCCCAAATATTTGAGATAAAAAAGTTCTATGAAGCCAAGGTGTATAATTGAAACCAGTCTATCCTCTTCTTTCTTATTTGTGATCCTGAAGAAGCCTGACTGTAAAGACCAAATACATATGCTAATCACAAATAGTCATATCAATAATATGTTAAATACGCTTTCAAAGTGCTTAGTTGAAACCTTTGAAAGCCATTTGCCTCCAAACCCTTAACCATATACCATCCGCTGCTTTTATTATTTGTCAAGTTTTGCATTGCAGAATTCAATAAACAAAGGAGCCAGACTAGGTCTTCTATAATTATTTCATCATTAATCATGCTATCTTTGATCACTGACTTTTCTCTACAATAAAATGTGTAAGCTATCAAAATTATAGGATGGAAATGTATCGGTGCCATTCGCTCTAGATGTGGTAAGCTGCATCCATGCTGCTTATACTGCATCCATACTCCCCAGTGTTGCCATGAAAACGCAAAGAGAAGCTAATTGCACATAGTAAGCGTTTTAATTGATGGGTACCTGACCATTACAGCAATTTCCACTTCCAGAAGCATCCCAGCTGACATTGTTATAGATTAACATAAGTGAAAAGAGTGGGACTAATTGGAGCAATTAATTAAAAATACACAATTAGCTTCCACAGCAGAGATATTTTTTTAGTTCTTACCCTCATCGCTTGAGGCCTGTGAGGACTGTATGGAGTCTTACTACATGGGGGTTATCTGTGCTGATAATTAAAAAGGAGAGACTTGGAAAGAGGGGGGAAAGAGAGGGGACAACTCACAGGCCAACCAGGTGATGGGGTCTGGCCAGTTTCCCTCAGATGAACCAAGAATAAAGCAAAGGTCGGGAGCCTGAGTGAGAACACAAGGTGGTGTCTAAACAAGAGGCCCAGAAACTGAGGGGTTTCATTCTCTTACCAGTTCCTCTGTCTGAAAAGAAGGAAGGTAGCACTTGTCTGTCTACTTCCTAAGAATATGGAGCAGAGTCAGGAAAAGAACACTGCCCCTTTGCACGTCACCCTCACTGTCATTCAGCCTGAGGTTGGGGGACTTCAAAGTTTGGCAGCTGGTTCCTAGAATAAAATCTGATTTCTCTGGTTCCATGTTGGAGTGATAAGAAGGATTCAGCACGTTTCTAGAAGGATGTGAAGAGTCAAGAAAGGGACATATTCTCATCCACTTACATCCTGGTCTCACAGCAAACTGACCTAGCTCTCATCTGAAACATGCAGAGAATGTACCAATGAGCCTGAGCTACAGGGTATATCACAGAAATTCCTTTTATATACTTAAAATCAAGATGTCAGAGTGAAGCTTGCACCACAAAGGAAGCCGAAAGTGAATGAGTAAAAAGTAAGGATTCTTATTGGTCAGAGTCTCTGGGAAAGGTCACTACATGATATCACGTGTCCACCCACAGAGGACCTGCCTGGGTTTTCCTTGGCACCCTTTTCCTGGGCACTCTGCTAGGAACTAACATCCTACATAGGCTCAATTCTTCCCATGACCTACTCTGTTCCAATGAGATGGAGCTAGAATCACAGTGACAGGCTATGTAAAGAGGATGCTCCAGTGAGCAAGTGATATGACCTAGGCTCCAAAGAGAGCTCTTTGTCACAGCTGTTTTCACGCTCTGATACATGTTACATCTGAAAAAGAAGATGAACTTGATGATTCTTGGTTACAAATAAACCAGGTCACTGTTTCAGCATTTCAGTTCAAGCGCAGGATTGTAGATACATGTTTTTTCATGATTCTTCCACAGATTGAAGATGACAAGTGTAGTGGCAAAATACTGACCAGTTCCATAAATTCCTACATATTTAATAGAAACAAATAGTGAATGCTAGAAAACAATGCAAAACCATTCTAAAAGTCGCTTAGCTAAAAATTTGAATAGGTAATGCTAGTGATAATTATGTAGAGAAAAAGGTAAAATTTACCTTTATTTTCCCTCTTGATTCAATACTTAGCTATTATAGCAATGACTGGACAGTTGATACATTTCTCTTTAACTTCAAACATATTTGCATTTTCTTTGCCATCCTCTAGCTGAACACACATAAATCATAGCTACTTGTGCTTGGTAAATATGTTCATCACACAGGCAATCAAAAATTTATGATGCTTCAGTGACTGATGAAAAATGCCAAAACATTTTAATTGCTTTATATACCCATGGCTTCAAGCTCACTCTAACAAAACCAATTAAGGCACTGGCATAACATTTGGCGGCAGAGAACAAATAGATGTAACCTCAAATTACATTCATTACCAAAACTGTTTCCGTCATTAAGGATGAGAAAAATTGTGTCGAATTAGAATATTATAGATGATATTTAGACCGAGAGGTACCAATAGGCTGCTTAGAGATCAGCCTCCCCACCTTACCAGAATTGTAAGGAAAAAAAAAAAAAAAAACCCAGAAATCCACATGAAAGAAAATCAAAAAGGAAGCAAATAACTATTATTATTAATATATGTCTGTGGGCCCAAAATTAAAGGCGAAAGTGTGAAGTTGGTATAGACAATAACTTCTCATTTTTTTTCTATTTGAATTCAGCCTAAATAGCTTTAGACTAAAGTAAACTGACCTACCAGTACAGGCATAAACATAATCAGAGACAGATAAGAAGAAGCAGTGACTTTCCCCAGTTCTTGGCCCAAGAACTGACCGCAACCTGACTACTGCCCAAGGAAGAAGAGAATAAAAGGGAGATAACAAGCTAGCTCGGCCTTGCCCTGTTTAGGAATGGTCTTGGACTTTAAAATTCAGCTCTTATACAGAAAAAAATAGGAAATGACAAGCTACGATCAATGGCTAAACGTGATACTAGGAAAGTATCATTTGGGTGAATCAGGAAAGCTCTCAGCTGAGAGTAACAGAAAATCCATCTAACATCGACTCAACTAAGAGCATGTTTAACCCTCAGCAAAAGTCTGGATGCAGGCAATGGTTAGTGTCAGTCCACCAGCTAAAAGATAGCAGAACCATGTTGGCTATTCTCTTAGTCTTTCTCTTGGGTCTCTTAACTCATGGTTGCAAAATGGCCTTCAAAATCTAGGCATCATATCTGAATTCAAGGCTAGAAGTAAGGGAAAGGGGTTTCAGGATCACTACACTTTTATTTGGAAAGTGCAACTCTTCCCCAAAGCTGCCAGCAGAATCTTGTTTACGTGTAATTGGACAAAACTATGTACTACGGTCATTCTTGGCTGTGAAAGAGTATGAAAAAGTAAGTATTGGGATGTGGAGGAGGGACTTCTCCCTCTTCCAGAGAAAGAGCAAGTTGTGGGGCCAGGGGCAAGACAGAAATGAGGAAATAAAACCCTTTAAGGAAATAATGTAATCATCTGGCATCAGATTTTCAGATAACATCATTAGAAGTGCAGAGGAAATATTCCCTTCTGTACTTCTCACACATGGGAAAACCTTTCACCAAAGAGCAGACTCTCTCACACCAGCTTACCCTAACAGGAGGAGCGTCAATAGTTTCCCTAGACTAACAACTAAAAGGGCCCAGAACATGCCTGGAGCATCACAAAACCTGACAGGTCAAACTACATACAGGCCTTTTGCAGTAAATCAGGTTATGTACAGTCTTCTTAGTACAGGCCTTCTGTAGTATTTCTATCAGGTATAGTCTTCTTCAGTATTTTTATCTACCAAACCACAAATAAGATGGGGAAATGATGGTTACCCTAAGATAAGGACAATGTATGACCTGGTGCAGAAAATGCCAAAATAAATGAAATACTTGACAAACAACTGAATAGTGATTAGAAAGGCAAAACAATTAACATGTACTACTTCTGAAGCAGCTTCAGAGACAGAAAATTTAGAGGTGAAATAGGAAAAAGTAGAAAAAGCCCTGCAAAAGTTTTCTAAAAACTAATTGTTAAGATGGTAAGGAACAGGGGGAACTATTTTGGTGCAGAGATGACCTCATTTTTTCCCCCAAGTATGTGCAGATCCACTTGGGGCAAAATATTTTGGCCAGACCCTAATTTCACAGTATGTTTTTCAAGCTAATGAGGCAGACATATACCACTTAGATCCTAATGTGCTGTGATAGCAGAGGGCTTTGAAGTATTTTTCATTTACTCAATTAGCAAAGTGGTTCTGAACCCTTTCTATCAACTAGATGCATTGAGGAGCTTTTAAACTTATATTCATGTTGGTCCTCCAACTCCCCAGAAATTCTGATTTCATTGGCTTAGGGTAGAGCTCAGGTGCAGCCTGTTTTGTGTTTGTTTCTTATTTAAAACTCTTGCATTGATTCCAGAGTAAAAGCCAGAGTTGAGAAAAATTGGATTAAAAATATAACTCAATGGCACTGAGGGTACAGTCAGAACACATAAAAACACTAATGAGTGAAAATTAGTATCATCTGTCTGACATGCAATTTAACAGTAAGTCAGGTGCCTAAACAAACTGATTCCCTTTCTAAGAATATATCCTAAAGTAATGGGCAAAGAACCAAAGCTTAATATACCAAAATGTTCACTGCAACATTAGTTATTATCAACTGTATCCAATAATGAATACAATGGAACTATCTGACTTATTTGTTAAAATGTTTTCAAAGAAAAACTTCCAAAGTGTTAACAATGGTCTCATAATGGGATTATATCAATAATAATCATTTCTTAACAGTTTTGTGTATTTTCTCAAATCTATATACACATGCTAATTTTAAAATCAAGAAAAAACAACAACAACAAAAAACATTGATTTCCAAAGTCTTTGGTATTTGTGGGACCTTCATTTGGCTGGAAAAATCTGATTACTGCCATATTCGCTACATACAGGGCTTTTAGTTTGAAGGAAAACTTAGGTTTCCATCATTAAATGATCAGATCAAATAAGCTGTAGAGAAATATTCAAAATATATTTTAGAGAAAACTTTCATAGCTTCTTTATAAGATTAGCTCTATTTCATGAAAAGTATAATTTAGTCTTCAAAAATATAATTTTAAAGGAATGTAACTATATACAGTCAGTAGGTATAATGAAATTCACCCAAATTCTCTAAAGCATTGGTGCCAAAGATGTTATTCCCCTAGGAGAAATTTAACCAGAAATGCTTTTGAATATGTTAAATATACAGGATAATCAATAATAGACTAAGCAACACAGGATAACTGTGGATATTCATTTATAAAGGTGTTTGTTCCTGCAGTACTGGACACTCCATCTTTTTCTCTCCTTATTCTGTACTTCTCATTTTGTCCCCATGATCCTTTCCCCCCCAAAAGAAAGGTAGTTCCCTCCCTGCCCCTCTGAACTCAAATATTTGCAATATTTACACTTGCTTTATTTAGTTTTGCTTCATGGAAATTCACGGCTGAGCCAAGCATACTGCAGCATTGGTTTCCAATTTCACATTCCCCAGAAAAAAAAACAGCTGGCTTAATGTCATGGTTATTGAGTTAATTGCTGTTTTGATGACTTAGGGTAATGATTTGCATAAGCCCCTAATTTAAACCTTCAGAAAATGTGCACAAGCTCTGCTGGGTATGGACAAGAGTCCAGTCTGAGTCAGTAAGCTACAGAGAAAGATGGCTGCTGCCCCACTGGCTGGGGAGGGAGGAGGAGAACCTAGCCATGCTGTCAGCCCTCAGGGGTGAGGGTCACTCTCAACTCTGCCAGAACCCTAGAACTTCAGAGGGATCTAAGACTGCAATCCTTGAAAACATACTCATAACCATGTTATTATCACAATGAGTGAATATTTACTATGCTCCAGGTACTGTATTAAAACCTGAACTTGAGTATGTCATCCTCATTGTCTCCACCATCAATGACTCCCAGATACAGAAACAACCTTAGAAAGTGGAAGGTTTTATCCCAGGTGACACAGCAAGAATGGGGATCCAAGATTGACCCCAGGCAGCCCCATGACAGAACAATATTTGAACCACTCACTATAGGAGGTGGGGGTGGGGGCAGGTAAAGAAGAGGGAGCAGAGGTGAGTCAGTCACACCTGAGTGCTAACAGTACGCCAGCCTCTCTGCTAAGCACCTTTCACCCACTTCTGCTATTACAACATCTTAAGATAGCATTGTGTCATCAACTCCTATCTTACACATAAGAAAACTGAAGTTCAAAGGGGTTACATGATCTCTCTCTGGTCCTTCCAGAAAAATAAATGCTGGAACTAGCATTAGAATTCAGACAGCCCAGATTCCCCAGTGTTTTTGGACCCAATATTTTTTGCAGCTACCAGGAAGAAAAGCTCACTGAGAGGTCTGGCTGGTAATTTGAATCTTGAGCATATTCTAATCTCTAGAAGGATAAGGAAAGTTTCATTTTGTTTTGTTTGAGGTTTTCTGTTATTTGATTTCTTTTTCTTAAAAAGAATGAAAAAGGGACAGTTATGGGGGTCTTCAAACACTGTAACTCCACCTCAAATAGAGGTGGTAGGTACAACAGCACAGAGAAAAAGTTGATCGATCACTCTTCCTCATGGACCATGAGTTTAATCATGAGCGGGTTGTAAGACCAAAGATCATAGCTCAGCTGGTAAAGAATCTGCCTGCAATGCAGGAGACCCCGGTTTGATCCCTGGGTTGGGAAGATCTCCTGGAGAAGGTATAGGCTACCCATTGCAGTATTCTTGGGTTTCCCTTGTGGCTCAGCTGGTAAAGAATCTACCCACAATGCAGGAGACCTGGGCTTGATCCCTAGGTTGGGAAGATTCCCCTGAAAAGGGAAAGGCTACCCACTCCAGTATTCTGGCCTGGAGAATTCCATGGACTATATAGTCCATGGGGTCACAAAGAGCCAGACATAACTAGAGACTAAAAATAGTACATGTAAATTAAAGAGAGTTGTTCTTGAGTACCATTATCTTTTTCATAGATGCTACATTAAAAAAAAAAAAATTTCCTCACAGTAAATACAAACTACAGCATGAGACCTAAATTCAGATGCCTGTTGGAGTCTATTACACACCATATTATTTCCCTGGTATTTGATGAAAGTGAGAAAGGATGATGAACATTTTGGCAGGCTTTAGACTGGGCTGATCAATATTTTCCATTTCCCCATTTATGTGCTCCTACAACTCACCAGGCGAGAGGACAAGTTAACCGGATACAGCAGGAGAGAACGGGCCAAGCAGACCCATAAGTCAAAACAAAAAGAGAAGGGAAAAATTAATGGAAAGAAGCTGGGGGAAGAAGAGAGGGTTAGAGAAACACAACAACAAGCTCATAAAATAGCTTTTGAAGTGACCAGTACACATATAATGAAGAGTGAGTGAGAAAGCAACTTAAAGGAAATCAGTCCTGAATATTCATTGGAAGGACTGATGCTGAAGCTGAAGCTCTGATATTCTGGCCACCTGATGTGAAGAACTAACTCACTGGAAAAGACTCTGATACTGGGAAAGATTGAAGGCAGGAGGAGAAGGGGACGACAAAGGATGAGATGGTTGGATGGCATCACCGACTCAACGGGCATGGGTTTGAGCAGGCTCCGGGAGTTGGTGATGGACAGTGAAGCCTGGCGTGCTGCAGTCCATGGGGTTGCAAAAAATTGGACATGACTGAACTGACTGAACTGATTCACCCCATACCAGCCCAGCGTTGTCAGTCAGTCTCCACGTAACTGGTAACAATCCCAGAAGTTTCAGGTCCTAGATACACCACAAAGAGGAGACCCAGAAGGGAACTTTGAAACTATAGTCAGTTTCAACATCTAAGATCTGTCTCAGTAGGCTGAAGGCTGTCATTAGAGTCACTATAGACAACTTAGGCTCCAGGCTCCCTGACACTGCTGGGTTTGGGTGTCTTGCTTGCTGGGTCCCCACTTTCCCTAAAGACTTGAAAGTTGGCAGTAATGGAAGAAAGGTATGAAGATCTCAGGATAAAGTCAAGTCTTAGGTGGATTACCAGTAAATACCTATCTCCTAGCACGCTCTGGTGGGCTAGGATGAGGAACTGTATCAGAGCCCATTGCTAAGTTTCTTCAATTAAGCAGAGCTTGGGGACAGATTTAAGTGTATCAAAGCCAAACCATCACAAACCATGGAATCAGGAAACACCCACGAGGTCAGTGTTAGAAACATGGACATCAGGATCCATAAAAAGCCAAGAGAGTAATGAAGAATGAGATCAGGAATAATGAAGACCCAAGTCAGGCTTCCTAGGAAGAAAAGGAAAAAGTGGACAGTCACCAAGGATCTAGGTGCTTGTACAGATGGGAGAAGAGACACACAGAACTCCAACAAGAGCATCTCCTATACCTTCAAATGACCTGCTACACCTGCTCAAGTCTCTTACAGGTGATTGTTCCTCACGAATGTATCCCCAGGGGCCCCTCAATCTGCTTACTTTCCCATACTTTTTGGATGAGAATGGGTGTTTCTTAAATTTGCTTCTCGGCTACGCACAGCTCCCATCCACACATAATAAACTAATAACTCACAAAGCAACAGGATAACCTTCTGTGAAACTCCACTTGACATGGCCTTGCAGACAAAGAAGGGCCTTCAGATGAGCCTATGGCCTCATGAGATACACACTTGATAAGCTATCCCTAGGAAGGGCAAGAAAGAATATGACACCAAAAAAAAAAAAAAAAAGAATATGACACCAAGGCATCAAAAAGGACTTTAATTTTACCTATAATGTTTCATCTTATTAAATGCATTTGGAGTTTGAAATGTTAATTATAAATTTTACATGTTGGAAATAAGTTGTTATATTATGCTCCATGCTTTTCAATATTTTTTAATGAATAAAAATAAAAAGAAACAAAAAATTATGAGAGAGAGGAAGGGAGGATCGGGGGATAGATGGGGGAGTGCTGGAGGGGAAATGAGAGGGAAGGTGGAGAGCTGGATAAGCGTGAGAGGGAAATAGTCCTGTGGAAAGGCTCTGTGAAGATGACTGGACGAAGCCTGAACTGAAGCCAGGCTCCACTGAGGTCCCTACATATCCAAACAAAAGAAGGAAGAAGTTTTAGAAGCCATGAACATACAGATATTCTTAGAATCCAAAGAACCAAGAGAAGTCCTCTCAGAATCAGTGTAACCTGAGGCTCCAAAGGGAAGAAGAGAATTATGATCAACAGGTAAATTCCATCGATGTTCCCAGAATTTCAGGGATCTGGTAATGATATAAACCTCCCATCAAACATTTTCAATTCATCTGTCAAATCTAGCAAGGCAGTGTTTCTCTGGTTTAGAGTGGAAGCTCAGAAGAAAACAGAATTCACTTTGCAGTTAAATTCCAAACCAATCTGTCAGGAAATGGACCTTTTCTATGATGGAGTCCCTGTATCACATTTACATTTCTGAAACAGAAATATGAGCAGTAAACATACACCTGGAGACTGTCTACCTCCTATGCTAGAAGCACAAAAATCCATTCCCTCTTGTGTTAAGAAAGAAACTGGAGGTTTTTTTCCTCTCATAAGACTTTAAATATTCAAAACTAGCAGCTTATCAAATTTTCAGTGTTGGAGAGAAGAAAAAATTTCAAACATGTATTGATTGTTTCCTCTCATTAATTGAATACTGGTAACGGCAGAGAATTCATAACTAACTGCCGGCCAAATACATCCTCTCATTAACTCCTGCCGCTTAATTGTATCAATTGAAAGGTTCTGATTTTATTACGCCTTTTCAGATACTTAAATTCATCTATTGGGAAAGGAAGAATTTAGAAGATTCAAGTCACATATGGCTAAATTTCCCCAGAAGAAATCATCTTTTAGTACAAAAGGGATTGTCTGAGACAATCGACTGACAGGTTTCCTGCCCTGACTTTTTAAGGCTGTCGGAGAACAAAGCAACCACCCTACAGTGGGTGTGATTTCTATAAGCCACATTTGATAGGAAGAAAAAAGCTTAGCCTCCTCACTTGACAGTCACACTCCGGTTCGGGGAGAAGGTAAAATCCAACCACAGCATCTGGCTAGCAGAAAACTACCTCAATGTAAGAAAATGTATTTATGTATCCCTTCCTGGAACAGAAGGTAATTCAGAGCTGCAGAGAAAAACAGTGGCATGTTTCAAAGCCATACAGTAAAGGGATAAGGAAATCCATATAAGGTCAACAAAGAAATAATCTGAACCTAGAGGTCATTCAAGACATGAGTCCAGGGCATTTGCGGTTGTTTTTAGGCATCAGAAATGGTTTGTTTCTGGGACGGAGAAACACAAAATTGAACAAAATGAGCAATATATTACTGGGAAGTTTTTGTATATGGGGACTAGTTTAAATGTAAACACCACTGTCTAACTCTATAATCAGGAATGAATTTTTGCCCCCTTTTCAAAAAGAAAAAGAAAAATTCTTGACCATGAAAAACAGCACTCTCGGGAAAGCTACTTTAAAAGAGGAAAAAACCTGCCAAATAGTATCACTCTGGTCTCTTTACTGATCACCAATCCATTTAAGTAGCCTCTTTTCCTAATTTTCCCAAAGTGGTGTTTTCTCACAGCATGTGGGTATACAACACTTCATGGAAGGCCTGGAACCACGGTAGAAATCATATCAGAGCCCCCAACATGGGCCAGTAATATAAAATACAATCACTCATTTTATGCTGCTCAAATGAAAAAAATGATGTAAAATTATATGCAAATTCTGATTTTGTTAACATTAACCATGGTGGATGGGGAGGGGAGGACACGCAAAACTGCTTAATAGTAGTTATCTTAAGGTAATAAAATCATCACTCATTTTTTTTCCTTCCCCCAAATTATCTACATCTTCTCTGATGTAGTTGCCCTTCAACATGCTGAAGTAGACAGCCTTCTCTTCTGGCTCCCATATCTTTGGGTTTCCTTTTTATATTTATAAAAGAATGTCATCTCTGGCTCAGCTTATCGAATTCTCTGAAGTCTGTGTCTCTGCACTTTCCTATCTGCAAAGAACTGCCTTTCAGTTACTCATCCAAGATGACCTCCAATTCTTTGCTGCTCAATATTTTGCAAAGGTTCATTTGAAAATACATAGTATAAATAGAGAATTGCCTGAAGACTCTTTCTTTTCCTTTATAGAATTATACTGTGGCAAAATACCAGCCAAGAGGGATGTTCTATAAAGCAGTCCTATATAATTCAGTGGCAGTCACTGTGGGGGTATTTGAGGAAATTGATCACTGGAGCTCAAAATATCCTCTTTATTTGTACCTCTGAGAACACTTAATTCTGTTCTCAGTGCCAGGGATAATTGAGCTTCTAAGAAACTTTTTAAAAAAATCATGTAACCAAATTAGACTTTCCTCTTTGCCCTGGTTGCTGGATGCCCAGAGGCAAATTTTCACCCCACAGGCACACATGTTCTACACTCAACTTTGCTTTCTTTCTTGTCCTAAGTCCTCATTATATTTTATACTCTTACCTTTTTTAGATTATTTTTGGCTGTGCTGGGTCTTTGTTGCTGTGTGTGGGCTTTCTCTAGTGGCAGCAGTTGGAGGCTGCTCTTCGTTGCAGCGTGTGGGCTTCTCATCATGGTGGCTTCTCTTGTTGCGGAGCACAGGCTCTTGGTGTACGGGCTTCAGTATGCAGCTCAGGGGCTTAGTAGTTGCCGTGTATTGCTCAGTTGCTCCACTGCATGTGGGATCTTTCCCAGACCAAGGATCTAACCCATGTCTCCTCCATTGGCAGGTGGATTCTTAACCACTGGACCAGCGGGGAAACCCTATTCTCATTTTTTAATTGTCTTAAAGTCTTTATGAAAGAAGAGAGTTATAAGAAAAGGATTTGACTTAATGTTATGCAGAAAAACAAGTTTGAAAAAGTGTCTGTGGACTGATAGAAGCATACAATCAAAACTTCCTTTCACTCTTCAGTGAAGAAGACAGTCACAGCATCTTCTCTGGCAAAACAACACTGGTAAAGGAAAAGAACACTTCTCCAACCTTCAATGTTTTCTCTAAGAATCCTGGGTTGTTTTCCATAAGAAAGCTGGATCTCTTTAAGAATTTCTGAGCTAGCAAAATGTTTTCATTAAATACATCCCAACAGTTTTTCTCAGTGATTTGTCCCAGGGAAATGTGTGTGCATGAGAGGACCTGGTTGTTTGTTTTGCATCAACACAAGCACACATTAATATTCACTTTGAGGGGAAATAGTATAGATAAGGAAGAATCCCGTGAATATCTGTTCTAGGCCTTTTCCAAACAGAGTAGTAATTGGTTCTAACTCTGCTTAGCTAGGGACAAGTCAACATGAGATGGCAAACCTGTAATTCCAAGGCAGCCATTGCATATACTTCCAACTGTATAAAGATTATTGTATAAATGATCATAATGTTCCGGGTAGTCCCTTGGGACTGAGTATGAAGCATTAAGCAGAAATTTCCTTATGTATTAAGGGTAGGAGGGAAGATGCTTGCTTTCATATTTAAAACATTGCATGCAATATGAACCAGAGGTGGCTTGTTTACCCCCTGAATTACTTTCTAGAAAGATTTCCATCACTTTTTCTGTAGAAATGGAGCTCTACCTCATCAGAGTTGTTCTATGCAACCTCAGCTGTGATGAATGCTTTTCCCCACAAAAATAAGTCCTCAAAGGATGACTGCATGACCTTAAGCAGCAATACAAATTAATGTATGCTAACTATGTGCCTGAAATCCTACAAAGCTTTTTACTAGAAGATCTCATTACTCTTTACCACCAACCTTCAAGACAGGTCTATGCCCATTTTCATGCTGAAACTCAGGCTGCTAAGTACTTTGCCCAGGGTCACACAGTTACCAGATAACTGAAACAGGATTAAAGCCCAGATCTAACTCCCGAGTACAGGCTCTTAAACATGAGTTGATTGGAACTCCAGTTGTCCAGAAGAACAGAATGTCTACATTCTCTTTCCAGTACCTGCCCACTCCAGTGGATCTAAGAACTTCCCAGGCATTTCCTCATAAACAAGCAGTCTGTTCATCCTGCTTGCTCCTAGGTAACCCCTAGAACCAGAACTCCAATGTCTCCTTTGACCCCAGAAGACCATAACAGCTTCCAACAGAAGATGGTTGTTTTAGAAAACAAAGGCTGGAAACCTGGTGCTATGGACTTACTATTTGCATCACCCCAAACTTCAAACATTGAAGCCCAGGAGGTAAGATCTTTGGCAGATAATCAAGTTTAAATGAGGTCATGAGGCTGGAGCCTCCACGATGGCATTAAGGTCCTTGTAAGAAGAGGAAGAGAAGGACTTTCCTGGTGGTCCAGTAGTTAAGAACCCACCTTGCAAGGGATGTGGGTTCAGTCCCTATAGGGGAGCTAAGATTCCACATGCCATGGAGCAACTAAGCCTGTGTGCACAAATGGAGAGCCCATGTGCTGCAACTAAGACTGACAAAGCCAAATAAATAAATATTTAAAAAAAGAAGAGGAAGAGAGACCAGAACTCCCTCTGCCATGTGAGGACACAGAGAGAAGGTAAGCCAGGAAGAGAGGCACTAAATCAGCAGGCACCTTGATCTTGGCCTTCCCAGCTTCTAGAACTCTGAGAAACAAATTCCTGGTATTTAGGCCACCTAGTTTGGGGTATTTTGTTATGGGAGTCCAAGCTAATACACCTGGGATCCCATGAAGCTCAGTAAAGTCTTCCATTGGCTATCAATGCCTTCACTGGAAGGCCTGGTCACTTCCAACTGTCTCTAGAGCAGTGGAGGTAAGCTTGACCTCTACCCTAGCGCTTCTCAATAAGAATGGCATGACCTCCAGAGGGTATCTTAAAATTAGAAGGGCACATTTTGGTCGTCACAATGACTGAAGGTATGTTACCAGCTTTTATTGGGCAGGGCCAGGGATTCTAGACATCCTGCAAAGCAGGTAATACCTCTTACTCATCAAGAACTATGACCTACATGACTCAAACACCCAAAAATACTCCACCAAGCATAAAAGTTTTCTCCCTTGTTTATAATTATCTGAGCTTAGACTCTGTTTTATGTATAAGCACACAAGGTCTTGGCAAGGTTTTAACTTATACTGAAATCTCCAGGAATGCAGCTATCATGTCCAGTAAACAGAAAGTTATTGGGTGTGTTTGGAACATCAAGTGTTGTGGACCACTATTTCAGAAAATCATATTCATTCCCTTCCTGAATGTGGGCAACTCAGTATTTCTCGTTGCTGGGCACCCCCAAACTCCAGGAGAGTATGCGAGATGCTGGTGGAACAGCACCCCCGCTCACCTCTCAGAACTAGCGGAGACCTGTGAGCAGCATGCAGTTCTGTGAGTGAGGAGGGCTGTGGGCTCCTGGGACCCAGAAACCAGTGTTTGCTACCCACAACAGGAGCACCTCCAGGCTGCACGCATGGGAGGGCTGTGGACCCCTGGTGCCCACCCATCAGGGTTCATCCCTTAAGAAAGGCACTTGTTCTGCATAATCTCTATCAATGAACAAGTATCACAGATCACGTTCAGTGGTTAAATTACACAAAGTGGAACCCCACTGTTAACTTCTTCCCACAAAGCAACTTTAGCACAAGATAAGTGTTTGTGTCTGGGCCCAGACTTTACACTGCCAAGTTATACAAGGATTCTGGTACAAAGCTTCACATCTATGAGAGGCCCATGGTCCAAAGGACAGAACTTAATGAAGGCTTCAAGCGTTTGGCGTCTCAGTTCTGATTCCAGTAGGAATTTCAGTAGATTACAGAAGGTACAGTCAGTACAGGCTGGGGACAGATCATTCTCACGTGTGCACGCACGGAAGCCTCCCAGTGTGGGCTCCATGGCTGTGATCCCAAACATTACAGGAATGTCAACACAGTTGAACAGACTGGACAGAACCTTAGAAGGTTAAAATCACTACAGAAGGGAAAAATTATACAGCAAATAAAGAGTAATGTTTTGTGATCCTCAACCTTATTGAATATGACAACATGTATATAATGGCTAATATGTCATAGACTCTGTCTCACATGACACTAGCAACCAAAGACAAAAATAAGCCATGATAAAACACATGAGCATAGCAGGGGGTTCTGGGGAAGAGGGGGTGATGATCTCACAGGGACAGGGAGGGGAAGAAGCCTAAGTGTGCATACTAAGGGGGTTAGCCTTTGGAAGGAAAGATACCAGAAATGTCTCAACAAGAGTAATGTGTGCAACAGAGAAAGCTGAGAAGGTGAATTCGGCAGTCCAGCTACACATGATCCTTGAACATATTGGTATGAAATGCACAAATCGACTTACATACAGGTTATTTCAATAAATATATTAGAAAATTTTTTGGACACTTGTGACAATTTGAAAAACATGCAAGCAAACTGCAAAGCCTAGATATACAAAAAATTAAGAAAAATGTTATGTCATGAATGCATGAAACACATGTAGATATTAGTCTATCTTTATAGTGGCATAAAAGTGAGTGATATTTAAAATATAAAATTAATCATGTATTAGTTTCCTTACTGTTTTATAACTTTGCTTTCAAAGAATTACATTACCATACAGTATGCCCCTCTCTCTAGTAACTGGAGAAACTGCATTTCAGCCTGTCATCACAGGTAATTGTTGTTTTTAAATGTAACAATGTTTCCAATACAATACAATATCCAATATGAATATGGCTAATACTGTATGCCATAAAATTTTTATAACTATTCATTCACTAGTGTATACATTGGGCTACTGTGAAGCAATTGCATTGATTACACTAGGCTACCACAGAGCAATCATACTGCTGTTTCTTCATTATCAATGCATGAATTGTTACCCTTATAAATACATATATATTCCTTTGTACATTATCTTCTTACTTCTGATGCTAGTGTTAGTAATATATATAACATCTACAATGTTTCCTATCATATGAAACGGGTTTCCCTGATAGCTCAGTTGGTAAAAAATCCACCTGCAATGCAGGAGACCCCAGTTCAATTCCTGGGTCAAGAAGATCCACTGAAGAAGGGATAGGCTACCCACTTCAGTATTCTTGGGCTTCCCTTGTGGTTCAACTGGTAAAGAATCCGCCTGTGATGCAGGAGATCTGGGTTCAATCCCCGGGTTGAGACGATCCCGTGGAGATCTTCTGAAATACTGAATTTATAATTTATGATACTGAATTATAATTATAAGCTTATAATTTATAATACTGAAAGGTTACCCATTTCAGTATTCTGGCCTGGAGAATTCCATGGACTGTACAGCCCATGGGGTCACAATAGTGTTAATAATACATATAACATCTACAGTGTTTTCTATCATATAAGACAGTATTGACATAGGTTATTAACAGACCATTCATCTTATAAATAGGCAATGTAAATATACAGTATGAATAAGAAACAGTACAGTATTGTAAATGTAATTTCTCTTCCTAACAGTTTTCTTAATAACATTTTCTTTTCCCTGATTTACTTTACTTTGTGAATACAGTATATAATACATTTAACATGCAAAATACGTGTTACTTGACTATTTAAGTTATCAGTAAGTCTTCTGGCCAACAGCAGGCTTTTAGTAGCCAAGTTTTCATGGAATCAAAAGTTGTACACAGATTTTTGACTGCACAGGGTTGGAGCATTGGCACCCTGAACCCCTGAGTTGTTCAAGGGTCAACTGTATAAATAAATGCCACAAACCTTCACAGTCTGTTATTCAGTCCAATTCAATCAATCGAACACTTCCAGTATACCCCCAGGAAGTTGTTTTTCTTTTCTTTTTTTAATTAACAAGGAGGTATTTGGAAAGAGAAACACAGCCCACCAAAAATCTTGGTAACCACATAAAAAGGCACAGAGTTTGCTGCTATGATTGTAAACCTAAGCACACTGCCAGGTCTAGATACAGGACAAGTATTTATAGAATGACTTAAATGGCCAGCACCTTTTCCTTCCAGAGATATTTCAGTGATTAAGAAAATAAAGATTCTAATGTAATAGCTACTTTATCTGACAGGGTATCACACCTGTCAGTGAAAAAAGACAAACTGAAGCCAATTCATATCAGAGTCAAAGGAAATGGGAAGAGAATTTGACCTACTGATAAACAATTCCTGTTTTCATCTTCAGTTTCTAAATAATCCTTGCTGCAATATTTCTAGTAATTCCTCCAGTGAATCTTCCCCTGAAGTGGACCTTGATTTGAGGAAATGATATTAGATTTACAAGGCAACTTTCCATTCCTCTTCATATCCTGTGAATTTTCTGCCATAGGCAGGACCTCCCAAGTTTCTTGAGAAAGCCAGGCAGAAGGCAGGGCAGGGATTGAGAAGTGGAATGGAGAAAACAAAAATAAGTAAATTTATTTGGATGTGATTAAATTTCCCTTGTAAAGACAGAAAGAAAAATAATAGCAACTGTGCTTGTTTTTTTTCCTTCAAGTTAGTGGAATTTCTAATGACCACCCTTTGCCATGGATCCTAATTAGAACAACAGAGGGAGGGATGTTTCCATTTCTCTCTTCAAGGAATCTCTAAGACTCCAGGTTTTGCTGGGGTGAGACAATTTGGTATTGCCATGATAATACAAATTCTTCTTGGTGTCTCTTGCTTTGCTCTATCACTTTACTTTTGCCTTGCTCCCCCAAAATGGATGGAAGTCAGATTTAAGCATGGCCACTTGGAAAAAACCCCAGCAAGACGTGAGGCGCTGGGAGCAGCAGCTGCGTGGTGCTGGAGCAGCTGTGAGGAGAGACCCCACAACCAAGGGCAGAGAAGCCCCAGCAAGACGGTAGGAGGGGTGAAATTGCATTTAGAATCAAGCCCCAGACCCGCCAGAGATGCTCAGAGGGCTGAGACAAACCTTGAGTGCACCAGGACCCAGAGACCCCACAGAGACTGAGACAGAACTGTGCTTGGGTGTCTCCTGAGGAGGTGAGAGTCAGCAGTGGACTGCTGTGGGGCCAGGGGCTCTGGGTGCAGCAGACCTGGGTGTGGCATAAGCCCTCTTGGAAGAGGTCACCGTTAACCCAGCATAGAGCCGCCAGGACTCACACAGGACTGGGGAAACAGACTTTGGAGGGCACAAACAGAAACTTGTGAGCACCAGGACCCAGGAGAAAGGAGCAGTGACCCCACAAGAGACTGACCCAGACATGCCCATGAGTGTCCAGGAGTCTCCAGTGGAGGTGTGGGTCAGTGGTGGCCTGCTGCAGGGTCGGGGTCACTGAGTGTACCTGTGCATGCAGACCTTTTGAAGGAGGTCCCCATTATCTTCATTACCTCCACCACAGTTTGGCCTCAGGTAAATAACAGGGAGGGAACACAGCTCCACCCATCAACAGAAAATTGGACTAAAGATTTACTGAGTATGGCCCCGCCCATCAGTACAAGACCCAGTTTCCCCCTCAGTCAGTCTCTCCCATCAGGAAGCTTCCATAAGCCTCTTATCCTTCTCCATTAGAGGGCAGACAGACTGAAAACCACAATCACAGAAAACTAACCTATCTGATCACAGGGACCACAGCCTTATCTAACTCAATGAAACTATGAGCCATGCCGTGTAGGGCCACCCAAGACAGACAGGTCATGGTGGAGAGTTCTGACAAAATGTGGTCCACTGGAGAAGGGAATGGCAAACCCACTTCAGTATTCTTGCCTTGAGAACCCCATGAACAGTATGAAAAGGCAAAAAGATAGGACACAGAAAGATAAACTCCCCAGGTCAGTAGATGCCCAATATGCTACTGGAGATCAATGGAAAAATAACTCCAGAAAGAATGAAGAGACAGAGCCAAAGCAAAAACACCACCCAGTTGTGGATATGACTGGTGAGGGAAGTAAAGTCTGATGCGGTAAAGAGCAATATTGCATAGGAATCTGGAATGTTAGGTCCATGAATCAAGGAAAATTGGAAGTGGTCACACAGGAGATGGCAAGAGTGAACATTGACATTTTAGGAATCAGTGAACTAAAATGGGCTGGAATGGGTGAATTTAACTCAGATGACCACTGTATCTACTACTGTGGGCAAGAATCCCTTAGAAGAAATGGAGTAGCCATCATAGTCCACAAAAGAGTCCAAAATGCAGTACTTGAATGCAATCTCAAAAACGACAGAATGATCTCTGTTCATTTCCAAGGCAAACCATTCAATATCACAGTAATCCAAGTCTATGCCCCGACCAGTAATGCTGAAGAAGCTGAAGTTGAATGATTCTATGAAAACCTACAAGATCTTCTAGAAGTAACAGCTAAAAAAGATGTCCTTTTCATTATAGGGGACTGGAATGTAAAAGTAGGAAGTCAAGAAACACCTGAGTAACAGGCAAATTTGGCCTTGGAGTACAGAATGAAACAGGGCAAAGACTAATAGAGTTTTGCCGAGAGAACACACTGGTCATAGCAAACACCCTCTTCCAACAACACAAGAGAAGACTTTACATGTGGACAACACCAGATGGTAATGCCCGAAATCAGATTGATTATATTCTTTGCAGCCAAAGATGGAGAAGCTCTATACAGTCAGCAAAAACAAGACTAGGAGCCGATTGTGGCTCAGATCATGAACTCCTTATTGCCAAATTCAGATTTAAATTGAAGAAAGTAGGGAAAACCACTAAATCATTCAGGTATGACCTAAATCAAATCCCTTAAAATTATACAGTGAAGTGACAAATAGATTTAAGGGATTAGATCTCACAGACAGAGTGACTGAAGAACTATGGATGGAGGTTCATGACATTGTACAGGAGACAGAGATCAAGACCATCCCCAAGAAAAAGAAATGCAAAAAGGCAAAATGGTTGTCCGAGGAAGACTTACAAATAGCTGTGAAAAGAAGAGAAGTTAAAGGCAAAGGAGAAAAGGAAAGATATACCCATTTGAATGCAGAGTTCCAAAGAATAGCAAGGAGAGATAAGAAAGCCTTTCTCAATGATCAGTGCAAAGAAATAGAGGAAAACAATAGAATGGGAAAGACTAGAGATCTCTTCAAAAAAATTAGAGATACTAAGGGAACAGTTCATGCAAAGAAGGGCTCAATAAAGGACAGAAATGGTGTGAACTTAACAGAAGCAGAAGATATTAAAAAGAGATGGCAAGAATACACACAAGAACTATACAAAAAAGATCTTCACAACTCAGATAATCACAATGGTGTGATCACTCACCTAGAGCCAGACATCCTGGAATGAGAAATCAAGTGGGCTTTAGGAAGCACTACTACGAACAAAGCTAGTGGAGGTGATAGCATTCCAGTCGAGCTATTTCAAATCCTAAGAGATGATGCTGTGAAAGTGCTGCACTTAATATACCAGCAAATTTGTAAAACTCAGCAGTGGCCACAGGACTGGAAAAGGTCAGTTTTCATTCCAATCCCAAAGAAAGGCTATGCCAAAGAATGCTCAAACTACCGCATAATTGCACTCATCTCACACACTAGTAAAGTAATGCTCAAAATTCTCCAAGCCAGGCTTCAACAGTACATGAACCGTGAACTTGCAGATGTCCAAGCTGGATTTAGAAAAGGCAAAGGAACCAGAGATCAAATTGCCAACATCTGCTGGATCATCAAAAAAGCAAGAGAGTTTCAGAAAAACATCTATCTCTGCTTTATTGACTATGCCAAAGCCTTTGACTGTGTGGATCACAGTAAACTGTGGAATATTCTGAAAGAGATGGGACTACCAGACCACTTGAGAAACCTGTATGCAGGTCAGGAAGCAACAGTTAGAACTGGACATGGAACAACAGACTGGTTCCAAATAGGAAAAGGAGTACGTCAAGGCTGTATATTGTCACCCTGCTTATTTAATTTATATGCAGAGTACATCATGAGAAACTCTGGGCTGGATGAAGCACAAGCTGGAATCAAGATTGCCAGGAGAAATATCAATAACCTCAAATATGCAGATGACACCACCCTTATGGTAGAAAGTGAAGAAAAACTAAAGGGCCTCTTGATGAAAGTGAAAGAGGAGAGTGAAAAAGTTGGCTTAAAACTCAGCATTCATAAAACGAAGATCATGGCATCCGGTCCCATCACTTCATGGCAAATAGATGGGGAAACAATAGAAACCGTGACAGACTTTATTTTTCTGGACTCCAAAATCACTGCAGATGGTGACTACAGCCATGAAATTAAAAGATGCTTACTCCTTGGAAGGAAAGTTACGACCAACCTGTGAAAGTCACTCAGTCGTGTCCGACTCTCTGCGACCCCAGGGACTATACAGTCCATGGGGTTCTCCAGGCCAGAATACTGGAGTGGATAGCCTTTCCCTTCTTCAGGGGATCTTCCCAACCCAGGGATTGAACCCAGGTCTCCTACATTGCAGACAGATTCTTTACCAACTGAGCTATGAGGGAAGCCCAACCTAGACAGCATATTAAAAAGCAGAGACATTACTTTGCCAGTGAAGGTCCGTCTAGTCAAGGCTATGGTTTTTCCAGTAGTCATGTATGGATGTGAGAGTTGGACTATAAAGAAAGCTGAGCACCGAAGAATTGATGCTTTTGAACTGTGGTGTTGGAGAAGACTCTTGAGAGTCCCTTGGACAAGAAGGAGTTCCAACCAGTCCATCCTAAAAGAAAGCAGTCCTGAATATTCATTGGAAGGACTGATGCTGAAGCTGAAACTCCAATACTTTGGCCACCTTATGCGAAGAACTAACTCATTGGAAAAGACCCTGATGCTGGGAAAGATTGAAGGCAGGAGGAGAAGGGGACGACAGAGGATGAGATGGTTGGATGGCATCACTGACTCAATAGACATGAGTTTGAGTGAACTCTGGGAGTTGGTGATGGATAGGGAGGCCTGGCGTGCTGCAGTCCAGGGAGTCACAAAGAGTCAGACACGACTGAGCAACTGTACTGACTGACTTGCAAAAAAAGAATAAGGAAGAGAAAGACTTGCAGTATGGCTTCTTAAAGCATGAGACACAGAGCTTACCAAGGGACCACAAGGTAGACTTCAGCTGGCTGTGTTTAGTTATTAATGTCAATCTTTCTCTGTGTGAGATTTAGAACTCAACCAGTCTGGGGCACTTGCTTAAGCTGAGTCAGGACACTGATCTCTGCTTGAGCTCCTTCCAAACTGATGAAGAGAGATTATTCTCCTGAAAGTCTGTCCACAGTTTCCTCCCAGGGAGTAATGATGTTGTATTTGTCGAGTACTTTGAACCTTCTCAGGAGAAAGGCAGTGCACAATTTCAAGACATTCTTCTCATGCTATTTAAGACATAACCATCATTTTTTGTTATTGTCTCATGTTCAGAAAACTGTCCCACTAGCTAGGCAAGTGCTATGGGATCACCATAATAGGAAGAGAAGATCTTCCAGGACCTTTTGAAATTTTCTATGGAGTGTTTTGCATAGTCTTTTTGCCCAGTCAGCCTGCCCTTTCTTCCCTCATCTCTTTGTTCTTTATGGGAATCTCTGACAAACAGAAGAGGGGAGTGAAGGAAAGTCAAGAGAGAAATTTCAACAATGACTCATCTACCTTTGAGTCACTTATTCACAGAAGAGATACCTTTCTGGACTTCACCAAAAGAACCCGATTAAAACACCTGTTCCTATATTTCAATTTCATTTCACAAACATAGCAACTGTTTAAACTGTAATTTTTGTTTACTATTTATATTAGGGAAGGAGTAAGTTTTGCTTGCAAACAAGGATATGGGTGACATGGGGGTGTTATGGGTAAGAAGGTGAAAGGCAGGGACTTCCCTGGAGGTCCAGCAATTAAGACTCAGTGCTTCTCCTGCAGGGGACATGGGTTTGACCCCTGGTCAGGGAACTAAGATCCCACATGCCACCTGTGTAGCCAAAAAAGTGGGGTGGGGGGGGGGGTGAAAGGGAAGTACTGGTTTCAACAGAGTTCTCAGCCAGGTCTCATTTCCCAAGCTCCCTCATCCAGTCCTGATATCCTCCCCAACTTCATCTCCATCAGACCGCTGATCTGTGCTTCCAAGCGGCCTTCCATTTTCTTCTTCCCAAAACAAATCCCAGGAACAAGGTCTGATTTGGGTTATTAACCAACACTCGTCCTTCAGTTTGGATCAATAAGCATGAACCTTTCTTCAACTCTAGAAGGAAACCTCTCCCAAAGGGTAAAGCTTTTCTGTTTCCCTCACAAGTAAGAACTGTCCACCCAGTAAAACAATCAGCCCCCAGAAAATGATTGTGGTAAACATACTCTCTGAGAGAATTCCATTTCTCTTGGGGTGGGGGAAATAATGCTTAAGATCTCAAAATGGAATTCCAGTTTCTACCAGAGCTTGTGTGTGTTCCCACCACGGTTTAGCAAAACAACCACAACCCTCACATTTTATCCTATGAGATGGTCAGTTGAAATAACTGTAGCTTAATTATTTCAAAAAGATACTTTCTCTGCCACACAACTTATTCAAAGGCTCCTTAAAGATTTCAGTGGAAGACCCAGCTCTTGCTTAAAGTGCCTGTCCAATTACAATGGATTCCCTTTAACTCTTTGATCTGTCTATTCATTTATTCCAGACTTCTGACTCTAGGAATCATTAAGTGGTCTTTCCTCTCTCAGATGGCAAACTCTGTCGTGCCTCATAATTGAGTGGGCACTCGATAAATGAATGCTGTAGTGCTCAGAGGAATAATACACTTCCTATTGGCAGCAAACCCAAGAGAAACTTCCTTGGAAGAAAGGACTGTCAATTACCACTTAACAAGCCTGAATTTTGGCTCCTGTAGAAAAGGCAAACAACACAATAGCAACTCACTCCCCAATGGCAGCCACATCACTATCTGGTTGAGGCCCTCCAGTCACCTGGCACGCAACTGGGCTCCAGAAGGTGCTCGGCAAGTCCTTGTTGGGAGGCTGATGTGTAAAGGCATGAGGCTGGAGATAGTCCATAATCCATCCCTGATAGGTAGCTGCCAGCTGGGGTCCTAGCAGCCTGGCTGCGCAGTGCTTCTGACTTCCCATGGTCCTTGGCTCTCTTACAGCTGACAAATCTAGCTGAACGTGGGAGGCCAGGCCAGGGGCAGGACACCCAGAGGGAGGACAGGGAGGCTGTTCTGGAATGCTGGCAGGGGATTTGCTTGTGTTTCCTCTGCAGCAGCCACCAGGACATCCCTGTCTCCCTCGGGGTGCATTCCATTCAAATTTCCCCACCCAGCTTTCCCTCTGTCTCATGGGCAGGACACCGAGTGAGTTATAATTAGAATGCAAATCACTTGGGAAGCTTTAAAAATGCTCACACCCAGGCCCTGTTTCCAGACACTGTTATTGAGTTGATCTTGAGTAGGACTCCAGGGTTGATATGCTCAAAAGTTCTCCAGGGGATTTTTAGTGCGCAGACAGGGTCCAGAACCACTGCCTTCCACTGTCCCAATCCTGGGCCTGCACCTGTAATCTCTTTGCCTCTCTTTTACACAGGAGCTACTGATAACAACAGCAATAAATGTTATTACTATTAACAATGGTGGCTAATAATTTCTGAGCATTTATTATATGCCAGGCACATTTCTAACTGTCTTACTTGTATGAGTGCACTGAATTCTTATAAGGAGTGTACTTGTTATCCCCATTTTTCAGGTGAAAAAAACTGGGGCATAGAGAGAGGTTAAATGGCTTACCCCAAATTTCACAGCTAATAAGTGCCTGAGCCAGGATTTGAACCCAGGAAGATTGGCTCCAGCATCTTCTCTCATGACTGTTAACCTACACTGCCTCCCTGCATCCATTCAATGCACAAAGGCTTACAGGGACCACATAGGGTGATCTCTAGATACTATACAGACATGGTCACCTTCTCAAATAATCATATTTCTGAAGACAAATATCTGATCCTATCATTTCTTAATCCAAAGCCCTGAATGGTTTACTAACTGCTTATGGGATACAAATTCAAATGATACACAAATACCTTCCTCAATTGTACTTGGCTATCCCTCTGGTATCTACTCCCACCTTAAGCTACCCCATCCTTCAAGAATTCAGAATTACTTGTACCTCCTCCAAACCACCATAGAACCCTAAAAGTGACTTGAAAACCAAGGATTCCCTCCATACTCCAGATACAGCCATCAGCATTCAAACTCCTCACAAACTTCTTTCTAAAATGATTTAGAGACACAAGGACAAAACCTTCTCAAAGAGCCAGGTTGCATACCCATTTAGAAACTCAGTCCTTCAAGAAATGCAAGCAGCAATATAATACAAATTTAAACTACACACATAGCCAAGTAAAAAACATCAGAGATATCAACTATCCACTTCCACAAAACCCCTAAAAGTTTGAAAATGGAATTAATCATGGTGAAATGGTACATACTTTACAACTCACTGACTAATTAGTTATAACTTGCAGGTTAAAATTCTTATGTTCTAATAAGCATCTCTACTTAACTAGCACAATAGGGACCACATAGCCCTTGTTTTCCAAATCACTCCAACTCTAAGAGCGTTAAACTACAACCATACATTCTAAAACCTCTTGTAAATTGCACTGATGACAAATGAAAACAATCAAATCTGCGACCAAGATCACAGGAATTAATTGTCACAGAAGAAATGGTCAAGCATATCTTTCCTGAAATGAAGAAACAAGCAAAATAAAAACTTTGCAAAGTAAAGGGCACCTATGAGTTCAGAATGCAGCCAGAATGTGGATGGCCTGAATTGATCTATCTCAATTTGAATGCAATCTACTGTTGTTTGTTTTTTCCTAGGTCTGTAAATCTACACAGTGCCCTCTGATACTGCGTTCACTGTTGTTATCGACTGGACAAAACCCAGTTTTGTTTTTGTTGTTCAAAGAGAGAACATCTTTATTATAGGTTGTCCAAGTTCCAAATAATGTTCTCCTACCCTGCTCGAGGCAAAAAAAAATCTCATACATTTCAGAATCATCTGACTGCACCTAAGTCTAGCCCAGGCTGTCTCAACTGTGGCACCACTGACATTTTGGACCAGATAATTCTTCATTGTGAGGGCTAACCTGCACACTGTATGGTGAGCAGCAGCAGCCCTGGGCTCAGCCCCATAAACCACTACAGTAGTACCTCTCCTTGAGGCAGAACAACTTAAAAATGTTCAGTGGGGGCAAAACTGTTCCCAAGTGAGAACCACTGGTCTATCGTCATACTCAACCCATTTTGGAATTTCTCTCAAACCACAACTGTTTTTAACCATATTTGGCCACATTTTTACTTTCCAAAATTCTTCAAAAACTATCTGCAAAAGCCATTGACTTTGGAATGTAAAATAAAAAGAAATTGTTCTTATGAGATTGTAACCCTCAATAAAGATTCATTTGTAATTAGCTGACATCAAGTGCTTTATTTCAGGCTGAGGTGGGGTGGGAGGCAACTTGGTCAGGATGTCCAAGAGAGCAGTTGTTTAAGGTTAGTCCTTACTGATACCTGCATTCCTCTCCCAAAACCCCATCAAGACAGGTGAATATGTTATTTCCACTGGAAATATGTCCACAGGCAGAGTTTTGCCCAGTATATACACCATATGCACGCTCCTTCCCTCAAGAGGGCACCTGCATCAGCTAGTTACTTGTTAACGACAGAAAACTCAATCCAAATTGGCTTAGGCAACAAAGGGAATTTATGGGTTAAGGTAAGGGAAAGTCCTACAGAATGAAAGCTTTCAAGAGAATCACACCTGGGCTCCAGCTCCAGTTCGGGTGCTCTTCCCCTGATGCTCTCAGCTTCCTCTTCTCCATGAGCCAGTTGTTCTTCAAATTGGCTTCTTCACAGTGGCACAATGGCTACAGACGTTCTGGTTTAATGTCCATTGCTTATAAAAGAGTGCCTTTCTATAGAGGAAACATACACCTTACCATACCTTAACAAAAACAATACATGACGAACCTACAGCTAACATCATAGTCAATGGTGAAAAGTTGAAAGCATTTCCTCTAAGATCAGGAACAAGACAAGGATGTCCACTCTTGCCACTTTTATTCAACATAGTTTTGGAAGCCCTAGCCTCAGCAATCAGATAAGAAAAAGAAATAAAAGGTATCCAAATTGGAAAAGAAGAAGAAAACTATCACTGTTTGCAGATGACAGGATACTATATATTGCTGCTGCTCTTGTTGTTTAGTTGCTAAGTCATGACCAACTTTTGGCAACGCCATGGACTGAGCATGCCAGGCTTCCCTGGACTTCACTATCCCCAGAGTAGCTCAAATTCATGTCCACTGAGTCAGTGATGCCATTGAACTATCTCATCCTCTACTGCCCCCTTCTCCTTTTGCCTTCAGTCTTTCCCAGTATCAAGGTCTCTTCCAATGAGTCAGCTGTTTACATCAGATGGCCAAAGTATTGGAGCTTCAGCTTTAGCATCAATACTTCTAAAGAGTACTTAGGGTTGATTTCCTTTAGGATAGACTGGTTTGATCTCCTTGCTCTCCAAGGGACTCTCAAATGTCTTCTTCAGCAACACAATTTTAAAGCATCAATTCTTTGGCATTCAGCCTTCTTTATGGTCCAACTCTCACATCAAAACTTAAAGACGCTTCTAGAAACCTACTGAAGCTCATCAATGAATTTGGTGAAGTTGCAGAATACAAAATTAATACACAGAAATCTGTCACATTTCTATACACTAAAAATTAGGTATCAGAAAGAGAAATTAAGGAAAAACCCATTTACCATTGCATCAAAAAGAATAGAATATCTAGGAATAAACCTACCTAAGGAAGCAAAAGATCAGTACTCTGAAAACAATAAGATGGTTATGAAAGAAATCAAAGATGACACAAACAGATGGAAAGATATACCATTTCTTGACTGAAAGAATCAATACTGTCAAAATGACTATACTACCCAAGGCAATCTGCAGATTAAATGCAACCCCTATCAAATAACCAATGGCATTTTTACAGATCTAGAACCAAAAAAATCTTAAAATTTGTATGAAAAACATAAAAGAGCCCAAATATCCAAAGCAGTCTTAAGAAAGAAAAATGGAGGTAGAGGAATCAGGTTCGCTGACTTCAGACTATGCTATAAAGTTACAGTTATCAAAACAGTAAGGTACTGACACAAAAACAGACATATAGATCAATGGAATAGGATAGAAACTCCAGAAATAAACTCACACACCTATGATCAATTTATCTACAACAATGAGGCAAAACTATACAGTGGAGAAAAGACAGTCTCTTCAATACATGGTGCTGGAAAAACTAGAGAGCTACATGTAAAAAATGAGATTAAAAATTCTTTAACACCATACATAAAAATAAACTCAAAATGGGTTAAAGACATTAATGTTAGGTCAAATATTATAAAACTCTTAGAGGAAAACATAGGCAGGACATGCTGACATAAATAATAGCAATATTTTTTTTGAGCCATCTCTAGAGTAATGGAAATAGAAACAAGAATAAACAAATGGGACTTAATTACACACAAAAGCTTTTGTACAGCAAAGGAAACCATAAACAAAATGAAAAGACAACCCACAGAATGGGAGAAAATATTTGCAAAGATGCAATCAACAAGGGATTAGTACCCTAAATTTACAAACATTTCATGTGGCTGTGTCAAAAAAAAAAAAAAACAAATAACCCAATCTAAAAATGGGCAGAAGGCCTACAAACACATTTCTCCAAAGAATACATACAGGTGGCCAAGAGGCACATGAAAAGATTCTCAATATCACTAATCATGAGTGCAAATCAAAACTACAATGAAATATCTCTGCACACCAGTTAGAACGACCATCATCAAAAAACTCTACAAACAATAAGTGCTGGAGAGAGTGTGGAGAAAAGGGAACCCACCTATACTGTTGGTGGGAATGTAAATTGGTACACCCAATATGGAACAGTATAGAGGATCCTTAAAAAACTAACAATAGAGCTACCATGAGAAGGAAATGGCAACCCACTCCAGTGTTCTTGCCTGGAGAATCCCAGGGACAGAGGAGCCTGGTGGGCTGCCATCTATGGGGTCACACAGAGTCGGACACGACTGAAGTGACTTAGCAGCAGCAGCAGCAGCGCTACCATATGGCCCAGCAATCCTACTTCCTGGGCATATGTTTGAAAAAGATTACATGCACCCTAGTGTTCATTACAGCACTATTTACAATAGCTGAGACATGGAAGCAACTTAAATGTGCCTCAACAAATAAATGGATGACGAAAATGTGGTATATGTATATCCAATGGAATATTACCCAGCCATTAAAAAGAATGAAATAATTCCATTTGCAGCAACAGAAACAGACCTAGAGATCATCGTACTAAGTGAAGTAAGTAGATAGAAAAAGACAAATATCAGATGATATCACTTACATGAATAATCTTTAAAAAATGATACAAATTAACTTATTTACAAGACAGAAACAGACTCACAGACTTAGAGAATGAACTTGTGGTTACTAGACAGAAGGGTGAGGGGGATGGATAGATTGGGAGTTGGGATTGACATGTACACATTGCTACATTTAGAATACATAACCAACAAACACCTACTGTACAGCACAGGGAACTCTGCTTAATATTCTGTAATAACCTAAATGGTAAAAGAATTTGAAAAAGAATAGATACATGTACATGAAAAACTGAATCACTTTGCTATATACCTGAATCTAACACAACATTGTTAATCAACTATGTTGCAATATAAAATAAAAGTTAAAAATAACAGAAATAACAATACTGGGGAAAAGTTTAAGAAAATAAGTTGGTAAAAAGAAAAAACAAAAAAAAAAGAGTGCCTCTCTAATCAAGCAAAAATCCTGAGCTTCATTATAACTGGATTGCCTGGAGTAATGTGCTTAGGGCTGAAGCATCCAATCAGAGTGGCCAAAAGGCTGACTCCTTCAGGGCCTTGAATTGATAACAGTATCTAAAGAAGGCAGTTATGCTGATGGATTTAGAGTGATGGTTCTGACCAGTGACCTATTACTGGGGAACTTATTAGAAAGGCTAATGCTCTGGTTCCACCCCAGACAGGCTGAATCACAAATTCTGGGATGGAGCCTAGCAATTCGTGTTTTAACCAGTCCTCCGGTGACTCTCACGAAAGCTAAAATTTATAAGCCACTGGTTTAAAACCAGCAGATCCTACCTGGAAGCCTAGAGAGGGATGGGTCCCATTTAATTCACTGGCCTCCACACCGTTAGAAAATGGTGAGGTGGAGGTCTGCAAAGTTACCATCAAGATACTTTAGATGGAGAATGCTCCAGAAGTGACAGTTCATTTCACTTCTTACTTCCTATGGTGAGGCTCTGAGGTAGAAAACAGTAATCAGAGCTTCAGTCTAGCAAGAGGGCTTGAAGATGACTCCTGTATTTGTTAGTTTCCAGGGTTTGAAGTAAAAGAAAAACCCAACACTAACCCTCCCATTGCCTGTGGGCCTTAACCCACTCTCCATGGGAAAATTGGACAAATCTATACACACAGGTGTGAGAGAGGTAAAACTATTTGGCAGTTAAGACTTGCATTGAAGAAGACACTCTTTAGGAAGGTTTCTTAATCATTGCTGATCCTAAGAGTCGCCTGGAGCAAGGTTACACATACAGCTTCTTGGGCTCCACACTGGATCTATGGAGTCAGGGTCTCTGAGAGAGGGGCCTGAGAATCTACACATTTAACACACATTGCCAGGGATTCTTATGGATTGACCGTGGCTGGAAAATACTGTTCTAAAAGCTACATCCAGAGAACTGGGGAGAAAAATCGCATGAAAGAATTATGCAAGTATTTCTGACTGCAAGTAATGGCTTCTTCTTGTTTTTTCTCGGTGTCTTCCCTTACTACCAGGGCCTCTAACTGTTCTTCCTCTAGTCTTATTGTACCCTGCTTCCCAAAGGAGTCACTCAACAGACCACTTCACACCAGAGTGAACTTTCTAAAACACACTGAATGTCTAGAATCTCATCACAATCTATCACGATAGTGGTTTCCCTCCAGGGAGAAGGCTTATGAGGTGGGGACATGCCTGGATAGATGTCTGTTACTGTCAATATTCTATTTCTTGGAGGCAGTACTGGGCTCACAAATACTGGGCTTTGGTTTTGCAAAGGTAAATCAACAAGTAAAAACAGGCATAACTGAACCAATTATAATAATGTCAATACAACCCCGTGACCTGAGGATATAACTAAAAATGTTTTTAAAAGGAAAGAAATAGACATGTTAACAGCATCTCTGGGTACTGAAAGTATATTTTAAAAGTAGTTTTTAAAAAAAAAAAAAAAAAGTAGTTTTTCTCTATATTTTATAAGTGCTCCACAGTAAACTGTATAACTTAAAGAATTTTTTTTTTTTTTAATGGGGGAAAAAAGAAAATCCATTGCAAGTCCTCATCATGGACTACAGGGTCAAGTCAAAAATGTTGGCATGAAAGGGGTTGGGCAGGGCATAAATAAATCAGGAGTGTGGAATGAATAGATATGCACTGCTAAATAAAAAAATAGATGCGCAAGGACATACAATACAGCACAGAGAACTATATTTAATTAATATAACAATTTAAAATGGAAAAGAATCTGGGAAAGAATATACATGTATTCTCATATATATGTATAACTGAGTCACTTTGCTATACACCTAAAACTAAAACAGCATTGTAAATCAACTATGTGTGTGTGCTAGGTCACCAAGTCACGTCCAGCTCTTTGTGACCCCATGGACTGTAGCCCACCACACTCCATGGGATTTCCTAGGCAAGAATACTGGAGTGGGCAGCCATTTCCTTCTCCAAAATCAACTACACTTTAATTGAAAAAAAAAAGATTTGGGGGGAACTACCCTGGTGGTGCACTGGTTAAGATTCTGTGCTCCCGATGTAGGGATTTGGGTTCAATCCCTGGTCAGGGAACTAGATCCTACATGCCACATACTAAAGATTCCACACACCACAACTAAGACTTGGTACAGCCCAAACAAATACAGTTTTAAAAATAAAAAGATATTTTTAATGCAAAAAAAATAAAAGTGTTGGCATTACATACACATTTTCAAAATCCAGTCCCTGCCTTTCTTCCTTAGCCCTACTTCCCGCTATTAGCCGACTGGAACCCCAACATGCAACTATTCAGAAGCCCTTGAATTTCCTTCAGCACTTGATGCCCTTTGCCTTTGTTCCCTCCATGCACCAGGGTCTTCCTTCACCCAGAATATCACTCAAGCTAACAAGAGGCCATGCTGAGGTAAGAAAAGCTCACTAAATAAAGACAACAAAGGTTTACTTCTCACTCAGTGTCAGGAGGTAGCCAGTTTTTTCTCAAAAGACTCAGATGGTAAACATTTAACACTTTGTGAGCAACGTACAATCTCTGTTGCATTTTCTTCTACATTTTTTTGTATAACTCTTTTTTAAAATGCAAAAACCATTCTCATTCAAAGGTCATCCAAAAACAGGTCACTGGCCATTTACTGACCTCTACTCTATATGACCATGGCCAGCGACATGCAGACAGCAGAGAGCTACTCAATCTAGTCATTCAGAGGCCAGGCTCATGGAGCAGCCACTTCTTGAGCACTTCTGGTCAGCATGCAGATTAAAAGAGAAGGTTTCATGCAAGTCCCATTAAATGCTCCAGGCCAGAAGTGGCACCTTAGAACTTCTGCTCACAAATAACTGGCCAAAATTGGTCTTTCAGCCCCACCTAACTCTATGGAAGCCAGAAAGTGCAATCTTATCATGTGACCAGCAGTAAAGAGAACTGGAATTGTTTGGTAAAAATATGATTTCAGCTCAGAGACAAGTGCTCTGGAAAGCCTTTTCTGATTCCCTTCTACACCAGTCTATTAGCTACTCTTTCTTTTTAACCTTACAACACCTTGAAGCCTAAGCATGTGCTATGCACAGGGTATTACAATCATGGCAGTTTCTTTGCCTCCCCACCAGATCCTGAGCTTCACCCAAGAAGCATCTCTGCATACCCACTGCCTAGCACAGTACCTGCTACCCAGGGATGCTCAGTGTATGTTGCTTCAGCATTTGTTGCTTCAACAAATGAATGAACGTGGTGGATTGTGGGAATGGGGTTGCCTGTGCATTTACCTGAAGGCTCTGAATCCAGCAGCATCAACCTCCCTGAGCCTATCTAGCTAAACTACACCTGTCTCCACTCATGATAAATTCATCTCTGGTTATTTGGTTACTTTCTAAGTTCATCAAATTCACTCTTCCTGACAACCTATCCTTCCATTAATCAGCACTTTGCAGAGAGCTGGCCCTCGAGGCCACAGGGCACTCTGACTATGTGAGCTGGTTTTGTGTTCTGTTTGTAGGTCAGAAGGCAGGCACAGTGAGGTACTGAGACTTGCCCAAGTGACACAGCCAGTGAAAGTTATGCTTCCTTTGGGTTCAACAAGAGAGCTGCAGGATTGCATATAGAGCCGCAGCTAAATTCACCAACAGTTTGTTTATATCCTTTGGAGATATAGAAAGTATAATGTGTTTGTCAAAGGTAAACCTTATTATACCATATCAGTGTTCATCTTATAGTATATATATTTAGCTCTGAGTATTAATAAAATACTAAAAGCCGCATAACTATATTAATGTTGTACCTTTTCATATTTCTTCCACGCATCCCCTCCACCACCTTTCTTCTCCTGTCAGTGACATAGCTCACTATCACATGGTCTTTCAGAACCCTGAGATTATTGAAATGGCCACACACCTCTTTTACCATCATCCCTTAATGCCTTGCATGCATCTTTACTACTAATGGCATAAAGCAGAGTTCAGCTCAATTTCACAGGCAACACAAGTGTGTCTGCTGCAGTGGGTATCAAATGTATAACCAAGGATGAGCAAAATAGAGTTCAAAATGAACTGTAGTGTACATCTATTCCAATACATAGAGTTAAGCCCCTTCATGTTGACCAGTCACAATCTGGGTATCCTCTGGTCCCGGCAAAGTGTACTCTGACCTGGAATTGTCCTCTCCATCCCCTGGATACAGTAAGTTTCTCATAAACATCCCATCTAATGGTTAGCCTTGACAAATGCCTTGGAGCACTAAGACAAGAGGAATGCAGCTAGGCAGGACCCCTCTACTTCTCATATCATCAACAGAATAGTCAGAGCTGGTCCTATCGAAATGGGCAGAGTTTGAGTCACCGGAGATCAAAACTTTTAAAAATATATATTAACTCAGGGCTTCCCTGGTGGTCCAAAGGTAAAGAATCCGCCTGCCAATGCAGAAGACACCAGTTGAATCCCTGGTCTGGGAAGATTCCACATGGATGGGGGAGACAACTAACCTGGTGTGCCACAACTACTGATGCCTGCGTGCCCTAGAGTCCATGCTCCACAACAGAAGGTACCGAGATGAGAAGCCCACGACCACAACTAGAGAAAAAACCACTGTGCAGCAAAGAAGACCCAGCACAGTCAAAAATAAATTTCTATATATATATATATATATGTATACACATACACACACACACACACACACATGCATATATACCCTTTATTTAAGAAGGTGAAATAGCTCCATGTGTCCTCCCAGTCTGGTTAGATAGGGACAAGCAGGGGAAATTGAGCAAGAAAACCAAAGTACACACAAAAAGCCAGTATTGCCAGACACAAAACAGGATTCAATCCTTTACAGAAGTCTTGCCTTTGCTTCCTTTTTTCTTTCCGTAAGCCTTGTAATTGAATGTTGCAAACTATATCAAGAGGAATAAACCTACGGGTTTCCCCTCCCCCAAACAAGAAAAGGTTAAGCTTTTAATTACAGGCCCTCCAACTATCATTTGTGCAATTAGCAATTAACTATAATCGTTGATGAGAGAATGGAGAGTGGCACTAGCGTTCAGCTCTGCTCCTCATCCCAGGCTGGGTTATTTTAGTCCCACTCTATTACAGAGGACAAACCACAACCACGAGCACTCTCCTTACACACACGCTCCCACTTAAAGACACACTGAATTTTTTTTCTCAAGCAAAAATGGCATCTCAGCGTTCAACTGAGACAGGCAGCCCCAACCCCACATCAGAGTACCCCAAACGTTTAGATCCACTCCTCTTCATCACTTTGAAACGGAGAGGAGACCCACGGAAGAAGCTACCTACCAGCCTCCTAGTACCAGCCTCTCTTTGGGGTGCAGGAGAGGGTGGTATAGAGAGATGCTTGTTGCCCCTGGAAGCTGCAAGTCCCCCTCCCCGGGCTGTAAGCCCCGTTAGTGGGAAGGCGGTGGCAACAGCCTCAGTAGTTGCATCAGTGCTAACTGCTGCTGCTGCCTTTACTGTTGGCGGCTGCCGGGAAGGTACAGTAACGACTGTAGGGAGCGCACCGCTGCTGCGGCGGCAGGTTCCCTGGATCAGGAAATTAGGGCAGGCACCGGGGATTGGAGGCGAGGGCGGCGCGCGAGCCAACCAGAGGCCGCCCCGGGCCCCCGTGAGCTCCCGGCGGACGCGCGGAGCAGCCGGCTCCGGGAGCAGTCCGGGTGGCAGCAGCGGCGGCCACGGCCACGGCCACTTACGCTCACACCCGCACGCAAACTCACACACACCCCCGGCGCAGGCACCTGCCGGCCGGGAGCTTATAAGAGGAGCGCGTCGAGGGGGAGGAGGGCTGAAGCCGCCGCGCCCGCCCCGCTGACCACTCCCCCTCCTGCCCCCTCCTCGCTCCTCACCCCGCGCTCCAGCCGCCACCAGTGTGGGTTCTCCGCGGCCGGCTCCTCTCTCTTCGGTCTTCTCCGCTCTCGGCTCCCCACCCCCTCTGCCTTTCTCCCCTCCTCTTCCCTCCGCTCCTCTGCAGCGCCTGCATTATTTTCTGCCCGCGGGCTCGGCTCGACTGCTGCTGCAGCCCGGGGAGGTGGGTAGGCGGGTGGGTTGGCTGGTGGGGGGGGGGGGGGGGGCGGAGATCGTGCAAGTTGTAGGGGAGGGGGTGCCCTCTTCTTCCCTGCCCCCTTCCCCCCCTTTCGAACTCCTTCCCCTCCTCCCCCTTCCCCTCCTCCCTCCCCGCCCCCACCTCCTTCCTCCTTTCCGAAGGGCTGGTAACTTGTTGTGCGGAGCGAGCGGCGGCGGCGGCAGCACCATCCAGGCGGGCACCATGGGCACGTCCGCGCGCTGGGCGCTCTGGCTGCTGCTCGCGCTGTGCTGGGCGCCCCGGGAGAGCGGCGCCACCGGAGCCGGTGAGTGAGGACGCGCCCCTCCGCGGGCTGCCGGGACCCAGCCGGGGCGCCAGGGGGCCCCAAGGCGCGGGTCTCCTTTGGCCCACCTCCCCCCACCCCGCTCCTAGGAGGCGCCTCTCCGCTCTCGTCGCCTGCTCTCCCTCCCCACCCTGGTGGCGCCTCTGGGCTGTCAGCACCGCGGCTCTTTGGGGGGGGGGGGGCGGACAGTGGGGTTTGGGGTGTCCTAACGCCTCTCCCGAACTAGTCTTCATTCCCTTCCGCTTCTTCTGCTCAGGCCTCTGCCGTCTCGTTTTTCACTCCGCTGGGCCGGAGATGGGTGATGTGGGATTCTAAGCCTTTGAACAATGGTTGTATCTCCTCTGCCAGGCGGAGTGTTAGGAAGGAGGCAGAGGGCCGGGTGGGCCGAGACGGGCGCTGCAGCCCCGGGCATGCTCCTCTGACTTCCAGGGAGGTTGGGAGTGGGCGGCGGATGAGGGAGGGCGCTTTTGGGGACGCGGGGCGCCGCGTGCCGACCCGCGCTGGAGTCCCCAGCGGCGGTGAGGGGGCGTACGTTCGGTGGGCTGCGGCCGAGTGTCTCCGGCGAGCGGCGAGAAGTGCACAGCTTGCGCACCCGGACTGCGACTCCCCGGGCACCGGGCCGCCTCTGGAGTGAGGGTTAGAGGACGAGTGAGGCTTGAAATAGGACTCCCCTCTAGATGTTTCCCCCTCTTCCCCTTTCCACTCTTTGGGCCGCGATCATAAACCTCTAGGGTCTCCAGGAGAGCTGAACGGGGGAGGGGAGTGGAACGGAGACTTAATCAGGTTAGTTTGCTGAGCCTCGTTCCCGGTGAGATTTCCTCGAGAGGAATCGAGCCCTAATCTGGCGACTGTAATTAGTCCTCATTCTAAACAATAGATCAGAGGGAGTAGCGCGGGATCTGGGAGAGCTGGTGTATGACTGTGGTTTGCAGGTGGTGGGGGTACTGCTCTCGGGTCCCCAGGGTCTACCGCACTGGGCCTGGAGCCCTGTCCTCAACCACGCTCACACTTGGGGCCGCGCAACTTTCCCAGGCAGGCGACAGGAAGCCCTTCTTAGAGGATTCGGTGAAAATCCTGGCGGGTCCCCGAAGCAATCTCGACCTGATACCAAGGGGCTGGCTCGCCAGCTTTGGGGAGTTGGGACGGAAAACGGCCCGCGCCCTAAGTACCCACTCCAGAGTCCCTAGCTCCTGTCGCCCGGTGGCTTGGGAGGCCTGCCAGCCTGCAGTCACGAGTCTCCTAAAGTGAGAGCTAACTTTAAAGTGTGTGGTCAAGCAGCCCCTCAAGCAGTACTTGGGGCGGGGGGAGGTTGAGCCTCCAAAGGCCCCCCTGCCCTTAGGTTCTGACTGTCCCGAGCGTGAGAAGCTGGGACGGGCTTTTCTGCACTCTGCGATTGGCTGGCAGCCTGATCACGGTTAGGTTGGTCACGTGACTCCACGGACTGGTAATTTAGCAGCTTGAGAAATGTTATCTTTAAGGGAACGTGAAAAATGGACAGGCTCCAATGGACTGCCCTCTCAAACTCTTTCCCTTGCCTGGACTCCTTGAAAAAGGCGTGTGTGCAGTGAAGATGGCCTCTGATGTGTAACCAGACAGAGCTTGGGAAAGCCCTGCTTTTGAAAGTTTTCAGACTCTAACATTAATCATTAATGGATGAGCAATACTAACTTACTAAACGATTTCTCAGAGTAGTGCCATGACTTGCATTACACCTTTCATATCATTTCAAAGATTAAGATACACCAGAATCTACTGATGGTGCTCCAGGGAGGTGGGAGAGATGATTCATTTTTGCTGTGTGTTCTGTTCATATACTTTTAATATATAATAACTTTTCATTGGAGTTTATCCTAAAGAATGCTAGGAATTCACCTAAATTGTCAAAGTTAGTTAGTTGAAGCCTTATAGCCACCTTGTATCAGGTAGGTAAGCATCCCTTTTGCTCCTCTAAGTCACATGTGAAATAACGTGACAAGCCATGAACAGTGGAGAATAGAAGCCCATGCAAAACTTAAATTCTCCAAAGGAAAGGAGACACATCTTTTCTGAACTGGAGGAAATTTGGGGTTGGCTGAGGTAGATATTGACCTGAACTAACCCAGACTCGCTCCTGTCTGAAGTTCAAAGCCCCAAGGCATGTGGCCTGACTTTTTGACCCTGGTCTTCTACAATCTGCCCCAAACATACTCATGATGCTGGTCTAAAATACTCTAGGACAGGGCAGGAGTGCTCAAAGACTTTGGCAAAAAAAACTTAAGTTAGGCTAAATAATAGAGTATACCTGATATGGGGGAAAAACCAACCAACCAACCAACCCTGGGAACTGTAGGGCATTTTCCTCCAGCTTAGATAATCAAGATTAGGGTCTGGAGTACCATATATTCATTAAAGCCAGAGCCTAGAAGAACTAAGGTTTTGTGAGAGCTATTCAGATAAGGATAGCTACCAACAAAAGAGTAGGCAGAACTTCCATTGTGGGGAGTGGGTTGGTGAAATTGGCAGTACCTGAAGGGATAGGAGAGCAGAGGGCTGGGGAAAAATAAATCTGACTTACCCAGATAGCACCAAGAGAAGACGTGACAATGACCACAGTCCTCATCTAGATCAGAGTAAGCATGTGAGCAGGGACTCTTTCAAGGAGTGTCACCAATCAAGCTTTCCTTGGCAGTGACAGCCACCAGTGGTCTGGAGCGGCACTGTTCCCCAGATCGCCCTACTGCCCACTTCACGTGACATTTAGCTATGTACCTGCCTACCTGCCCTAAGTCATTTTGATTCTTTACTCAAACTGTTTGAGTCCCTAGGTTCCTAAAGCATTTATATAAAAGGCCAAGTTCAATAGAGCTGCCAGATATCAGGACATCAGTATAAGCATCCTGCATATTTTAATTATAACCACCTACATGCTCAAAGGAAGTGCTTCTGCCTTTTTAAAAATCGGATAACCATAAACTCCATTTCACTTGAGTAATTTTGTTGCAATTCTAGAAGAGGTGAAAAATAGTCACAAGCCCCTTCTGTTCCAGGAGGAGTGTCAAACTGACCAAGAGCAAGAACTCTTAGAGCAGAACACGGCCAGAAGATTAAGGGAGCACATAGCCCTCCAGCTGTATGGCTTCAGGTTTTGATCTAGACACCAGAAGACGTGGGGCACAGCCTAGAAATAATGGAGATTAACTATTTAGACCATTTTCTAGTGCTTACAGAATGTGAATAAAGTTGTCCCTCTCAGTAGAGGGAATAATATTCAAATTTAGGCAGTCACCTGTACAATTTCAAGTCATAATTAAATTTACTTTGGATACTGACCTTTCTTTGGAAAACCACCTTCACATACTAGTCTGTGCAAAATTAAATCCCTTAAAGGACTATGATAAGGACCATAAGTTTATGATCAAACTTTCTGCCTTAGAAGCATTTCTCAGCATGGGCTAATACAGCTGCTGTCCAAGTGGTTAGACTCTGAACTGCTTAGTTTGTTCCTGTCTGTGCTTAGGTCACAGCACAGAGACTGCTTTCATGACAAAGAGTTCAAGAATATGTTGGGCAGAAGTGATGGACGGGATGTACCTGATGAGCAGAAGTAAGTGGTCCAGGGCAGTTGTGTGGCCCGTCTAAAGAGTTGTCTGGCTCGGAAATCTGGAAATTAATAGCTTTTCATAGGACTTAAAGGCAGAGAACCCCTGGAGAAGGAAACAGCAACCCACTCCAGTATTCTTGTCTGGGAAATCCCATGGACAGAAGAGCCTGGCAGGCTACAGTCCGTCGGGTTGCAAAGAGTCAGACATGACTTAGTCACGAAACAAACAGGAAAGGGCAGAGAATGACTTAGTTCTGGGAAGATCTGGCTTTGTAACTGAAAATTATCTCAGTTTCACTCTGCATTATTTCAGTCTAAATTGGTGTCTCTTTGCTAAGTTCTTCTGTTGGTTTGCAGGAGAAATTCTAAACATCATTAATACCACTTAATGATGGTATTGAGCCCATGGTGGCTCAGACAGTGAAGAGTCTGCCTACAGTGCAGGAGACCTGGATTCGATCCCTGTGTCAGGAAGATCCTCTGGAGAAGGAAATGGCAACCCACTCCAGTATTCTTGCCTGGAGAATCCCATGGACATGGGGTCGCAAAGAATCGGACACGACTAAGCAACTTTTTCACTTTCACTTGCAATGATGCTATTAGATACCATTAGATACCTTATGATGCTTAGATAGACTAGATGAACTGCAGGGAATAAATGAGATGGCAGGTGATCCCATAAAGTTAGCACACTTTCCTCTTCATGTGAAGTTTTCTGAAAAAGTTTGGGCCTGTTGACTGTTTGTGGACTCTAAGTTAATAAGAGAATGCCTGCTGGATGCTGAGAGAGCAAATACAGAGATGTGGCTAGAAATGGCTTACTCTTTGCTAAGACAGCCTTTGCCCACTTTGTACTTTAAAAATGCTACATGGGTGGGTGGAGCTGGGAAAGGGTATTCATGGCCCTGTATTTAAAAAGATAACTTTGGGGGCAGAACTGCAGGACAGGACCACTGGTTAGAGTGGTTGACCTTGCCACTCGCTTGGGTCATCTGAGTTGGCATTACTACCTGGTTGCCTTTATATATTTCGATGAGGTGACTGTGGTAGGGAGTGGGGTGGGGTATCCAGTGGGGCCTGCAATTTGACAAGCAAGGGAGATGATAAAAACCTTGGTGATAGATGTTTGGAAATTAAATACTTCATGTTATAATTCTTCCCCCCGATACCATGAGTAAATAAGGTTTCTGTTTTATAAACAACCTCTCATCTTTAGTTTTCTTAAGACACCTTCCCAAGGTCTAAGTTATTAACTAATCCGTAGATTCACTAAGTAGGGGGTAGATTGATGCCAGCCTTCTTTGTCCACCTGCTCAAAACCACGTGGCCTCCATTTACTGAGTGCCCACCATATGCCATAGAGCACCAGACATAGGGGACACAATGACCAGGGCATTGGGCTCTTCTTTCATTAGTCTAGTCGGGAAGTCAAACCAGGAAGTCTGTGATCCAAAGACAGCCTGGATAGCAGCTCTAGATGGGAGCAAGCAGACCCAGTGGTTAAGACTTAATCATAAAAGAGGCAGGTAACAGCTGAGAATTGCTGGAGGTCCCACACATCACGTGGGTCACAGCTTATGAAGTTTCTCAGAAACTACCAAAAACTTAGACTCTTTCATTCCATCTCTGCAGATGATCCTACAAAGGTAATAGGACTCCAACGACAATGTATGCCTGCTACCATTACCAAAGAATGCTAAAATCTGTCAGAGATAAAAATCCCTGAAATTTCTAACAGTGTGCCGCTGCTAACTTGCCCTGCATGCTGTGTTGGAACCTCTCTGCTCGTGTGGAAATAAGGCTGGTGTGCCTACACTGACACATTCATCCTGCTGACGCTGCATGAGAAAGTATCATGAAGATGAGGTGAAAGTATTCTTGTAGGCATAGGGAACTGTGGCCTTTGAAACCTAAGAGTCTTTCAGAATATTCTAGCTAGTAAAACAACTGCTCACACTTGGTTTCAAGCTCGGAAAACCTGGAAAGAATGCTGTGGGGGGTGGGGAAGCCTGTAGTTCAGACCAGTTTCATTAGTGAACTAATAAATCAGCAGATGCGTCAGGGAATACCCACTAGTGCCTAAAGAATCTTTCGATGTCAGGCACCAGGTCCCAAGATACAAAGACACCTTGCAGGCCCTGCCTGGAGGGATCTCCATCTGTAGAAATGGAAACAGGTAGGTGAGGACATCCCAGTATGTGAGAGCTATGTGACAGGCACAGGAGATGATGAGAAAGCAGCCAAACTGCCCCCAAGTTGGTCAAGAAAGGACTTGAAGATATCGTTCAAGGATGACATTTGAGTGGGGTGGTAAGCAAGATGGGAAAGCTGGGGAACATGGGTAGGGAACCAGACTCAATCCTGGAGCCAATGAGAAGCCTGCCAGGGATCCCATCCCTTGCATTCTGGGCCTTCCTCGGCTGCCTGGTCCACCATTTTGATGTGAAGAGAGATCGTGGCAGCCTGGAGGCAGAGGAACAGGAGACCAGTTTAGATTAGGTGAGAGTTTGGACACACCCAGCGCTTGATGGCAAAACTCCAGGGGAGAAGAAAATCTGGGCTTGTTATTGAACTACTGATTTAGAGTAAGCAGTGGATCAATCAAAGATGGGGCACAGGGGGAGGGGAAGATGGATTTTTAGAAGAACCTCTTCACTGCACATGCCTTCATGGTATCTAGGTAGATTTTACCTAATCGCATAAAGGCGTACATCGGGGATGTCATCATAATGTCTGTTGTTAGATTGACTGTTGTCACCTATGTCCACCTAGAGATGTGCCTAAGGGCTTCTGGGTGGGTACTGTAGAGTGCAGCCCTGAGAATGAAGTGGTCAAAGTTGTCTCTGGCTCGTGGGTAGAATCTTAGCCTCCTGACCTTCCCGCAGTGGCTTCAAAGTGTGGGCAGGAACCAGCAGCGTCAACATCCTCTGGGAACTCAACAGAAATGCAAACTCAGGCCCCACACTAGACCTCCCAAACCAGAATCTCTGGTGTGGGGGCACATGGTGTTTTAACAAGTCCTTGGCAGGCTTCTGATACCAACTTGACCTTGAGAAACACTGACTTTTCCCACCCACAAAATGAGTAACTTCCCAAATGTATCAGGAGGGCCTTTGCTCATTCTAGACCAGAAATCCAAGCACTGTGGTTCTCAGGGAAAAGACCTGTAGGAGATACTGAGGCAGCATTTTTTTAAAAATCAAAATAGGGAGCGAGGGCTCTGTCTCAACTATAAGGCTGTGTTAGGATAGGGTCAGCCTGACAAGTGATACTACCTCATTCTGGATTAATTTAAACTGACACTACTACCCAGATCACAAGTCAGCAGAATATTCTGGAAGGAAGTGGTCCTGGTCAGGTGCGCTTGTTGGTATGCATGCTCAGTCACATGGTGTCCGGAGTCAGACTACCCAGGTTCAAATTCTAGTTCTGCCCAAGGTGATCTTGGCAAGTACTGTCCTTCCCTTTTCCAAACAGCTTCCCTGATGTGTAAAAGGGGAATGGTAGTTTTGACAGTGTATTATTAGGTCTTAGAGTAGTGTTTGGCTAACAGTAAAAAAACAAACAAAAAAAATTCGTTATTTATCCATGATTCTCAAGATCATCTCAATCCACTGTAAATAGGGAAACTGACAATTGAACTGTAGGACTGAGTGAATCAGAAGGATTAAACTAATTACTTCACAGTGTTTAGTGGATCCCTCCTGATTCTCAGAGACTGACTTAAAGGCCAGAACACAGCTCAGACCCTCTTTCTCAGTTCCTCTTACTAACCCTCTTCCCTTGGAGGAAAACTTCTTTGCTGACTTGGAAAGCTACTTGTCCTAAAACGAGTTTTAGCCTAAGAATAGAAAGATTGGCGTTCAAGTGGCAAGTGGTAGAAGTGAGCTCAACTAAAAATAAATGCCCTTGGCGGCCCCAGAAGTGCCAAAACAAATGGACTGAAGAAATCCCAGGAGGTGATAACACCCGTGTGCTCAGCCATGGGAGGCCTGTGAGAGATGGGAACATGTGGCCTTGCTAGTTCCAGCAGCGCGGCAGCCGCAGCCCCTCTGTACAAAGTGAAGTTCGTGTCTGAGCCTGACACAGAAACATCTCTTTGTTGTGGGCGTTTCTTTAGGACGGCTCCTGCAAAGGTGCCACCTGGAGCCCTACAGAGAACTCTGGCCCATTTGGAAAGCTTGGCATAAGATCTATACAGTTTTTTTCCGAAAGCTTACATACTGTTCTTCCATATTAACCCTTGCAGGGACAATTAGACAACAACAGCAGGCTGCCTGTTAAATACATGAAAACCCCTGAGGTTCTTGGAGCCAGTGAAATGCCAGCATATCTGGGTAACAACGTTACCTATTTAGGTAATAAGCAAGGCTCCCATTTGTCGAGTCTGATATCAACCGTGTGACAATAAGCAAGGAAATCTTCAGTGTTTCTGGGCATTCAGTCATTACAAATGTAAACAGCCATGTGGATGACTAGGTCGAAGTGACTTCCAACCCCCTGGCCCAAAGAGGCAGGGGTGTTCATGCTAAGTATTAGAGCTGAGAGGAGCCCCAGATCTAGTCCGACTGTTTGATTTCTTAAAGCTGTAGGACCCTTTCCAAATTCTTACACAAAATTTCGATGTTGAAAAGAAATACTGGTTGAAACAGAGACAGAACACCCTGGTTCCCTGCTGTCATAGCCTTTCCCCTGACTTCAACCACCTCAATGCTGCAAAAGCATTCTTGTGAACCCCGTGACTTTGACGAACCCACTAAAAATCCCATTTACTCTGACTTTTCACCTTTCTGAGCAAGTAGACCCTGAAATAGAGAATGCCTAGCGCTTCTACTTATAACTTATTTTTTTGAGGCATCATTGGCTTTAACTTAGCCTAAGCATTAAAAAGACCTTGGGTGTCAACGATTTTGAGCTCACCCTGTTCCCTTTATGGAAGTATAATACTGAACTGGAGACTTAACTGTCATGGCTGGAAATAGACTACAAGGCCACAATCCTGTAATCCCCCAAAGCTTTGCAAACCAAAAGCTTCTTAACTCATTTGGTGCTTCCAGTTCTCCTGGAGCTCTGCACGGCAGCTTTCCCTGGTCGGCACCACAGGTGTAAAGGGAGAATCTTCTGGAAACCTGGACAGAAAACCCACTGTGCTGCAACCAGGTGGCTGAGCTGTCCCCCCACACTACCCCCACCCTGCACAACGCAGGGAATTAAACAGAGCTGGGGAGCCCTGTGGCTCAAACAGTAAAGAATCTGCCTGCAATGCAGGATGCCTGGGCTCGATCTCTGGATCGGGAAGATCTCCTGGAGAAGGAAATGGCAACCCGCTCCAGGATTCTTGCCTGGAAAATCCCATGGACAGAGGAGCCTGGCGGGCTACAGTCCATGGGGTTACGAAGCGGTGGACACTGATCGACTAACACAGGGAACCCTGTCTGCCCAGGAGCAATCTCCCAAAACAAAGTGCTTAGGAAACAAGAAACTGAGGCATGGCCATGGTGCTTAGCATCTTTCTTCTCCTGTCTTTAAAGAAGGGACCCTTTTATAAAGTCCGAGAGCTTTACCCAGCCCCACCCCAACCCTGCTCCTCTTTTAAACAAGCAGGGATGGCTGATTAGTAGCATACTCCACTCCAACCCCATTATTTACCGTTCTTGATGGAAAGCCGTGTGTGCTATGGTAAAGCACAGCTTTACGACCATTGGGCAGAAGCTTGGGTGAAGTGGAAACATCTGAGATAAGAAAAGGTAGAAATTAAGCTCCTTTTTTGTCTAAAGATATTGGAATAAGCACTAAGAAAATGCCTGTGTCTGTCCTGAGTCCACTCAACAGCCACTCTTGAGGCAACATTGCTGAGGTTTTAGCCCAGTATCTGTTACTGTTGATTACTTGTATGTTACAGTTACATTCAGAGAGCCTCCTTAAGGTGACAGTGGACTAAACACCAGCCTTAGACTATTGTGTGCCCATCTTTAATCTCAGAGCAACTTGAGTGTCTATAAAATCTGTAGCTTCAAGACTCATTTTTAAAGAGATCTGCCAGGTACCTAACCCCAAAGTGGAAAACCATCATCTAATGCCTACTTTAAAGTCCTGTCCAAGTCATATTATATGGTTATCTTTTCCATGTTGTTTGCCTCGCATTATGACCAAACAGCTTTTGGTAACGATAACCTTTTGAAAAGGTATTGTAAGTGCAACCTGACTTATCTGTCATATATGTATATTTCTGTTCTCTAACTATAAAGTGTTCTTTTTTTTTTTTTTAAACTTTTCAAATAAAGTACTCAAAGTAGATTCTTACCACTCCCACAACCTTCAGAGGTAGTACAGATAAAGCACAATAGCCAGTGGGCCCTGGTTCAGATACCCCCAGCACTTGGCTTCAGTCCCTGGTCAGGGAACATCCAAATGAATAAATAATAAAAAATGGTTAAGATTGTAAATTTTAAAAAACCCAAAAAAACTGGGGCTGGGCAGAATTCCCTGGTGGTGCAATGGTCAGGACTTAATGCTTTTACTGTTGGGGTCTGGATTCAGTCCTGGGTCAGGAAATTAAAATCCTGCAAGCCATGTGGTGGGGCCAAAAAATTAAAATGTTTTAAAAAGTGAAAAATGAAATATAGGTAGGAAGTGCCATTGAGTCACACCCCTTTGAATCTGGGTCCTAGCTTAACTAGGCTCTTGAGGGCAGAATGATACATATAGTTTTGAAATGAGCACATTTAGTACCTAAATAATCACACACCCATATGGTAAACTAGGACCAACTTTTAATCTTCCTGGGAACTAGCCACAAAGCCTAGAATACTCCCAGACAGCAGGGAGTAGCTGATAGTAGGAAGGCCAACTAGAGCATTGTGTACATAATACAAGAGTCCCAGTCTGTGCTTGTCACTATAGCATCTGTTCTCATTCCTGCATGCCACAGCTGCAGATGCTGAAAGGTGCAGGAAGGCTCAAGGCTTTCTGCTTGGAAGGCCTCCCTAAGGATTCTACATGAACTGTATGCCTCCACTGGCTGGTTTTCTTGAATAGTTGCAGTACATCAGCATTTAGCAACCAGATCTTTGCCTTTTATCTCAAAGAAATTATATCCTCCAGGAGGACAAACCTGCTAATGATAGGAAACACCTGAATGTTAGCTGTCCCATGCCCGGCAAAAAACTAAGTGCCCTACTTCCAAATGTTCTTTCTTGCCACTCTGTGAATTATATTCATCCATTGAGCACAGGAAAACTGAGGCTCAGAGAAATAGAATCCAGGTGTGTGGCTTCACCATGTTTTGCTGTTCTCGCATCACTAAGTTAAAAATGATTTCCCTTTATTTAGGTGTGCAGAAAAGGGAACCCTCCTACACTGTTGGTGGGAATGTAAGTTGGTACAGCCGCTATGGAAAACAGTATGGAGGTACCTTAAAAACTAAAAATAGAACTACCATATCATCCTGCAGTCCCACTCCTGGGCATATGTATGGAGCAAGTCATAATTCAAAAAACTACATGCACCCCTGTGTTCATTGCAGTGCTGTTTACAATAGCCAAGACATGGAAGCAATGTAAATGTCCATGGACGGGGAATGGATAAAGGAGATGTGATATGTGTATATTGGGTTGGCCAAAAAGTTCATTTTAAAAACCCAGATGAACTTTTTGGCCAACCCAATATAATGGACTATTACTCAGCTATTAAAAAGAAAGGAAATAATGCCATTTGCAGCAACACGGATAGAATTTAAGATTATCATACTAAGTGAAGTAAGTCAGATAAAACAAATATCATATGATATCACTTATATGTGGAATCTAAAAAGCTGATACAAATGAATTTGTTTACAGAATTGACTCACAGACTTTAAAAACAAGCTTATGGTTACCACAGGGGAAATGGGGGAGGGATAAATTAGGAATATGGGATTAATATGTATACACTACTATATATAAAGTAGATAATCAACATGGACCTAATGTATAGCATAGGGAACTCTACTTAATATTCTGTAATAACCTATGTGGGAAAATAATCTGAAAAAGAATGGATATATGTATAACTGAGTCACTTTCTCTGTACATCTGAAACTAACACATTGTAAATCAACTCTAACATAAAAATTAGATTTCAAAAAATGATCTCCCTTCACCTCTTAACTATATCTTCCTTCATGCTTTTTATCTTATCTTGGAGTTATTTTGTAAACATATCTTTTTCCAATTAGACTCAAATTCTAAGACAAGGAGCCATGTATTAACCTCACCTCTATCCTTGCCACCTCTTCTAAATCTCCTTTACTTTGCTCACCATAGAAATATCATTGATGAGTAACAGTATAGAATGTGGGCAAGAAATGCCATTAAAGGATTAGGATTTGGCTGCATGATTAGAGTGACACAAAATGACTTAAACAAATGAGAGAAATGAGTCCACAGGTGAACCCCTGCCCCACCACCTCAGTTTGTAGGCAGTCTGCATTCCTTATGTCTTGGTCTGGCTTCATTGACCCAAGATCACTATTCCAGCCTCCATGCCTAGTTTTCAGGAACCAGAAAGGAACAAAATTGAGGAGACTGGCTCCCCTGTCCCTTTGAGGGTATTTCCCAGAAATTGTATATACCATTTCTGCTTACATCCATCAGCCAGAACATCCCATGGCTATGCCTCCTGTAAGAGAGCCTGGGAGATCTAGTTTTATGTGGACAGTGTGGGCTCAGCTAAGAACTCATTACTGTCAGCCACTGCCCCGAGGCCCATGCAGCTCCAGCCCCGACAATGTTACAGCCTCTGAGGCTGCACCTGTCCCTCTGAGAGGACGCCTGTCCATGGGTTTCAGGTAACTAGCATCTCTAACTTCCCATCCAGGTGTCCCAGCTTAGCTAAGTGTTCCCTCCTGCTTTTAGGAAGAAAAGCCAAATGTGAAGCCTCGCAGTTCCAGTGCACAAATGGCCGATGTATCACGCTGCTGTGGAAGTGTGATGGGGATGAGGACTGCGCTGATGGCAGTGATGAGAAGAACTGCGGTGAGTAAAGAGCCGGAAAGTCTCGCCTGTCTCCTCGCTGGGACTTGGGCATTTTACTGAAAGAGGACAACGTTATTTTTGCGTCTACAAATGTGTCAAGATTCTGAGTCCACTCCTAAGAACTGCTTTGAACCAGAGTCCAAAGATTCTATACTTTCTGGTCTAGGAGGAATACAACTGAGTGTGTGAGGTTATTGACCTGAGTATGAAGATAAAGTGGAATTCCTTTCAAATGAAAGGACCTGGTTGATCTTAGATCAGGCAAACTTTTGGTGTAGGAAGCTAGGGAAAGGGAGGGGAGGACCAGGAATAGAGGCAGAAGATTGCTTAGAAAAGACTTTTTTTTAATTCTCAAATAGTTTTGACCCCCCAAAAAGCAAGCCATGGACAGTAAGAAATCCCTTACAGTTTCAGAGATTAATTCCTGTCATATTTAGTCAACTTCAACTAGCATATTTAGTTGCTAAGTGTAATCGACTAGCCTATTTAGTCAACTTCAATTTGGATTCTACAAGCCATGTTCTATGAGTCCCAGTAACTCATAAGGCAGCCCAGATCAAAGATCAGATAAGGATTCTTTTACAGTTCCTTTTCTCCAGAGATGCTAATTTTAAAGCATTAGATGGGATGGAAAACATTCTCTTACCCAAGAAAACAGGCATATGCCATTATACCAATCGATCAGCATCTATTAAAAGATTATTGTGAGAAATGACTGATTTTGCAATTGGTGTCACCTCTCGTTAAGCTGGGACAGCTGTGAACTACATGTCATGATGGCATTTAGGGACCTTGAATACAAGCTGAAGTTTGCTTTATGATCCCTTTGTTCCATGTCATTAAATTGCTGAAACAAGGTTGTTCATGAATGTCAGTGTTAACATTGTCTTTTACCTTTTAAAAGACGTTTCCCAAAGAGATCTGCTATACAAATTAAAAATACAGAAGAAAAATAGAAGCTAAGTGTAGTTTTCATCAACTGCTATCTTGTTAGGCCCTTGCCTACTTCTTCATGCATCATTACTAAAATTCTGTAGTATAAACATCCTGGCAGGCTGTCCTGTGCTTCAGCTCTCAGAGCAGTATCGTGGATGCCTGCATGCCAATATGTAAATTAGCTTCATTTGGAAGCAGAGTAAGTCCATTCTGCAATCTCAAGAAAGAAGCTTATCTCTAGTCTCAGGACCAAGAATAGTTCTATGTGATATGTCTACATCTTTGCATTCCAACACTAAGATCTTAATCTACTCTACAAGATAGTGAGCTCCATGTGCTTTCTGTGTTACCTGGATAATATAATTCTTTCACTAGTTTTCTCACTAAAGGACCTCACTCTTGTCAACTGTGCTTTTGCTGTAAGTAGCAGTTCTTCTTCTATGCTAAACTATGTATTTGGCAAAACCCTTTTGTGTTCTTAGTAATTATTATCTCCATGTTTGGAAGTTTTGAAGTCTTACTTTACCATCTGACTACCTCAGTAGAAACTAACCTGAGTCATTGTAGGGGTCATCACTGGCTTTTCCTAAAATAGTCTCCATGTCAATCAGTTCTAGCTACATCACAGGAAGATTTGGAAGAGATAAGGAGGTAGATGTACATACAATCTAGATCACACAAAATGGGAGAAAGGAAACATATTCTTGGCCATAATTTGTCTCTGTCTTCCAGGTATGAGAGTAGAGAAGGAAAGTAGGAGCTTTGCTCGGAAAGCTGTGAATGCTTCTTTGGAGATGTTCCGCCATGAAAGGCTACACAATTACTTAACACTTTTAAAGCCACTTCCTATTGTTCCTGTCCAACCTCTTGATGTTGAACTTGGTTACAACTTCAGCAGGGCTTTTTCTTTCAAGCATGTCAACTAGCATATTTAGTCAACTTCAACTTGGATTCTACAAGCCATGTTCTATGAGTCCCAGTAACTCATTCTTCTACAGGTGTTAGGCTGACCTGATAAATCAGTAACTCGGATACCCTCAGTATGGAACTAGTAGTTCTTTCCCCATGACACATCTAAATTTCTATACATCTCTCAAGGCCCAGTTCAAATAGCCCATCTTTACTCCCCCAGTCTGTGTTCAGAATGGAGAGAGAGAAACCCTAGCAATCTACTCACCCTATGTGTCTCTTGTTCACTTTGTAATACAACCAATCTTTCCTATCCCTATAACATCTTATACTTTGTAAATTCATGAGGGCTCTTTATAACCATTCCCTACTCTCTCTTTCGCAACTTCTGAAGAGTATCACAGGGTGAATTACAGTAACCGAGACCCTCTGGCATCTTTCTGCAGGCTCAGGAGAAGATGGGCCTTGGATATCACCTAAACCATGAACACTGGGGTTTGAGCATTTCATTGATTTTAGAAGCAGGTGTGAAAAGTAATATGGCCTTTCTTGTTCCCTTGGCTACACAATTTTAGGATATAAATAATCCTTTTCAGATCATCATAATTGATCATCCCATCTTGAGTTCTAGAAGTTGACTATAATCCTGTCCCTCCATTAACAATGCTCATTACTCAATTGTGTCCAGCTCTTTGTGACCCTGTGGACTATAGCCTGCCACGCTCCTCTGTCTGTGGGATTTTCCAGGCAAGAATACTGAAGTGGGTTGCCATTGGCTTCTCTGGGGGATCTTTCTGACCCAGGGATTTAACCTGCGTTTCCTGTGTCTCCTGCATTGGCAGGCGGATTCCTCACCACTGCACTGCCTAGGAGGTCACCCCATTAACAATATCTGAGGCTAACCCAGAGTAGCCGTCTGGTTTAGGGCACTCTGAATTGAGAGTTGTACCTGGCTGAAACCCCTGACTTGAAGTGGCCTCTTTCATATTTTCAATAAATTGTTGACTTTTAGCTGATTTTCCATTCAGAATATTTGTTAAAGAATGACTTAAACTGGAAATTCAAGTAGAAAGTATAGGCACAGGGGCAAAGAAGAATATAACCTAAGAAGGATGCTCTTGGAATGTCCTATGTGGTTCCTTGTCAAGACTCTTCTTACTCGCTGGGCAGGGAGTTCCTCATGGGAAGGATGACCAAGCTGCCTGCTTGGCTTAGCACAGTCCTGGAATGACGCTTATCTTCCTTAAAAAATAAGAGTACCCTCTTTCTACTGAGACTGTGTCAATTTGGACAAATTACATAGTCACCCTAGTTAAGGAGAAAAGCCTGCCCTAGTAAGAATTAGTAGCAGAACTGATACCTTTTCTCAGGCTGCTTAACTCTAGTAGTCAGTTATGAGGACTGGCAGCTTCCATAGTAAGTTCAGTGACTTTTAGCTGGTTGATGTGAGCCCACCTTTCGGTTGCAAAATACAACTTCTCTTACACTCAGATTTGCGCTTCCTCTATTTCTTATCCAGTGGGTTCCTCTGCCCCAGTAGACCTGTAAGGGTGACAGTATTCGGTACTGGAGCTTGGCCTTCTGTCTCTATGCTTAACCCATGTGTTGTTACAAGGTGCGCCTAAAACAGTTATACTGTGAGCCAGTCGTAAGATGAAATGTTTGTTAAACTTATGAAGCACTTAAATGACTTGGAAGAAATGCATGAAAAGAATGAACTTATTACTCAACCTCAACATTATAAAATGGGCAAGAAGTTCATTGGAAGGGATCCCTTGACCTCAGTGTCCTCCAGGTCTCTCCAGTGATCACCTTCCTCCTCTAGGGGTAAAGGAGGGAAAAAAAGATTTTTCTAAGGTCCTGCTGGATATTAGCAGTTAATTGCTAATTGACTTAGCTTTATTTTTAGAGTAAAGCCTCTCAAATGCAGTTGTACCCCTAGTGGGAATGTAGGGCTCTTGGGAGTGAGTGACTTCAACTTTAACCCTGCAAATCCACTTCTGTAGTGAAGAAGACGTGCGCCGAGTCTGACTTTGTATGCAACAATGGCCAGTGTGTTCCTAATCGATGGCAGTGTGACGGGGATCCCGACTGTGAAGATGGTTCTGATGAAAGCCCAGAACAGTGCCGTGAGTGTGACTCGCTTTGGACTCGAACTTTCCCAAGCTGTTCCATGTCTCATAGCTCTAAGTATTGTATACTCTAAAACTTGCTTAGTTTTCCTTGCCCTTCTTTAAAGTTAGGCCAGTTGACTCCAAGGTCAGTTAGATCACTATCAGTCAATCTTGAATAACATTAAAGAATGTTCTCCCTAATCTTAACAAGACTGACATTCTCTTGGGTAGCTTCACTATTGAACATTTAAGACTGAAGCCAGAAGATTTAAGAACTCCTTGACTAGGTGCATAGATTTCAAATGTTCGATGATAATGACTCTGAGCAGATGGTACTCTGGTCCTGGAAGCTAAGTCAAGATGTGAGGGTCCCCTGTGTGCCAAGTATAAGCTTTTAGATGCAGAGTTTCTCATGTTATGAGAAAAAAATCTACTGCTGAAGGGGTAAGGTGACTAGAAACAGGATGATATGAGTGATTTTAAGAAACATGTAACCTAAAGTTACTTAAGTAGGGAGTTTACAACTTGTTCTTATATAAGAGAAACTTCATAGGTATGCAACTACACATGTGTCCTTAGGCTTCACATTCAGGAGAAAGTCTATGAGATCATAGAGGAAGATGATGTGGGATAGATAAATTAGAATTATTTGCATGTCCTGGTGAAGAAAGTTTTCATGTTCCTTCTAAGGTAGTAGAGGCCTGTTAAAGTGCTAAAAGTGGAAGTCTAATATGAACAAAGTTTAGGTCTGGAATATAAGATTACAAGGGAAAATTAAGCAAAAAGGAAGAGATGTGTGTTAATTGCAGTTTTCCAGGCAAGAAGTAAGGTGAGTAATAAGAGCACTGACCAAAGGAGGTGAGGTAGCTTAGGTGAAGACGGGTTCCATAAAGATCCAGCTCCAAGTTTTAGTGGGGGATGGCCCTGCAAAGTCAAGAATTAGAGGGTGCCCCTACTTCACAAGATGTCAATCTGAAGGAGGCCTGTGAAGAAATTCAGGCAAAAGAAGACTTCATAGGTATTAGACCATCTGACTTTTAATGAAGTTGGCATTAGTTGCCAATATCTGGGTGTGTCACTTGATACCCAGCAAATACATAATGGTCAAGGAGCAGGCCAGCCAAGAAACCCAACCATGCCAAACAAAACAAAAGCCAGGAGTGCACACGCCACAGAACCTTGACGGAATAGCACGGTCAGGGCTCTCGGGTGAACTGCCAGGTAGTCTAGGCTGGCCTGGCTCCCCAGCAGTGGAGCCGACGGAAGATCTGCCCAAGCTCCAGCTAGTCAGTCGAATTTCAGCTGTGTGCCCGGCCACTGAGTCACAGATGTCACCACTTCCAGGCAGCACAGGAGCAGCAGCTTGGGGCTGATGAGTTCGGAGGCTCTTTTGAGACTGTATGTCATCAACAGATATGAGAACATGCCGCACAAATGAAATCAGCTGTGGCGCCCGCTCCACTCAATGTATCCCTGTGTCCTGGCGGTGTGATGGTGAAAATGATTGTGACAGTGGAGAAGATGAAGAAAACTGTGGTAAGAAGATCAGTGTTGAGTGGCTTAACCCAAAGACCCTCTTGCTCCAAGAAGGGTGGGCGTGAAGGTGCAGTTGACTTGACTTGCTTTCTAGTGACTTCACTATCTGCTCAACTCCTTGTCTTTCCTAACTGCCCTCAAACTCAGAGAGGTGTGTGCATGTAACTGACCATTGCTTGCTTGGCTGGTTCTTCTAGGCAAATAGAAATAAGAAGGTAAGTCCTCCAAGGCACTTCCATGTAGGGGTGGCTCAGTGAAGCAGTGATTGTGTGCACTCTTGTCTCAGTTAGGACAGCAGCTCGTGGGCCTTCCTCACTTGGGCTCCATCAAACAAGGAGACTAAAGCCAGCAAACACACCCCCAGGTTGAAACTGGATCTGCCTAGTGGCACAAATTACTTGAGTCTCACACAAGCATTCCTCAGCCCCCAAACTATATTCTCTTTTAACTTTTCCAAAAGCTAAACTGGCACAGAAGGACAAATTAATGCCTTGCTAGCGATACCCAAAGAAAACTCTAGCCAACTGGTGGTACTTTTGTCTCCTATCACAGTCCCTACCTGTAAAAACTAACTCTGTTTCCTAGCCTTTCATGTTTCTGCTCTTGGAAAACATGTAATAAAATGCTCCATGTTAAAGGTGAGGCCCTGGGAAAATCTTTAGGTTGAACAGACATTGTGTTGAATGTTCTTTCAAGCGTCCACCTTTTTATAGGGCCTTTAAAACCACAACTGCTGAGCCTGACAGGCATAGGCCTCCTGATGCAGTAAGTGTACAATGAGTTGAGGGCACTTGTGGTTGAAACACCAGTCTTGCATGTAGAAGTCACATCCCAAGGTCATTACCATTGCACCTAGTCCAATGAGTTTTGGCATTGAATCCTAGAACTGAGCTTATGTACTGGTAAGCCATGGAGCTGCCAAGTGTTTCCCTCTTCAATCTAGACTTTGCTTCCCAAGAGAGTCGTGGTCTCCACCCCAATTACCACCAAATTTTGACCTTTATTAATTTGGCAGGAATTTGAGTCAAAGTATGAACTGACTAGCTTATCATTATTAGCACACCTGGCTGCTAGATTGCAGTTCTAGCCCCAGAAGTGACTTTCTGAAACTTGAAAATATTTAAGACCTGTTACTCCTAATCCTGATTGGAAGGACCAAAAGAGAAGGAACCGTGTATGGTGGTACAATACATGGAGGCTTCTTTTTGGTGATGGTGTCACAATGCTTATTAGGAGTGCATGTTTGCTCATGTACCTGAGGCCTGATCATCTCAGCTCAGGATGTGGCCTGGCCTGATGAGCAGTGTAACCATTTAAAGAGAACTCATGTCCACCTTTCCCAATGAGGTCTCTTGTGACAGTTTAAGTTATTAATTGCTGTCCCTTTAAGATGCTTCTCATCCCAAATGAATTTCTAGTCTTCATCTACTTTTTCATTCCTTCATTTCTGTTCCTCTTCAAATGTCCTTGCCTGTTTTACATGTTAAGGCTGTTTCCAGGTGTTCTGGGAAGTATTGATATAATCCAACTTTCGCTTTTAAGTTAGGTGAAAAAGCTGGGGTTCATGATCCATGTTAGATTTGGGGACAAGAGACTTGAAAGGAGAAGTCCTGATGAGTTTTCAATGGGACATCTTCTCTCTCAATAGGCAACATAACGTGTAGCTCTGATGAGTTCACCTGCTCCAGTGGCCGCTGCATCTCCAGGAATTTCATGTGCAATGGCCAGGATGACTGCAGTGATGGCAGCGACGAGCTGGACTGCGCCCCACCAACCTGCGGGCCCCACGAGTTCCAGTGCAGCACCTCCTCCTGCATCCCCATCAGCTGGGTGTGCGACGATGACGCAGACTGCTCGGACCAGTCGGATGAGTCCCTGGAGCAGTGCGGCCGCCAGCCAGTGATCCACACCAGGTGCCCGGCCAGCGAGATCCAATGTGGCTCTGGCGAGTGCATCCACAAGAAGTGGCGATGCGACGGGGATCCCGACTGCAAGGACGGCAGTGATGAGGTCAACTGTCGTAAGTCACTTTCCTGTCAGTGTGGCATGCTCAGCTCTCACCCAGGTATCCACCAGGGACACTTCGGCTGACTTCACCCCATGCCATTCTCTCCCCCTGTAGCTTCCCGAACCTGCCGACCTGACCAGTTTGAGTGTGAGGACGGCAGCTGCATCCATGGCAGCAGGCAATGTAACGGCATCCGAGACTGCGTGGACGGTTCTGATGAAGTCAACTGCAAGAACGGTAGGTGTCCCCGGGCTATGGGTTGTTCGTCCAAGGATTGCTCTGATCAGACCCACTGATGGCATCACTCTTCTGCGTCCCGGTTTGCAGTCAACCAGTGCTTGGGTCCCGGGAAGTTCAAGTGCAGAAGTGGGGAATGCATTGATATCAGTAAAGTGTGCGACCAGAAGCAAGACTGCAGGGATTGGAGTGACGAGCCCCTGAAAGAATGCCGTGAGTAGAGGGGTTGCGCGAGCGCAGAGCCGGGCAGGTTAGGTAGACCCAGCGGAGCTCATGCGGTTTGGAGCCTGCCTAATGCCTGGGTAAACTACTTTAATGAACTAGGTTCAGTTGCTGGGCTTAAAAGTGAAATGTTATGACTTAAAAGTGCTGACAAAGTAGTTCATAGTTTCACCCCCTTAACGATAACCAATCAGCAATAGAGAACCTTGATTAAATACTGCTTAACCAGCTGTTAACTTGCCAAGAGATTGGGTTTACTATTCCCCCAATACAGGCTGAGATGTATATCTGCAAGGCACATTATTAGATCTTGAAAAATCACGGGTTTGACTAGACTATCTAGACAAGTTATCACAAATAGCCTGGATTTTAAATGTTAATAAATCAAATATTAATTTGAGTATTGAGTAACTCTACTACCTTTTTATTTCAGATGTAAATGAATGCTTGGTTAATAATGGCGGATGCTCCCATATCTGCAAAGACCTAGTTATAGGCTATGAATGTGACTGTGCAGCTGGGTTTGAACTCATAGATAGGAAAACCTGCGGAGGTGAGTTGAAGAACAGAGCCTGAGCCCGGGGGGTGATGGGAAAGATTAGAAGATCTCTGTAGGTCATCTAGGAATAGCAAGACTAATTCTAATTTCCCTCCTAGATATTGATGAATGCCAAAATCCAGGAATCTGCAGTCAAATTTGTATCAACTTAAAAGGCGGTTACAAGTGTGAATGTAGTCGTGGCTATCAAATGGATCTCGCCACGGGCGTGTGCAAGGCAGTAGGTAAATGGACTTGGACTGGTGTTGCTCTAGTACCTTTATGAGCAAGTGCTCATGAAAGGTACAGCCAGTGACTACAACAGCCTAATGAAATATGAAAAATAGTACTTGAGAGCAATGCTAGTAAATTCACAGTGCAGTTGCATATGTTAGATAGCAAATCATTGCCCCAGATGCCTGTCTCGGTCAATTCCTTTTACATATGTATCATGAATACCTGCTTATTCTCTGCTTCCAAAACTTGAGTGCAATTCAAATAAGTAACTTACTCATCAGCTGCCCTGTTTTGTTGAATGCTGTGACCCGAGGATTGCCTTCTTAAACAGTAGGAAGCACTTGCAGGCCCAGGGGCATGGACTTTGGCAAGAGCACTCCTGAAGTGTTCAGCAGTGCCCTCACTTTTTAAGTGCTCCTCTACTGGGAGAAAGTAACTTGGAAGGACCTTGTCTTCTTTCAGCAAAACTAAATTAACCTGACTCCTGTCTTTCAGGCAAAGAGCCAAGTCTGATCTTCACCAATAGACGAGACATCAGGAAGATTGGCTTGGAGAGGAAAGAATATATCCAACTAGTTGAACAGCTGAGAAACACTGTGGCTCTCGATGCTGACATTGCCGCTCAGAAACTATTCTGGGCTGATCTAAGCCAAAAAGCCATCTTCAGGTAACTTACAGTTCCATTCTTGGTGTCTTGGTCTAAGTCATTGTCACTGGCCTTTTGAAGGTTTGGAGGAATTTCCCTCATCTCTAGTTTCAGTCTAGCATTGAATGTCAGGAATGTTAAATCTAAGGGGCTTCCCAGGTGGCACTAGTGGTAAACAACCCACCTGCCAATGCAGGAGACTTGTAATGCAGTTTCAGTTCCTAAGTTGGGAAGATCCCCCAGAGGGCATGGCAACCCACTCCAGTATTCTTGCCTGGAGAATCCCATGGACAGAGGAACCTGGTAGGCTACAGTCCATAGGGTCACAAAGAGTCAGACACAACTGGAGCAACTTAGCACACATACACATTACATCTAAACACTGATTCTTTAATTATTAAATTACTATCAGTTCCTCATTTGAAACTAACAATCACCTGTAAAATAAAAGATGGCTACAGTTATAAGATTATAACAGGTAACATCTTAATTTCTCTGATGTTCTCCCTTTTTTTTTTTTCCAGTTAGTTGAGTTAGTTCATAGTTGCTACAATTAGAATGGTAGTGGTAGCTTTTTCTTATTGGGAACTGTAGAAACTCAGATGATAGTTACTGAAGCAAGTAGCTTCACTTAAGAGTATGGTGTTCTTGCAAGTAGAATGCAGACCAACAACAAGATCACCTACAGTGTTAGTAATTTGGAATTGGTAAGCAGCGTGGTTACATAATTTGAGTGTTGAACTATGGGGTTACTAGAGTTCATTCTGAACAAAGTAGTTGACCATTTTTTGAGCAGAAAGTCCATTCTCCAGGCTCCGATGGTGTCAAACTCTTAAATTTCTTGTGACCTATTCTGTTTCAGTGCCTCAATTGATGACAAAGTTGGTAGACATGTTAAAATGATCGACAATGTCTATAATCCTGCAGCCATTGCTGTTGATTGGGTGTACAAGACCATCTACTGGACTGACGCGGCTTCTAAGACTATTTCAGTAGCTACCCTAGACGGAACCAAGAGGAAGTTCCTGTTTAACTCTGACTTGCGAGAACCTGCCTCCATAGCTGTGGACCCGTTGTCTGGGTTTGTATTCTGTGTTTTTCATCACATAGACTTTCAGATGCTATCTGTGTAGGTCAGGAGCTTTCCTTGTGCCTAAAATAGTACTGAAATCCCAAGATTTAACAGCTCCCTACAACAAAGAATTATCTAGTACAAGATATCAGTGGTGCCATAGTTGAGCAAGCCGGGAATGGACTCATCTATAGGACAGGCCCTCCCTGAGCAGATGACTGCTAGTTCACATGAAGGAAACAACAATTCTGATTTGAGATATATTGAAAGCTGTATCTAAACCCTTACACCCACCTAGCTTCTGTGCATTTTTTACACTGAAGTATAGTTGATTTACGATGGGTTAATTTCTACTTTTTAGCAAAGTGATTCAGCTATATGTATATATATATATATGTGTGTGTGTGTATGTATGTATATATATAGGGCTTCCCTTGTGGCTCAGACGGTAAAGAATCTGCAATGCAGGAGACCTGGGTTCAATCCCTGGGTTGAGAAGATCTCCTAGAGAAAGTAATGGCAACCCACTCCAGTATTCTTGCCTGGAAATATATATATATGGAGATATATAAATATATACATATACACACACACACACACATATACACACACATTCTTTTTCATATTATTTTCCCTTATGGTTTATCACAAGATATTAAATATAGTTCCCTGTGCTATACAGTGGGACCTTTTTGTTTATCCATTCTATATATAATATTTGTATCTGCTAATCCCAAACTCCCAATCCATCCCTCCCCTCTCCCTCACGTCCCTCTTGGCAACCATAAGTCTGTCTCTATGTCTGTGAGTCTGTTTCTGCTTCATAGATAGGCTCATTTCTAAATGCAAGTGATTTAATTTTTGTCTGAACACTTTTATCAGGTTAGTTCTGAATGATCCAACCTAAGTAGTCACATGAGTTGTGAGGATTTTGGTAACCATGTTATCTCTAGGCTTTCATCTAAGTGTGCAAGTTGTCTGAAAGTCCAATGAAAATAAATACACCTCTCTAGAAACATTTCACTGAGGACTTCCTCCAAATTGCCCCTAAATAATATAGGAAAGCAGCTATTAGCAGTTTGACCAAGCCTGTAGTAATCACAGTTGACTCCCCTGAAACCTCACTAGAACACAGCCCAGCCCTGGGTGTCTATAAAACTTACCAGATACTCGTCTTTTACTCTCTTGGAAGCATTGGCCTTTCATAAAGGAAATATATAACCTGTGACTTTGGGCTGAAGTTTAATGTCAGACTTACATAGTTTAATATAGTTAATAATGAGCTTGTCGATCCAGAGTGTTAACTTTTGTTTACCCAGAGCATAACTTTGACCCTTAAGTGGTACAATTGATACTCTAGAGTTTCCCATTTACTCTTTGAACATGTATGTCTCAAGCTACAGCTTTATTCCTTCTAAACCGCTGAAGCTGATTTCTAATTTAATTCTTCCCAGCTTTGTTTACTGGTCAGACTGGGGTGAACCAGCTAAAATTGAAAAAGCAGGAATGAATGGGTTTGACAGACGGGCGCTGGTGACAGCGGACATCCAGTGGCCTAATGGAATTACACTTGGTATGTGTGTTCTTCCCTCCCCAACCACAATTCAACCATCTGCACAGTTTTACTGATCTCTATAGTGAATGCTAGACTATAGCAGACAACTCTAAGGTTCCTTCTTAAGCAGGGATTTGTGATGAGAAGAACCAAACAGTGTAAGTGGAATGGTGGACTTAACAAATCACTTGCTCCATAATTACTAGCTTTTCTATCCATCTGGGGCTAATCTGTGACATGAGTTAGGTGAACTCTCATCATAAACACTCATGACCTAGGTGCCTTACATTTCCTGAATTTCTGGGTACTTCTGGCTCCTAAGGGGAGAAGAACAAAATGCTGGCCTCTTTTAATACTTCTATGTCACTAACACTTGAGTCAGTTACTTTGACAATCTCAGGTACCCCTTGAGTCCCCCCAGATGTATGTGGGTGCAGATTCTGCATGCTGTTTCACAAGATTTGGGGGACCCTGTTAAGAACCCCTGCTAGAGGAGGAACAGTGAAAGCAGAGTACTGGATTCCTTAGATATTTTAAATGGAAGCAGACCAGTTCTGACTTCTGACCATTCTTTCCCTACCAGACCTTATAAAGGGCCGCCTCTATTGGCTGGATTCCAAATTGCACATGTTATCCAGTGTGGACTTGAATGGCCAAGATCGCAGGATAGTCCTGAAGTCTCTGGAATTCCTAGCTCATCCCCTGGCACTCACAATATTTGAGGTAAGATGTGTGTCTCACATTTAAGCATATACCTCTGAGTTACTGTAACAGCTTGGAGAGAAAGAATAGGGGAAGGAGGGAAGGATGGAGGGGCATGACTTGAGAAACCTAAACCTAAACCTGGGCCATCACCTAAAACCTGGGCAATCGACATACTGATTCCTCAGAGCATTTTAAGAACCTGAACTTGCTTCTCTTAGAGTTTTACATCTGACGTCCCAACCCAGCCTTAAGTAAATTTGATCCATTAAATTGGCAGTAAATAATAATGACTTTAGAGACTGACTCATGTTGATCCTACATGTACATACTAATTTGGGGGTTCTGTTTTAGGATCGTGTCTACTGGATAGATGGGGAAAATGAAGCAGTCTATGGTGCCAATAAATTCACTGGCTTGGAGCTGGCCACTCTAGTTAACAACCTTAATGATGCCCAGGACATCATTGTCTATCACGAACTTGTACAACCATCAGGTATCGTGGGGAAGCAGAGCCCCTCTGGCTACTTTCAGGGCAGCAGCCTGGCACAGTGCCCTCTGGGTATCAGCAGCTCCCTAGCAACTCAGCTTGCTCCACGATGGAAATTTCCCCCCACTGGACCCTCCCTCCAACCCTTCAGACCTGGTGCTCAGTATAGTCTGACTTACAGGTCAAAGAGCTTCAGAACTTCAGCTTTTAGTTTCCCTCCCAACTGTCAGCCTCCTGACTTTTATATCAATCCCTTCCATCTCCCTTGGCATTCATTCCTTCTTGCTACAACTATTGAACTAAGCCTCCAAAGTAGCTTTTATGCCATCACCTTTCCCTCTCTCTCCACCATGACACCTCTTGTATGGAATTGTATAGATGCTGAAACACATCTGGTCATGTGGTCTCCTGCTCAGAATACATGACTGGTTCTATCTAAATGAAACCTCTAGGCCTCCCCGTGGCTGGGTTCCTCCCATTCTATGGGAGTGAGACAAAGCCAGAAGAGCATGCTTCCTCTCCTTCCTGTGAGCCTTTGCTGTAAGCTTTGGACCGATAGTGAAGCCAGGTCTGCTCACTCACCTCCTTTCCCCACCTCCTCTCTCCATACATCTGTGTACAGCATAACTCTTTTCCTACTTCCAAGAAGTTTCTCTGGCTCTGTGTGTCCTTAGAGCATGCTGCCTGTACTCCTACTATTTATCCTTCATAAGTATTGGCTAAACTTTAGGGGTTGACAGAGCAATACTTAGAGACAAGGACTTGAAGACATTGTCTTCAGCATCTAGAACCAAGCTTTATGTATAGCAGGTACTGGAAGACCCATTTTGAAAAGACTTTTCTTTCTGAATAGGTAAAAACTGGTGTGAAGAAGATGTGGAGAATGGAGGATGTGAATACCTCTGCCTGCCAGCCCCACAGATTAATGACCACTCTCCCAAATACACCTGTTCCTGTCCCAATGGATACAATCTAGAGGACAATGGCCGAGAGTGCCAAAGTAAGGCTTTTTCCTTTTCAACCATAAGCAGGACCTACAACAGGCAATAGGATAAAACACTAGCTATAAAAACTAGCCTGGATTTTAAGAATTCTGTTTTAACTCACTCTTTGAATAAATTAGAGAACATATCTGCTACCATTGCACACCAAGAGTTCATGTCATTCCTTGAGGATGAACTTCCAACTCACATAAGATGAGTTTACAGGTGACTATACCGATTTGTACGAATTAGTCCCATAACAGCACTGACCCAGCCAACTTGCAGATTCTTAAAGTCTTAACATTGTCCTCCAGAGAAAGATGTCTGAAATGAGGCTTAAAGAATGCCAGGGTTCCAGGAAAACTTCTGGTCACAGTGGGTGACATTATCTTAAACTCATACTTAAATGAAACTTGCATCTTGGTCTCTTGTTCTTAGCTTTTGACTAAGTGGCAAATTAAAACTTACATGTTGTGAATTAGGATCTCATAATGTGAGGTTTTTATTAGCATGATACTGAGTCCCTGCAGGGACAAGCTCAGTTTACTGAGAAAGCAATTACAAAACAATTTGACAGTGAGACTAGTATGCCTGGTAATATGGTTTTCAGAGCATTTCTTGCAACTTCCAGGAGCCTGGGACTTTGCTTAGAGAGGTCATTAAGTGTGGCTGTATATCTTTTTGAATTGTCAAATTCCCAGTGCTTACAGTTATGCCCAAAGACTTGTGTATCTGTGGTTTTGCTGAGGTTTCCCTTAGTTTTGACACATCCCCCATGCAACTTGATTCAGCAGTGGTTTGTTAATTTCCCAGTGTTAAAATAACCCACTGCATGGCTTGTCTGGACTAAAGAGCTAGCCACTCTGGAACCTTGGCATTAACCAGGTTCTTGGTTTTATAATTCAGGTACTGCAACTACTGTGAATTACAATGAGACAAAAGATACCAACACAGCAGAAATTTCTCCAACTAGTGGACTAGTTCCTGGAGGTATTGGGTTCAGTACTGCAAACAGTTAATCTCAACTAACAGCCACACTCTTTGTACCTGTCCCTTACATCATTAATGCAGCCTTTAACTCCTCGTTCTGCCCCTAACTGGTAACCTGTATTTAGATTCCAAAGACTTAGAACCTACAGCTCTTAGCCTGACCTGACTTAGTAAGACATCTGTGAGAGAGCTGTTTGTGAAATGGCTATTATAACATGAGACTCACAAATACTTCTAGACCAGTTGTTCTTGGAATACAATTGGAGTAGATACAGAGCAGCAGTGGTGGATGCAAGAGGGCATGAGGCTCTCTACCAGGTGGGTGAATTTCTAAGTCTGAATTCAGATCCTTCTAAACTGATTCCCTTTATTCCCCTCTAGGGATCAATGTGACCACAGCAGTATCGGAGGTCAGTGTTCCCCCTAAAGGGACTTCTGCTGCCTGGGCCATCCTTCCCCTCTGTAAGTACATTCCCCACACATCTGGATCCAAGGAACTTCATAGATACTGGATGGCTGTTTCTAGTTCGTCTAGAGATGCCCCTTCCCGTAGCTCCTTGTTCTGTCACAGCACTCTGGATACTGAAGCACCCTTGCCCCTTCCCCAAGCTGCATGCTCCATCACCTTCTCTAAGAGTCCATCACCTTCTCTGCAGTAGTGTCCTTAGCACTGCAGCTGGCAGGCATGAATGTGCAGTTGTTATGTACAAGGTGCTCACTGCTTTCTACTTCAGAGTTGTTTGTCTGGCTTTATCCCCTTTCATAATAAGTCCCTTCCAGTGAAGAGCACTTTTCTCCTCCCCTTTGAAATATGTATAATGCTTCATACAGAGGAGATACATGAGTTCTTAAAACGATTTCTTGAGGAGTTATAGAAGGTACATTAAAGATAGTTAAGCCTTTTCAAGCCCAGGGAGAAGAACCTCTAACACTATCTAGGGCATGTGAAATGTAAGGTACTATGCTACAGTGGTCTCTTTATCTTAAATTATGGGATTCCAAGCTTAGCTAACTCACCAAGAGGACCATCTGAAGAACTCTCCAGAAGCTTCTGAAATTTGAACTCGATCAGCCTGGGGAGGAGCCAAGGACTCCACAACTGCCCAGGAGCTATGCATCAGAGTCTATAGAACAACACAACCTCTGGTCCGACCTTGTTTTAAGCTCTCACACCATTTATATTCTAATTTCTAGTCATCCCAGCTTCCTAAAACATGAAGATTTTATTAATGTTAACAATCATGGATTCTTTAGCATCCTCCTTTTTTGTATGTTTTGAGACCAGACCTTGCTTAGTCACCTTCTAACTTTTTTTCAGTGCTCTTAGCAATGGCAGCAGTAGGTGGCTACTTGATGTGGCGGAATTGGCAACATAAGAACATGAAAAGCATGAACTTTGACAATCCTGTGTACTTGAAGACCACTGAAGAGGACCTATCAATAGACATTGGTAGACACAGTGCTTCTGTTGGACACACGTACCCAGCAGTAAGTCAGCTCTGTGTCTTTATGTACATGACTTGCAGTCAGACGTTTTAGAAAGGAGGCCACAACACAAACTATGATTCCCTGGGCTGGAAAGAGCCATTAGAACCATGGAGTCACCAAATATTGGGTTGGTCAAAATGTTTGTTTGGGTTTTTCATAAGCTATTATCAAAAAACCCAAACAAACTTTTTGGTCAACCCGCTACTTCATTTACTCCCTGAAGATTAGACAGTCTAGCCTGTTAGAATTTAAGTCAGTTGACAATTGTCTGCCCTGAACAGAATGACAAGTCAACTTAAGGACATCATTGTACAATTTAAGATATTTTGGGTTATGGAAGCTACATGTAAATATTAGCATGAACCAAAGATCTCCTTTTTGAACTTAAAGCAGGCACCTATAGGGTGGTTGACTTAAAGTCAGTGTATTGAGCAAGGTTCATTTAGCCAAAATGACCAAATGCTTGAAAATCACCTATCCCACTTCATAGAGCTATCTTTCCTTTCAACACTGGAGTCAGTCACTTGATCTTCAGTTGAAACCAACATGGAGTGTTTAGCCTTCACGTTTGGAACAGTCTGAACAAAACAAGAGCAGAGCTCTGGTGAAGCAAGAGTGGTGGTCAGTTCATGCCACATGTGTGTCTTTTCACATTTTTATCCACAATCTAAGGTCATTCAGGAGAATAGGCAGAATCAGTCACGCTATTTTCTCTCTCTACCCAATAAATATAGTTGAATTCAAGTTAAAATGCATTCGTGATGCAACTCAGTACAGTTTGAGGTCTGGCTTCCCTTCTGGGCACCTTTGGTCTCTGAATGAACAACTCAAAAACAAGGTTTGCTTTAGAAAATGAACTTGCTACCAACAAAGGAATCACCAAACTCACTCCATGCTTTTTCTGTTCCACAGATATCAGTTGTAAGCACAGATGATGATCTAGCCTGACTTCTGAGACAAGTCACGACCTTTGAGGTCTGAACCAGTGAAACCCCCCACTTCGGAATGGTAACCAAGCCAGCAGCTGAAGCCTCTTTCTTCCTCCCATCTGGAAGAACATCAAGATATCTTTGCGTGGATCAAGCTTGTATACTTAATCATTTTTATATTACTTTTGTAAATATTCCCATCCACATTCTCCTTCAGTTTTGGATGTGGTTACCAAAAGTATCTGTAACCCTTGAATTTCTAGACAGTATTGCCACCTCTGGCCAAATATGCACTTTCCCTCGAAAGCCATATTCCAGCAACGAAACTTGTGCTATAGTGTATACCACCTGTACATACATTGTATAGGCCATCTGTAAATATCCCAGAGAACAATCACTATTCTTAAGCACTTTGAAAATATTTCTATGTAAATTATTGTAAACTTTTTCAATGGTTGGGACAATGGCAATAGGATAAAACGGGTTACTAAGGTGAAATTGCCAAAAAAAAAATTTGTAAACTAATTTTGTACGTATGAATGAAATCTTTGACCTCAATGGAGGTTTGCAAAGACTAAGTGTTCAAACTACTGTACATTTTTTTTTTCAAGTGCTAAAAAAAAAATTAAACCAAGCAGCTTAACCATGGTTTGTGCCTATTCCTCTAGGATGAACTTCCGTAAACAGCCTGAGTAGTATCAGGTGTTCTAACTAAATATGTGAGCTCTAGATCTTGACATTGTATGATGAAGCCTATAATATGGCTTGTTTCTCTTACAACTAAGTACTTAATATTTGCCTCCCCAAATATTTCTTATTTGGTAAAAGAAGCTCGTTTAGCCAGTACGTACAACCCTTTGAGGAAATTTCCTACTCCAATTAGTTTCCTGATCCAGTAACGTATGCTAAAGATTTCTATTAATTCTCCTTTCTGTACTTGTCTCAGATTTCCATGTCCTAAAATTATGTATCATTCAAGGAAAAGTGCCTTCCAATGCATGGGTAAGGACTTTCTTCTTCTATACACCTAGACCATCGACCCTGAAGACAGCTAGGGAGGTAACAGGTAGTGCCATTCTTGAACAGTCTCAAGCAGTGGTTCTCAGTGGGGTTAAGTTTCGCATCTGCGTCATCTAGGAACTTGTTAAACACGCACATTCTTAGGCCCTACTCTGGACCTGCTCAATCAAAAGCTCTGAGAGAAAGGTCCATGAATATGTGTTTTCAGAAACCCTTCAGGTGATTCTGATGTAAACTAATATTTGAAAACCACTATTTTAAAGTGACTTCATGGAGAATCTATAAGGTGATCTAATCTGTCAGGCTTGCTGGCATAGAATGAATTCATCCTATGGACAATTTTCAAAACGTTGAATATGAAGAGTAGAAAAGGACACTGGGTAGAAGAAAAAGTAGCAGACAACTGGTGTAAGATTTCCATCAGATGGGCCATTTCTTTCTCTTAAACCTCAGGAAGCCAACAAGCAAGGGAAGAAATAAAGCTTTAACCCTGGGAAGATGCTCCAAGTCCAAAGCAAGGTGACGGTCCACTGCAGAAGGAGCAGCAGTCTTTGCAGATTGATCAGTGCAGTAGCCAAAGGATGAAGAGAAGATATTTTTGAATAGCTAAATGGATCAGTGGATGAGTCAGAGTCCACTTGCATATGGAATGTAAAAAAGACAGTTGTCATTTGGCTTGTGGCTTAGGTAAAGAGACCAATACTCTTAGATGAAGAAGGTGCTTCTGTCATCTTGTTTAATAGATACCCTCTTGTGATGCCAGGCAAATAGATGAGAGTGAATTCTGGTGTGGACCTTTTTTTGTGAGGGTGTGGAGGTCAGGCATACAGAGGAGAAGGATGAAGTTGTAAAGGTAGGAGTCTCTGCATGCCACCTGTTGCTTCATCTGCAAGTAGTCATTACACTAAACAGGATGTGGCCTGCTCCTGTGAGGTGTCTGAAGCGTCTGTTCTATAAGTAGGTGAGCATTCGTCCTATGTAAACTCTAAAGGCCATTTGGTTGACTGGGACTTTAACCTTGTTCTTGTATAAAACCCACTGATAGGTTTATTCATTTAGAGCAAAACAGAATTCCTTCCTTGGAAGCTTAAAGACAGCAGTGTTTCCCCCCCATTACAAGGATTATACAGTATTCAGTTCAGTTCAGTTCAGTCGCTCAGTTGTGTCTGACTCTTTGTGACCCCATCAATCACAGCACTCCAGGCCTCCCTGTCCATCACCACTCTTGGAGCCTACCCAAACTCATGTCCATTGAGTCAGTGATGCCATCCAGCCATCTCATCCTCTGTTGTCCCCTTCTCCTCCTGCCGCCAATCCCTCTCAGTATACAGTATTTGTCCACTATAAAGCCCAAAGTCATAGATTTTAAGAATAAACCCAAGCAGATCCTCTATCATCTCCTGGATTCCAGTCCCTGGTAGCACTTCCAGGTTTTAGATCCCAATTTCCAACCTTCAAAGAGTCTATAGCATTTCATTCTTTCACCTTGTCCTCTACAGAAGTAGCCAAGGACAGAAACTCTACCTTAAGAGGTACAAACTCACTTGAAGAAATGTGGTAACTAGATATTTCTATGGAAATTAGAACAGTTACATGGCTAATCAATTCAGCATGAAGTAATAGTTCATGGGAGACTAGAGTCTTGTGCATCGGGAGCCACACAAGAACTTTTAAGACTCCAATGTAAAACCTATTGGCATAAATTTGCTATGTCTCTAGAGTTTAATGTGGGAAATGAGAATTAATTAAGAGGTAAAGTATGAAGCTTAGCAGACACTAAAGAAGGATGTTTGAAGTTAAATGAGCCTGTCATGCAAGTCACAGAAAGGAAGCCCTCTAGAGACTTTACCAACTGCTACGAAGACTGATGATAAACAGACCTGTGGCCTCTGGTAAAGAAATTCAGTCAAGGTTTTGATTCCAAATTTTTAAATGGCCTTTGCAAGCTATCCGTTTGGTAAGAAATATCCCTAGTTGTTCAATCAGCTCTTAAAACATTCTTATAGCTATTTTAAAGTCTTGGTATCATTTCTAAGCCTCTGGTGTTCTATTCTTGATGAACACAAGGCAAAATACTGGAGACTTCAACTTTGACACTTGCTTCTGTTCCTTATATCTTTGGAAATCTGATAACCTTTCTAAAAACATGAGAAGACAGGCTTTAAATAGCAAAGATATAGGGAACTGACTCTTCAGTTAACACTTAGAAAACGGAAGACCTAAATTGAAGACTACCTTTTAGCTATTCTCATGCCGAAGCAGAAGATTCTGAGGGGGATATGCGCCTGTGTCATGCAGTCTAACTGGAGTAATTTCCTAGAATTCTTACCTTGGGAATTAGTTTATTATTTTGAACCCAATAGAAGTTGGAATTCTTGCTTTTAATGGTGGGGCAGCTCTTAAAACACATCTGTACTTTTGCTATAACAATTTCTATCCAAGAATGAGGAATACAACCTGTTAGTCTTTATCACTCATTTGGGGCCCTCAGTTTAAATGGACCTAAATTGTGGGAGTTCAGGAAAACATAACAGTTGATCTTCACAACAACCTGAATAGATAAGTATTATCTCCATTTTGTAGATATGAAAACTGAGCTGGCAAATAATGGGTGACTCCAAACCCTGTGTGCTTACTGGCACTCCTCTCAGACAAAGAGGCAGTGCTGTGTGAAGGTTAAATTGAATGTCACATCGTGTGTTTGCTGAGTTTCCTTTACTAATGACCTTGGATGCGTCCGCGGTTTCTCAGACACCCACAGTGACTGACTTCCAAAATGGCAGCACGAGGAGGGTATGACACTAGCACCTCCATGTCAGGTCGGCACAGAATAAATGTTTGTTCAGTGCCAGGCCTACAAGATGCTAAAAGTTCCAGAATTAGTTTCCTTGGCCATGGGAAGTAGAGTAGATCACTGGATTACAAGGTGAAAGATGAAGAGTCCCCAAAAGGAATTTATAAACATGCTACATCATTTCTGTGTATGAAGACATTGGGGAAAACAAACTGGAACACAATATATCTTAAATATTGAGGTTCTCATAAGGAGCTACCTGCCCAAGAAGACAGAAAGAACTCTGACTTGAGTCCATGGATTGATGATGCAATACTAACCCTGGGTCTTAGGTATTCTGGAATCTACCCATGAGACCTGAGCATTGCTCATATTTCACACATGCACAGAGGGGAAAGAATTCTTCAAATGAAATGACTGGCTTTGACAAAACTCTCTTGTTTTTTAAAAATGTCACTTGATACCAAAATATGACTTAAGAGTATGTAAGGCCTCAGGAGTTCAGAGCATACAACCAGTTATCATGCTCAGGATCTTCAGAATTCTAGAGGCACATGTTGGAACATATCCCATCCTGCTGACCTGTAGATAAATATTTCTTTTATTAATAAACTACATGTAACTTAAATAAAGTTTATTTTTGAGAGAATTGTTGTGTCATTGTTTTTTAGTCACTAAGTCATATCCAAGTCTTTGTGAACCCCTGGACTGTAGCCCACCAGGCTCCTCTGTCTATGAGATTTCCCAGGCAAGAAAGAATACTAGAGTGGGTTGCTATTTCATTCTCCAAGGGATCTTCCTGGATCAGGGATGGAGCCAACGTCTCCTGCATTGGTAGGTGGACTCTTTCCCACTGAGCCACCAGGGAAACCCAAATTGTTATGAGCCTTTCCTTTTTCTAAAGAAATTTTCCAAAAGTTTTTACCCAAATCTTTCTCCTTTCCTCAACTGAAGATGGCTCAGTCTCCCCTTTCTGGGAACCAGATCTGGATACATCAAGTTGAAAGAATAAGAGACGCCCCATTTCTGCCATACTTAGAAGTCAATTTAGTGTCTCACCACAGGCAGCCAATATTACACCCTCTCAAACCCCACCTCTCCACCTCTCATGAGAGAAATGAAAATCAAAGCCACTATTACCAAGGAATGTTGGGTCAGAGCTTCATCCCTCTGGATGACAGAGAACAGGCCCTGAAGGGAGGAAGCCCCAGGGTGACTGGACAAGACAGGCCTTGACAAGCAAGAAAAATCATTTTGATACTTTGTGCTCATCAACTCTTAAGCGGTCTGTGTTGAAACTCATTTATGATAAGGCTAAATTTTTTGTGAGCCTTAGAGATAGATAATCCATCTGAAACTTTCCAAGCAATGGCTCCTGAATGTTTGACTGATATTGGGTGCTAAACCTTGAAACTGGCACAGGCAGTAGTAAGAAGAAAATAAGGAAATTGAGGGAAAGAGAAACTGTAATTAAAAAAAAAAGTCTCTAAGGGACTTCCCTGGTGGTTCAGTGGTTAAAACTCTGTACTTCCAATGCAGGGGGGTGATCTCTGGTTAGGGAACTAAGATCCCACATGCTGTAAGTGAAGTGAAGTTGTGCGGTCATGTCTGACTCCTTGTGACCCCATGGACTGTAGACTACCAGGCTTCTCCATCCACGGAATTTTTCAGGGAAGAGTACTGGAGTGGGTTGCCATTTCCTTCTCCAGGGTATCTTCCTGACCCATGGATTGAACCCAGGTCTCCTGCACCGCAGGCAGACGCTTTACCATCTGAACCACCAGGGAAGCTCCACATGCTGTGCAGTACAGCAAAAAAAGAAAAAAAAAAAATCTTTAAAAGCTCAACAGAGAGTCCTTAATGAACTTAAGATTCACTTAATGAATGAAGTGTTGAATGAATACCAGCTTTGCAGTGAGAGAAATGTAAATTTGGTTGTTTCCTACTCCACTAGACTAACTTCGGTCACGGGTAAGTTGCTTATGACCCAAACTTGTGTCCTTCTCTTAAAATCCTAACCCCTAAAAAAAAAAAAAAAATCCTAACCCCTACTTGCCGAGTCTTCCTAAGGCAAAGAGGCAACGTTTATAAAATGCTGTACTCAAATAACAGCTGCTTATTTCCCTTCCAATGCCAAAAAAAATTGTAATTTATTTCCCCCCAAAAAATCATAATTCATTTTTTTTCAAAGTAAAGTTAAAATTCTTCACTTGTGTCTGTTTGGAGATCTGATTTTGGTCTGCACTCATACTAACCCCATATGCAAGTGTTCCCTCTGAGGTCTCCCCTTGAAATTCTAGCCTTTGGAGATCTTTTCCACTCCAAGAAATCAAGATTAATGGTGTTGTACCTATGAGCTCTGCAGAAACCCTCATATGTGTGACCTTCTGCTGATTAAAGAGCCAAAATGACTAATTCAAGTTCACTGGTTATACACAGAAGTCTGTTTAACCAGTGGGGGAAGAAGATATTAAACTTTGTACCACTCCAGAAGGTGAAATTAGCTTGATCTTTGGATTTATCATGCTAAGCTAATGTGATGGGCCGGAAATCTGAAAAATGTGGAAGAACACCAAATTGCAGGTTTGAATATTTAATTAATGCTCTAGGCTCTTATTTAGAGGTATTTCTTGCCTACTGGTTGATTGAGGGCAGAGTATGGTTTAAACCCATTGTCATTTATGTTTTCTTAAATTCACCCAATTTACAAGTGAAAGTTAGACTGAGAATAATTCTTTATAAGCAAATTTGCCTTTTTACCTGACCCCAAACAATGAGTCCTGTGATTTCCCAAAAAGGGCTTATAAATGCTGGAGGATAATTTTAGATAATTAGATAAAAACAGACATTCCTTCACTGGCTTCAGGGGACCTACAGTGACAGTTTCTGAAAGGTTCTAGAACTTTATAATTGGCATATCCTAAATTGATCATCAGATATTCCAGCCACAAAATTAAAACACACTTGATCCATGGGGGAAAAGCTATGACAAACCTAGAGAGTGTATTTAAAAGGAGAGCCATCACTTGGCCAACAAAGGTCTGTTTAGTCAAAGCTGTTTTTTCCAGTAATCAAGTACGGATGTGAGAGCTGGACCAGAGAGAAGGCTGAGCACCAAAGAACTGATACTTTCAAACTGTGGTGCTAGAGAAGACTCTTGAGAGTTCCTTGGACACCAAGATCAAACCAGTCATTCTTAAAGAAAATCAACCCTGAATGTTCATTAGAAGGACTGATGCTGAAGCTTCCATACTTTGGCATCTAATGTGAACATCCAACTCACTGGAAAATACCCTAATGCTCAAAAGACTGAAGGCAAAAGGAGAAGGGGGCGTCAGAGGATGAGATGGTTAGATACCATCACCAACTCATTGGACATGAATTTGAGCAAACTCCAAAAGATAGTGAAGGACAGGGAAGCCTGGCATGATGAAGTTCATGGGGTTGCAAAGAGTTGGACATGACTGAGTGGCTGAACAACAACCAATTGATCATGAGTTTGGGGGAAATACAAGTTCTGGAACTTTTAATGAAAATGAGGAAGGATGTATGTGAACCAAATTTTTCAAAAGATACCTCTACACACAAATACACACACACACACACACACACACTCTCTCTCTCTCTCTCTCTCTCTTTTTCTCTCTTCATTTGTCCTTATTTCATTTATTTGTTCAATGCTACCTATGTGCCAAGCTTTATTTTGGATTCTGGGGAACCAGTGGAGAACAAGACAAGCAAAAGCCCCGTCGTTCATGGTGCTTTCTAACTGGAAGCCAGGAATAGGACAGATGTTAATAAGTCAGGTAGTGATAAGAACTCCAGAGAAAAACAAAACAGAGCAGGGGATTAGAGAATGAAAGAATGAGCTATTTTAGAGACAGCAGGCAAGGAAGCCTTCCAAGGAGGTGACTTGCGCAGAGAACCTGATGGAAGCGAGGGAGCAGTCCATTGAGGACACTGCAAAAGTCCTGAGGCAGAAGCCTTCTTGTTTCATCTATGATAAAGCAAGATGGCCAAGTAGGTAGAGGTGACCAAGACAGAAAGAGAGGGGAGAAGGGAGCAGCAAAAACCAAGCAATATAGACTTCAAAGGCTGTGGAGGAGATTTGGGATTTCAAGTGATGGGCCAGCTTGAGAGAGTTTGGAGGCAGTGGAGGTACATCCCATTTTAAAAGGATCATGCTGGTTGCTTTGTTGAGAATAGGCTGCAGGGAGGCAGGGGTGGAAGCAGGGAGATAAGTTAGGAGACTATGGCAGTAGACAGGTAGATGGCCATGGCTTGGGCAAGTCTGGTGGGGATGGAAGAAAGCTCTAGTCCACATGCAGCTGGTGAAGGCAGGGTGGGGGTGCAGGGTATGTGCACAAGCCGCCTCCCTGGAGGGGAGAATGTGTTATAATACTTGGTCCCCGCATTCAGGAAAAGCTCACTGGTTGCTATCTCAACCATACTCTCTTGCCTGCTGGGTATCAGCCTGGCTGCACCCTGACTGGGCAGGATGACAGGCATGACCACAGCATCAGTGGAAACACTCAACGAGGCTGCATGGAAGTAAGGGGAATGGCGTGCTTCTCCTCCCTGACAAGGGAGAAGAACAAAAGAGCCTGGAGCATAAATTCCAGTCTGCACAAATACACGTGATTCACCCATTCAAAGGGAGTCCTCCTATCTGCTAGGGTCCTTTTCTGTACAGAGTTCTATGCTGGCTCTTGAGTAACTTACTGTACAGATAAGTTTTCTATAGTCACACAATTTTTCAATGTAATGGGTCTAGACAGGATCCAGCATTTTCCATCTAACCAATCACCTTGTATGTTCCCTGTTACCCATCTGGTCTCTAAAGGCATTGGATTATCGAAACTACTTCCCCCAAGAAATGTCAGGATCCTGGTATTTGTCAGTTGAGAGGGATCCCAGTGTCACTGACGTGGATACTTGCCTGATACAATTGGTAACAAGCCCCCAAAGGGGAAAAGTCTATGTGTGTGTCAGTCACATCGGACTCTGCGACCCCACAGACTGCAGCCCTCCAGGCTCCTTTCTGACTGGAATTCTCTGGGCAAAAATAATGGAGTGGCTTGCCATTTCCTCCTGGAGGGGATCTTCCCCACCCAGGGACTGAACCCATGTTTCAAATGTCTGGCTATATTTACCCAGCAAGGAGAACCCATTCTTCAGACAATGTCCTACGTAAATCACCCACAGAGTCACAGTTACACACCTAATAAGTCTAGAAATTCAACAAGAGTTTGAGTCTTAATATTGGAAAAAAAAAAAGAGGAAGAAGGACATTTTGTTTTGGAAGACAGGAGCCCCCTAAAACTCCAAATCTGAGAAAAAGTGTGTGTGTATATATATACACACAATATATATATATATATATACGTATATATATATATATATATATATATTAAAGTGTAAGATTATTCCTCTTTCAGAGGAAAAGATTTTTTTTTTTTTAAGTAAGGTGAGTCTCTGAAGGGCACCCACGCATGCCACAGAATAGAAGCCAAATATTAACAAACAGCTTAGAAACAGAAAACAACCTCTTGGCAGACGTCAGCACCAGTACCTGTTTTCATTCAGAAAAGAGAACCAACCTTTCCTATCTGAGGATCCAGTCACCTCAGGTAGGATGGGGCTGGGCTAGAGGCTACGTGCGGTTGTCCCTGGCTTCTCCCTCCCCTGCAGCGGGCACTGTGTTCCCGGCCGTCGCCGTCGGCGCACTGTCTCCATTAGGAGGCAGATAAGATTTCCACGGGCCTAATGAATCATGCCAACTCGCCAAAAGTGGCACACCATTGGCATAGGGCTCTCTAGTTCTCTCAGAAATCAGTGACATGAAGGTGCAAAAAAAAAAGACAAGTTAAAACCCAAAGTAGCTGTTGTTTCCTTTGCCTTGGCAGGAGGGCTGGAAATGTCTCGGGAAATGAAATTTTTATACTGCTGCGAGAGAAGAGAAATCGTTGGAGAGGCTGAAGGAGGTCCTGGGCTGGGTTTGGGGCGTGATTGATGAATTGCTCTGCCTTCTAGAACTAGAGGCTTCAGGAGGGGGTGGGGAAGTGCTGGGAATCAGGAAGGCGGAGAAGAAGGCGGAGCCACGTGGTGCATGCGCGGACTTACGGCGCTCCGCGGCCGGACCCCGGGAACGCCTAACGGGCAATTGGAGACAGCTGACAGTTTCTGTCCTGTGAACCCTTCCACCTCTCCAGCCCCTCAGGAAAGTGTGTGGCACATGCTTCACACCTCGTGTGAGTGGCTTTTGATGAAAGTCTTGGAAAGTCAGTCGCAAATGCAGGTTGACTTGACAGCAGAACAGGGACCTACAGAACAATCCAGTAACTGAACTGAACTCAATAGCTGCCAGAATTTAGAGAGTAGAAGCCCCCCTGGGACCCTTAGAACTCTTTAGTGGGAACCATGGGCTTTCTACACAATGTGGGATGGAAGTCCAAGCCCTTATTATCTGGAGCTTAGAGGGTAGAGTCACTCCAAGCAATGCTACAAATGATACCGTGTAATAGGTGGGGTCTGGTGGCTTTTAGATGATGTGAGCTCAGCATTTGCTAGTCACTGTACAGAACTTATCATAGCAACAACCTGTAAGGGCTTGGAGTGTTTCAAATCATGGAGTCACTTTTGCAAACTGCCAATATGACTGTGGCCCTCCCCATCTTAGATGACTACTTGCCGTCGACAGAATGAAAGCTGGAGTCCTTCGGCTCAGGCGCGAGACCACCATGACCTGACCTCTGCTACTCAGCTCTCTATCCTGTGATTCCCCAGGCTAAACTTCATGCTGCAGTAACACTGAACTGTTTGTGACCCCGGCCCTGCTCTGCAAATTGCTGCCTCCCATGCAAAGCCCGAGTCTCCGCTCAAGCTCTTCCCACTGCTTTGTGAGCTCTTCTCATCTCTCCTCACTTGGTTCTTACACTTCTTCTAAGACTTAGTTCACACATCACCTTCTCCAGGAAGCCTTCCCTGCTGCCCCAGTTTGGCTCATGTGTCTCTTATCGACCCACATATAATTCCACAAGAGCATGTACAATTCTTATGTAGAGATTATCTACTTTTATGTGTATAACTTCCTGATTGAATGAAATAAAAGCTTCTCTAATGTAATAGTCTTGGTAATCTTTGTCCCCCTACCCTCATCCCCACCAGGGTGTATAGCATGAAGTGGGGCACTTTTTAACATGAATACCATTCATTAAACTTAATCCCACAAGTGCAGGCAAGATTTTGTAAAACAGCATACCAGCCTTCAGGTGAGCATAATCTCAAAGAAATACCCGTTAGAGGTTATTTACCTTTGCCAACATATCCTACACCACACGCAAATTGGAGGTCCTTTTATGAACTTAAGTTCGGGGAGCACAAGGCTGTTTTTTAGTCACATGTTTTGCTTACATAATAAATCTTACATCTTTGAGGGCAGACTGAATATTTTGAAACAGCAAAAATCATTGAGTGGGGACTTCCCTGCAGGTCCAGTGGCTAGGACTCCTCACTCTCAATGCAGGGGGCCTGGGTTTGATTCCTGGTCAGGGAATCAGATCCCATATGCTACGACTAAGAATTCACATGCTACAACTTTAGATTCTTTATGCCACAACAAAGATTGAAGGTCCCATGTGCCACAACTAAGACCCGGTGCAGCCAAGTAAATAAACAAAATCATTGAGTGTTCTGCTAGGGACCGTAGTAATTTGTCATGTTGGTTAAAAACATTTTGAGACCCTCCCTGGCCATCCTAACGAGGAACTCATACAGAACATACTTCAAGCCAACAGCACCATCTTTGAAATAAACACATAACCAGCCCAGGGAATTACATCTAGGTTACTATATACTGCTGAGACTATTTAAAAAGTTATTCTGTAACTTGACAATCACAACTGTTACTTCATTTTAGCATTTAGAATTAGTTTGCCAACACACAACTTAAATAGCATGGCTACAAAAAAGCTCAGTTCCACAAGCCTTCCTGTGTTCTTGGGAAAGTGTTATGAAATTGGAGTTCCAATCTTAGTTTTGCCACTTACTTGCTTTACAGTCCTGGTAACTTCTCTTCTAGCTCCAAGACTCCATTTCTTCATCTGTAAAATGAGTCAATGATAAAATCCAACTCAGTTATCAGAGAGTTGAAAGTCAACACTCACAAACCCCGTGACTTACTAAGTACTACTACACACACAGAGGATTCTGGGTACTCTGAAACACAGATGATTGAAATGAAGCCTCTCTTATTTATAGCTAAGTAACAAGGCAAAACTGTGCTCAATGGGTACTAAATAAATGTGGCAAACAGACAATAAGCTCTCTGATTGCTAGGAGATGGAGAAATTTGGGGGGTTGCCGTGGTGTGAAAAAGGAGGAATTGTTTTTGTGTCCATTAGAGCAGGGCCAACCTCTCCAATCTCTGGAACATGGACCAGTACTTCCTGTCAGATCAGTGGCGGCATTAGTTTAGAAATAAAGTGCTTAATAAATGTAATATGCTTGAATCATCATGAACCCCCCACCCCCCGTCCTTGAAAACATTGTCTCCCACAAAACTGGTCCCTGGTGCCAAAACGGTAGGGGACCACTGCATTAGGGTACAATTTTTTTAAGAATCACACCCCTTGTTAAGTCTGATAAAACCAAAGGATCTGCCCAGAAAAAAAGAAGCAAAACTACATTTCATTTCAGGGATCCTTATATCTCCTTGTGCCTATATATGGATTCTAAAAATGTCCATACCCCAGGGCACGAGTCTCTGGTTTATACATTTAAATAAACGCACATTTTCCACGACTGTCTCCTTTTCCCTAAGATTCTACACATATGTACTCTGAGATATCATCACTTATGACTTTCTCAAGGTATATGCCCAGAAGTGTGAGGTGATACCTCCTTGTAGTTTTGCTTTGCATTTATCTAATAATGAGCGATGCTGAGCATCTTTTCATGTGTTTACTAACCATCTGCATGTCTTCTTAGGTGAAATGTCTATTAGCTCTTCTGGGGGTGGAATGGGGTGGGAGGTGGTAGGGAGGTTCAAGAGAGAGGGGATATATGCATACCTATGGCTGATTCATGTGAATGTATGGCAGAAACCAACAAAATATTGTAAAGCAATTATCCTTCAATTAAAAATAGATTTTTAAAAATAGTGTATTAATGTATAGAAGTAATTAATACCTTATTTAATAACAAAACCTAACAGATTTTTCTATCTGCAGAGCTATAATGTTAGGGAGTTGATTTACAAAATACTCATCACCAGGAATATAATGTTAGCTTGCCCTGTGTTACATATCAAGTGTGTGTATTTTGAGTTCTGCAAATGAGGAATCATTTTGTCACCATATCTGTGTTTCACTCAAGAGAAGAAGTGTGTCATTAATAGTAAAAGTGGGGTGCCAGAGTTAAGAGATTTGAGTTCTGATTTTAGTTTTGCCACTCACTTGCTTTGTAATTCTAGTAAATTCACTTTCATCTCCAAGCCTCCAATTTTGTTTTTTTACCTGTAAAATAAGTCAATGATAAAATTTGACTAAGTCACTTCACATAACTCTCTTAAGGACCAGAAGAGATAACAAATGGGTACTATCTCAATATGAGGTTTTTTTTTTTTTTTCAGGGCTGTTTGGAAAAAAAAAAAAAAAAAAAAAAAGCCTTATGTACATTTCATAGGTTCACTTGCCAGAAGGAAATTTCATTGAAGCTTGACATCACAGACTTTTAGTTTACAATGAAAATCACTATAAACGATGTTCGGGGTTTAAAATAACACCACCCATATTGACAATGCCAAGTCATTCACACTGATGACAAATGAAAGGCATTCCCTAATTCGTTGAATCTTCCATTGATGTTAGTTGTGTCTCCCTCCCAAAAGCATTGTATTACATTAGAAAGGTGTACCTGCTTTACTAATACATAGGCATTGTTTGAGTTGCAATGTAGAAGAAAATGCTGAATGATTTTCTCATAAACTTATATTTGAGGAAGTATTTTTCACTCATGAGTTGAAAATGGCTTATAAAATGATGGCTTCAATCTTAAAACAAATTCCTCTTGTTATTTTTGCAGTTTGAGTTACTAAGCTCCTTGGCTGGCACTGGCCTATCCCAAGAGCTGATGCAATAAAGTGAAACTCATTGAGAGTGGCTGCTGCAATCAGATGCTCAAGTTGCAATACGGTTCTTAAAAAAAATTAGTTAACAGTGTAGAAGGAAATACGTAGAATATCATGCCCAGAAGATTGTGCTTATTCAAAATGACAACAAATTTACAGCAAATTTATAGAGTTGTGTTATGAACAAGTCCTTAAGATGTGTATTTCTGAGTCCTTAAACCATAAATAAAATCTAAAATAATCACTTAAAAAAAAAACAAAACTCCAGCCATTTTTAAAATGTAGCAATATAACTCTGGTTTGGGGATTTTGTAAAGCCAGACCAGACTTATTTAGTTGAATGAGAAACCTTGGACACCAAGAGTAATTTTTCAGTGATAGTATTTGCACCCCCCTCAGAGCATCTCAGGCTTTCCAAGTGGCTCAGTGGTAAAGAATCTACCTGCAATGCAGGAGATGTGGGCTCGATCCCTGGGTGGAGAAGATCCCCTGGAGCAGGAAATGGCAACCCACTCCAGTATTCTTGCCTGGGAAATCCCATAGACAGAGGAGCCTGACAGGCTACAGTCCATGGATTCAACTGAGCATCCGTGCACAGAGCCTCTCTGTAAGGAAAGGCACCTGCCTATGTGCAGCTTTCATCAAATGGAGTCACTTCATTTTTATGTGAGGAATTCCCTCAAGCCTGTGAAAAATTGAGCAAAGCTTTATCTGCAGGCATTTTGGAAATTAAAATGTTTTTCCTGCTGCTTTTCTCTAGGCTTTCACTGCCAACATATCTCCTGCCCACAGCTGCTAGATTCATCTTCCCAAAACACACTTTTCAGACATCATCCTTTTTACCATGGGAACCACTGAAGGTTTCAGAGTGAAGGCCAAGCCCTTGAGCCTAGTATTCAAGGTTCTCTAAATGGCTTTTCTACTAAATTCAACCAAATGTTCAAGAAGGAAATAGTACCAGTTTTGCCCAATCTCTTCCAGAAAATTAAAGAGGAAGGTGTATTTCCCAAGCCATTTCAAAAGATTCCAATACCAAAACCAGGCAAATATTATGAGAAAACACCAATAACCCTCATGAACATTCTAAACAGAAAGGAAGGGGGCAGGGCACAATCTTTAAAAGAATGACATAGTCATAGGACGTGACAATAACTGGTTAGAACCAACTAGGTCCCAATGGGGGAAGATTCAACTTCCAATAGACCTTGAGCCTCATTATATGCTCATTGTAATGCTTTAGTATTCTAAATGACACACCCACCAGTGAGGTGATGGCCCAATTCCTGGAAATCCATTTGGGTAGTGGCCCAATTTGGGTGATGGCCCAATTCCTGGAAATTCCCACTCCTTCTCCAAAATAGTTAGAATAATCCTCCCACTTATTAACCTATGAAATTGCCCAGCCCATAAAATCTAACCACATCATGTTTCAAGGCCTCTTGCCTTCTGAGATGGCCCACACACTGTCTATGGAGTACAGTTCTCCCAAAGCCATTCTTGTCTTTTGAGACCAGCTGCATTCTGTCTATGGAATGTGTATCCCTAAATAAATTCACTTCTCACCTATCACTTAGTCTCTCGCTAAATTCTTTTTGCCACAAGACATCACAAACCTGAGCTTCATTAATTCCTGAGACCAGGTGTGTGAGCTCAGATAAAAGACATTTAAAGACGTGGGTTTGAGTCCCAGTCTGGGTTTAGGTTGGGTTCGAGTCTAGCTCGTGGGTTTGAGTCCCATCTGAGTTGCATGATTTCACACTGATGTAAAAATTCTTGGCAAAATATTAGCAAATCACACCAACAATAAAATGAAAAGATTAATATAGTATAACCAAATGGGATTTATTCTAAGGATGCAGAGCTGCTTTATAATTTGAAAATAAATCAATGTACTTTATAATATTCATAGATTTTTTTCTAAAATATAGTTGTCTCAACAGATGCAGAAATACAATTTGACAAAATATAACATCAACTCCTGATTAAAAAAAACTCTAAGCAAACTTGGAGTAAAACCTCCTCAACCTCACAAAGAGCATTGCCAAAATGCTTGCAGCAGCTAACATCTTAATAAAACAATGTTTTTCCCCTAAACACTGTTCCCAAAGATGTTTGCAACTTACTCACTTTCTTCATTTTGTAGGTCTCCTGACCTCAGGGTGTTTTTTGTTTGTTTGTTTGTTTTTAGTTTCCTAAGTTCATGCCAGAGATGAGTGCTTCAGTAACTTATGTCAGAGAGTTTGCAGCCCTCTTCTTAATTTGGCCAGATAGTCATGCAGAAGCATCTGGGAGCCACAGAGATGAAAAGATTAGACGTAGAAAACAAATAGCCAGAATAATAGAAAAACTATTTCCTGAGAGTATTTATCAGATGGGACAAATTTTTTTTTGTAAAAGCAGCTTTCTGGTCTTATTTTGAAAGGGCTCTATCCTCTGGATTATTTTATGAACACATCCCTTGTCTTACTACTGAAATATTTAGAGAGATAGAAAGCATACAGTAAGAAAATTTTTAGTTTTGTTTTAATAAAAACATAATCACATTACTTTATTTTTGGGGGCTCCAAAATCACTGCAGATGGTGATTGCAGTCATGAAATTAAAAGACACTTACTCCTTGGAAGGAAAGTTATGACCAACCTAGATAGCATATTAAGAAGCAGAGACATTACTTTGTCAACAAAGGTCCATCTAGTCAAGGTATGATTTTTCCAGTTGTCATGTATGGATGTGAGAGTTGGACTATAAAGAAAGCTGAGTACCAAAGAATTGATGCTCTTGAACTGTGGTGTTGGAGAAGACTCTTGAGAGTCCCTTGGACTGTAAGAAGATCCAACCAGTCCATCCTAAAGGAGATCAGTCCTGGGTGTTCATTGGAAGGACTGATGCTGAAGCTGAAACGCCAATACTTTGGCCACCTCATGCAAAGAGTTGACTCACTGGAAAAGACCCTGATGCTGGGAAGGATTGGGGGCAGGAGGAGAAGCAGACAACAGAGGATGAGATGGTTGGATGGCATCACCGACTCAATGGACATGGGTTTGGGTAGACTCCAGGAGTTGGTGATGGACAGGGAGGCCTGGCGTGCTGCAATTCATGGGGTCGCAAAGAGTCAGACACGACTGAGCAACTGAACTGAACTGAACTGAATCACATTACACCATCTCTTACAATCTGCATTTTTTTCATTTAGCCATAAATAATGACAACTTTCCTGTGTCATCTGTTTTGTCTAAAACATGATTTTGTAGGTTATATGACTGTGCCACAATTTACTTAACTCTGTCCCTGTTGATGAGCATTTTGCATCAAATTTTTCTAAATTTGTCATTTTAAAGAGTATTTCCATTTCTTCCCACCCATATAGTAAACAAGAAACCCCTCAGATTTTTCTCATAGCTGAGATGACTAATCCTCATAGAAATCTACAAGTTTACACTCTGGAATGAATAAACCAGAAAGACTTTGGATGAAAACAGGGTAATCAAGTTGAGAGTCAACATTGTCCTTTTTAAGAGCACTAATTGTGTTTGTTCCCAAAATGATTCAGCCATATTTATACACCTGTGCACACACATGGGCATGCACACACACGGGCATCACAGAAATGTGGTGGTTTTAATTTGATCAAGAAAAAGATCTTTAGTTGCTAATGGTTGGAATTTCCTCTAAAAATGGCCAGGTCCTGGACTGAGACATGGATGATGGATGGGGAAAACCACCAGCCAGCCAGCTCACCTAGTGCTTTAATCAGCATTTTAATCAGCATTTTATCCCCATACTCTTACATTTAAATAAACAGCCAAGGGCCACAAAAATTTTGGAAAAAACTCCCACAATAAAAAGACTTATTAAATTAAATAAAGAGGCAAAAAAGGGAACTTCAGGAGAAAGAGTTTCCATGGAGAAAACATATGAAACTGTCCAAAAGTATTTCTATAATTCACAGCGTTAAGACAAAAGATATTGCAGGCATAAACCAAAGGCAGGATGCTATATAAAAAAAGAACTTTCAGAGAATAAGAAAAAGCTCTTGGAAGTTAAACACTGTAACCAAAATTAAACGGCTCAAAGAGGACTCAAAGTCGGAAAAAAGTTCCAAAAAGTAGAACAAAAGACAAAGGAAAAAATAGGAGACAAAATATATGAGAACTAGAGGATGAGTTCAGGAGATCCAACACCCAGAGAGAGAGTTTCAGATAGAAGGTTTGGAAAAAATGAAATAAAGAATATCATCAAAGAAATAATATATGAGTACTGACTAAGAAAAAGATATGAGTTGTCAGGTTGAAAGGGCCCACTTAAAGGTCCAGTCCAGTGTACACACACACACACACACACATACCATGACATAGCACCACAACACTTCAGAAAACCGAGGATGAAGTGGTTTATAAATATTTCCAGAAAAATAAAATAAGTCACAAATAAAAGATCAGACATCGCAGTATCATTGAACCTCTCAACAACAATGCTAACACTAAAAGAAAATGTAGTAAAGGCTTTAATATGCTGAAGAAAGGTTAATCAAAGGTTAATCTAGAATTCTATACACAAGCTACGAGTCAAATGTGGGCGTGAAGGTAACACATTTTCAGACATGCAAGGTCTTAAAAAGATTTATCAAATAAATAAAAGGTTAAGTGATTATTATTTCCAAGGAAATAAAAAGTAGTTTTATAAGAATAATAAAAATACTGTAAGTTGTACAAGAAAAGTAATAAAAATACTACTGCTGGGAATAAGATTTACATTCTAAAAGTCTAAACTTTAATTGTTAATACAAGGCAAGGTTGTATAATGGAAAGATGTAAGGAGAGAGAATGTGGAGGTAGAAAATTGGGAAAGTGAGTCAAATCTTCATGGTTTATTCTAAGTCAGTTGATAATATATAACTCAAGGGGGAAAAAACAGAGTATAGCAATAAAGTCTTATCATTTAGAAAGCAGAGTGAAAGATTAACAATAACAGCAGTAACAACACCTGCTGGGCTCAGGGGTGAGGGAGACTACTATTTTTCATCATAATCATTACAGAACTTTTTGACTTTTAAAACTATACCTACATAAAAATTCTGTAGGTAAAACTATACCTACAGAATTTTTAAATAAAAATCACTATAAAAGAGAGAATGAAGCAAGGGCTCCAATGGCATCAACCCACAGGATTGAGGAAGTTCCTTTATGCTTTGGCATAAGGAAGATAAGATGATGTTCCAAGAAACAGGTTGGACTCTGAATTCCCTGATGCAATGAGGAATGATGTACAGGTTGAGTCAGCGATGCCAGAGGCACAACAAAAGAACAGGAGCTCAAGTTGAAATAGCTACACAGAAAGTTTTCAAAACACACACCAGGATCAGGAACTGCTTTCTCTATGGGAACTCTCCCCTGAACGCAGGCAGGGAGAACACCGTCTGTTAGAGATCTAGGCCCTGGATCAGAGAACCGCATTTTGCAAAATGGAAGCCATAAAAGAGGATGCTGGGAAGGTTAGTGAGCATACAAAGGTGGAGAGAAAGTGAGAGAGATATGAACTGACCATTTATTGCCTGTGCTATAGCTTTCCTGGTTGTCGTTCTGTTGCTCAGTCATGTCTGACTCTTTGCGACTGCAGCATGCCAGGCTTCCCTGTCCTTCACCATTTCCAGGAGCTTGCTCAAACTCATGTTCATTGAGTCCATGATGCCATCCAACCATCTCATCCTCTGTTTTCCCCTTCTCCTCCTGCCTTCTATCTTGCCCAGGATCAGAGTCTTTTTCCGTGAGTCAGCTCTTTGCATCAGGTGGCCAAAGTACTAGAGCTTCAGCTTCAGCATCAGTCCTTCCAATGAATATTCAGGATTGATTTCCTTTAGGATTAACTGGTTTGAGCTCCTTGAGGTCCAAGGGACTCTCACGAGTCTTCTCCAACACCACAGTTCAAAAGCATCAATTCTTCAGCATACAGCCTTCTTTGTGGTCCAATTATCACATCCATACATAACTACTGGAAAAATCAGAACTTTGATGGACCTTTGTCAGCAAAGTAATATCTTTGCTTTTCAACAAGCTGTCTAGGTTTGTCATAGCTTTTCTTCCAAGGAGCAAGGGTCTTTTAATTTCATGGTTGCAGTCACCAACTGCAGTGATTTTGGAGCCCAAGAAAACAGTCTGTCACTGTTTCCCCACCTATATGCCATGAAGTGACAGGACTGATGCCACAATCTTAGTTAGTGGGAAAGAATCTGCCTGCAATGCAGGAGACATGGGTTTGATCCCTGGGTCAAGAAGATTCCCTAGAGAAGGAAATAACAACCCACTCCAGTATCCTTGCCTGGGAAAAGCCCCCACAGAACCCTGGCGGGCTACAGTCCATGAGGTCGCAAAAGAGTCAGATATGACTGAGTGACTAAACATTCACAAAACATTTTATATACATGATTACATTTATTCTCACATCATCATAATGCAGTATTTCTGTTGTCTCCGCTTTACCAATAAGAAAGCCAGAAATCTGAGAGGTTATCTAATTTGACCAAAGTCACACCATTAGTGAGTGGTGGGGCTTGAATTTGAGCTAATTCTGTCTGATGGTAAAGTCCTCTGTACCACATCAGAGGAAGAGTCAGAAAAAAAGGTGGAGTTTCCTTTGCTTCCGGTGTATATCACACTGTTAGGTATTTCAGATTCACATACTTACAGAGCGAGGTTACCAGTGGGGGAGGGATAGATTAGGAGTTTGGAACTGACATATACATACACCTATATTTAAAATAGATAATGAACAAGGACTTACTGTATAGCAATTCGGCTCAATACTACTAAATGGGAAAAGAATTTGAAATAGATACATGTATATGTATAACTGAATCACTTTGCTATACGCCTGAAACTAACACAACATTGTTCATCAACTATACTTCAATATAAAATAAAAATTAAAAACAAAAAAGAAAGTAGTATAATACTAAAAATCAAGAGAGGGAGGTGGGAGGGGGGATCGGGATGGGGAATACATGTAAATCCATGGCTGATTTCATGCCAATGTATGGCAAAAACCATTACAATATTGTAAAGTAATTAGCCTCCAACTAATAAAAATAAATGGAAAAAAAATAAAAATCAAGTATACTTCAATAAATAAATAATTTTTTAAAACTGCCAGTTTATTATTTAATTGTGAAAACATACTAATATAAAATCTGCCATTTTCACTATCCATAAGTATACAATTAAGTGGCAATAAGTACATTCACAATGTTGTACAACCATCATCACTATTTCTGGAAACTTTTATCACCCTGAATAGAAATTTTGCACTCATTAAATGATGACTCCCCATTTCCCCTTCCCCAGCCTCTGGTAGCCTCTAATTTTGTTTTATTCCTCTATGAATTTGTTGACTCTATCTTAAATAAATGGAATCATATAATATGTTCTTTTGTTTATAGTTTATTTCACTTTAGCATAATGTTTTTAAGTTTCATCTATGTTATGGCATGTATCAGAAATTCATTTTTAAAGGTTGAATAATTTTCCATTTCTACTCTATCTACATACCCCATTTTGTTTATCCACTCAGCTACTGATGGACATTTGAGTTGCTTCTATCTTTTGGCTATTGTAAAAATGCTACTATGAACATTGGTGATCAAATATCTGTTTAAGTCCCTGCTTTCAGTTCCTTAGGGTATTTACTGTTTGTCTATTTTTAAGCCCTTTCTTCTCCTTTCACCTTGTTCTCTGAAAGTTCCAAGTTTTCTCAAACTTCTCCTCATCTATTCTTCCACTCCCATTTCATGCTTCAAACTTCTCAGCCCAAGGAGGAAGAACAGAGAAAATTATACATTTCCAGTAGCACCTCGTACTCTCTGGACTCGCTTAATGATCAACACACTTGCATCTTTATTCATTCATTTTGCTATTATTCAACAAATATTTTGCACACTCATCCTGTGCCTGACACTGTTCTAAGTACTTGTTGTTGTTGTTTATTCACTAAGTCATGTCCGACTCTTGCGACCCCATCAACTGTAGCCCGCCAGGCTCTCTGTCCATGGGATTTCCCAGGCGAGAACACTGGAGAGGGTTGTCATTTCCTTCTCCAGAGAATCTTCCCAACCCAGGGATTGAACCTGTGTCTCCTGCATTGACAGGTGGATTCTTTACCACTGAGCCACCAGGGAAGCCCTCTAAGTGCAATTCGTAATCTCTGCCAATATTAAGCTTCCATCCCACCTATGTTTTTTTGCAACCCAGCTTTTTTATTTTAATTAAATTTATTTATTTTTAACTGAAGGATAATTGCTTTACAATATTTTGTTGGTTTCTGCCAAACATCACCATGAATCAACTATAGATATACTTCTGTCCCCTCTCTCTCAAACCTCCCTCCCACTTCCCTCTCCATCCTACCCCTCTAGGTTGTTACAGAACCCCGGCATGAGTTCCCTGAGTCAAAGAGCAAATTCTCATTGGTTATCTATTTTACATATGGTGGTGTATATGTTTCCATGTGTAACCCAAGTTTATTAGAACATTTTCAAATGATGAGAATGGTTTTTATGGGAGAGGAGAAGATAAAATAATGTTAGTTATTCAAGAATGCATTTCCTAAATATGAATAAACTGATGGAAGATAGGGCCCTTCTGAAAAGATTTGGACCCTTCAGAAGGAATAGAGTGATTACTTGACACTCTCCCAACCCTTGGCCCCTGCTATCCTCAGAAATTATGAAAGCAGAAAATCAGGAAGAGAAGGAAGGAAGAGAATGAGGCATGAGTGTGTTCCAGCGTTAGCACATTTGCTTTGCTAAATCCTATTTCCAGGAGCAAGCTACCAGGGTGTTTGCATCTTTTCATTATGACGTTTGAAAGGTTAGATCCCCCGGTGATCTTACCAAATCACTTAGGAGATGACAGTCAGGTATTTTCTGCTGGACTCAGTGTCCACTGAGGATTCTAAAGAAAGTTTTCAGACTCTAACAAATCAAAAAAGATGACTTTTGCAACTGGGCTCCATAGAAAAAACACAGCCTCGTACATTTCTTGTTACAATTCTAAAAAATTTCTGGCGTCACTATATATAGTACACTGCTGAATCTGCAAGCTATTTTAGAAAGAGCCGTGTCTCTCTTGGCTCTGAAGTAGCTTGAAAAGCACTGGTGCCGTTGCAAACTGGAGCACTAGGTGTTCCCCAAAAGGCATGAACTTAGGGTTCAGCAACTAGCATCTACCCAAATGCAAGTCTTAGATGCGTGCAGCCCCAGCTGGTCTTTGGGGAATGTAGCACAGGGGGTCCTCAGTCATCATCCCCTATTCCTAGTTCTTACTCACTTTTGGATGGGCTTCCCACTTGCTATTGGTCTTTCATGGCACCTAATCTCAGGTTCCTTTGGCTTTAGAATCCACAGGCTAACTGCTTTGCCCAGTCTTGCCACTGACTTTTCAGCTAACATCTCAGTCATCTCCTCATACCTCCTCATCCCAAGGAAGGACTTAGGCTATACTCTCCCCATTCTCTAATCCAGACAATACCTTGACAGGTGACCCCTGTAGGCGCTGAGGTTAAGGTCACAATGATAAGGTCTCATATCGAAGGAGACAGTGAACTGTAATGAAGAACTCCTGGTCTTGGATTTAGAAAACTTGAGATCCCCTCTAGATCTACATACCCCTTATAGTCTACATGACTGAGGGACTTGGTAAGTCCAAACTTTCTATGTCAGGCACACAAAACCCTTTATTGTGGGATTCCTGATAAATTTTCTGGTGTCATCTCTTACCACTACCTCCATCACTGCCTTTGATCCAGCCATTCAGTTCCAGTGGTAACTGCTCATGCTCTGGAAATGTTACTGTCTTTACTACATTTCACTTCTTGCTCTACACTTCACATCACTTCTCCTTTTACCTAATTCCTGCTTATCCTTTGGTACACATCTCAGAGGTTTTCACTGTTACGAAGACTTCACTGTCATTATACAGCCATCCTCATCCTCTTCTGGCCTTCTCTGGAATTCTTGGGATCAGGCACTGTGCCGTATTTGATTGTGAATTTCCTGACCTTACACTTACCTGGCACAGAGAAGAACTTAAGAAATGTTTGTAGAATGATGAGAGTTAAGATGCTTCCCATGCCTCCTCCCACATAAAACTTATAAGCTCTGTATTAATATTCCATTTGGCAGGTGAACAACTGAGGCTTCTCATCTATTGGCTAATTATCTGGTTGAAGTCATACAATTACTGGGTAACACAGATGATTTGTGAACTCAGGCCTGCTTCATTCCAAATCCCAATCTCCTTCTATTATGTCACACTTCTATTGCATAGAACTAACCTCAGAGATGGACTTGAGGCATTCAAGAAACCCTAATATGGACTTAGCCCCCTTTGAAACCTTCTAGACCTTAACAGAATGAAATATGCCGTTTATCATACCTCTAAGTAATGGCTTTACACTTAACATAGGATTTATGTCTGTGAAAAACTGCAAAACTACGTCTGCACTATTGTACGATGAAATTTTCACCTCAAACCTTCAAGAAAGAGAGGAGGAGAAGTGGGTGGGAGGAAAAAAACATGCAGGGGAAGAAGAGAAAGCAAAACAAATAAGAGTGGTCATAAGGTGAAGAAAGTTATGACAGCTCATGACTCAGAATGTTATGATCACTTAACCGAATGGACAGGCTTCTTTGCTGCAACTGGTAGGACCTGTCAATCAAGGTTTCAAAGACCTTTTCTTCTAGCACAGTCATCTAGCTGCTTTTTTTTTCTGTAACAACCTCATTCATGTGGGTGACCTCTCCTGTGCTTTCCGTAAGCAAAGAGATCTCTGGTATAAGACAGGGTTATGGATACCTGTTACCAGATTCCTGGAAAAACACAGTGTAACCAAAAATTAAGTTTTCAGGGTCTCTGAGCCCAGTCCTTACCACAAGCAACTGCCATTACTGCCATTACACCACTACAAGGGTGTGTGTATGTGTCTGTCTGTCTGTTTGGGCTCAAAAGAGAGAGATTCCATGCTGAGGCAGAGATGAGATGCATCCAGCAATTAACCAGTATTGACAGGTCTAATAATAGTTTATCCTCAGCTAATCCTATAATGTACTCCCATAATATGACAGCTAATCATGCAGAGGTCTGAACTTCTAGCAAGCTTGCCTCAGCATCTAACTTCCTGTTTGGGTGGGACACCAGGTACATAATTGACTGTTCTTTATTTAAAAGATACTGACACAGCTGTGGCTGCTTTGCCTGTATTTTATTAATTCAGTTATTAATGCTATAATCTGGTTCTTGCCATGAATTTTACATAAAATATGGAGCAGAGAGCTTTCGCCTACAACATTAAAGGAAAAGTAAAAAAAAACAAACAAACAACATGTAACCATTTGAAAATGTTAACCCATTTGAAAGTGGAAATATTCTATTATATCTAGCCCCAAAAATCATTTTTAAAGCCTCCCAGTTCTATAATATCGCTACATGGTTTATAAAATTTGCAATAGGTACGCTTTTTCTTTTGTTATTAATGTTAGACTCTTCCCTAACTAAGGAATAGGGAAGTTTTTGCTTTTTACAATTTTCCATAGCATGAGAAAGGATAATAAAAATGCATCTTTATTTTCTACCCATTAAGCTCTAACTTATAAGCAATAAAGGACTCTTCATTCTCACCAAAGTTATCTGTATAATAACTATAAAAGTGACATATTATTAGGATGATTTTGACTGCATGTAACAAAAAAACTTGACTGTCCAAATCATAAAGAGTTTATTGTTTCACTTTTTACAAAATTCGGAAGTTAGTTTCCTCAGGGCTTGAACATTGTCATCATGGACTCAAATTCTTTCCATATTTCTGCTCTATCACTCTAGACTTCTCAGCTTGTCCTCAATAGGCTCCCTCATGATTGTATTAATAAGTTGGTTCCAGTTGTCCCAGGAGGTCAAGTAGACATGACGACAATGGGGATTTTGCTTTATTCAAGGAGTCCCTTCTTATCAATAGGGAAACTTTCCTAGAGTCCTGGAGTAATTTTCCCCTAACTTACCATTACAGCCAAAATTAAATCTCACAACCATGCTTAATCCAATCCAATCACAGGCAAAAAAAAAAAAAGTGGAATCACTAGACTGGCTAGTGCCACTTTTCAGCACTGGGTCTTCAGAGCATATCCCCTGAAACTTAGGGAGGTGGAGGAGGGTTGCAGAGTTCTGTTTCAAAGAAGGATGGAGGAATGACCTTTGGGTTGACAACAAGAATCTCCAACAAATGCCAAAGCTACCTGATACGTTCATCTTTCATTCATTTAACAAATATTTCCTGGGTGCCTACTAAATATAACACATTGTTCTAAGTATCAGGAGAACATCACAGCAAAAAAAAAAAAAGTAGACACAATTCTGACTTCCTGGACCTACTGATCTACTGCGCATTTCTTGCTTATCCATGGTTTGTACTGTCCTAAAGCTGGAAGTGACTATGGGGAGCCAATATTTCAACCCTCCCATTTTAGGGGTGAAGAAACGGAAGCTAGGAGTGACTTAAGTCATTTGCTGGGCCAAGTGTGTTAGTCACTCAGTTGTTTCTGACTATTCACAACCCCATGGTCTGTAGCCTGCTAGGCTCCTCTGTCCATGCAATTTTCCAGGCAAGAATACTGGAGTGGGTTGCCATTTCCTTTTACAGGGGATCTTCCCAACCCAGGGATCAGACCTGAGTCTCCTGCATTGCAGACAGATTCTTTACCGTCTGAGCCACCAGGGAACCCAAGAATACACCTAATTTTGGATTATCTGCTGTTTGCGCTTTTTGAGGCAGTGATTATCCTGGCTACAGAGGCTATATGTGTATTATAAGTTTTCAGATGTTGGTCCAAACTTTGATTTATTATACAACAAATCACTTTAGGGAAAACCATTTAAGCTATAAACGATTCTCCAAAAGATTCATATGGATGATATCCATCTGCTATTAAAATAAAATTTAATTAATAAAATTAGTTCATAACCTTCTGGAGAGGTAATCTCTTTTTAAATCATGAAGTTCAAAGGTCTTCCTCTCATATATTATTGTAAACCCAGTCCCTTTCTCCTTTCCAACTCTGCAGTGCCAGTCAGCCCCTGAGAGTGGTCGAGGAGTCTCTAGTCTGCACTTCTAAGGGTCCATTTACAGCAGCAGTCCCCAGCCTCCAGGACCTAATGCCTGATGACCTCAAGAGGAGCTGATGTAATTGTAATAGAAATAAGGTACACAATAAATGCAATGCACTTGAATCATCCTGAAACCATCCCCTCCACCCACCTGAGTCCATGGAAAAATTTTCTTCCACGAAACCGGCCCCTGGGGCCCAAAAGGTTGGCACCTAGACAGCTGTTCTAGGATCTCTATTACCAGGTATCTGCTGAGCCACCCAGGGCTTTGGTGTGGTCTGCCCTATAATGAACTGCAATGAAAGTGATCAAATCTCTGCTCAGAAATGTCAAATTTATGCTGAACTGTTAGTACTGATTACTCCTTTGTGAATTTATTCTACAAACAGAATCACAGAGGTACACCAGTGTACAAGAATATCCACTTTAGCATTACTGTGGAAGGCAATGATCAGAAACAACCTAAGGCTCCTCATTACATCACAGCACGGGCCTGAGTATCCTGTGACCAATAAAATGGAAGTAACTCTATGAACTGACATGGGTTGACCACCAGGAAACTGGAACAGAAAAATCTCAGTGCAGAACACCATATGTAACATGGAGGCTGTTCCTGGCATAAATAAGCATACCAGAAAACAGAAGGAATGTGTCATTGAGTATGTATAGAATGCCTCTAGTGCATGGGTCACCAAACTATTAGAGTGCTTAGTCACTCAGTCATGTCTGACTCTGCGACCCCATGGACAGTAGCCCGCCAGGCTCCTCTGCCCATGGGGATTCTCCAGACAAGAATACTAGAGTGGGTTGCCATGCCCTTCTCCAAGGGATCTTCCCAACCCAGGGATTGAACCAGTTCTCCCACACTGCAGTAAGATTCTTTACTGTCTGACCTCCCCTGGGAAGCCCAGGAATACTGGAGTAGGTAGCCTAATCCCTTCTCCAGGGGATCTTCCCGACCCAGGAATTAAACCAGGATCTCCTGCACTGCAGGCGGGTTCTTTAACAGCTGAGCTACAACTAAATCCAGCCCACCATCTGTTTCTATATGGTATGAATGGTTTTCACATATTTCAATGGTTGAAAAAAATCAATAGAAAACTAATACAATTTCATGAAAATGATGTGAAATTCAAATTTCAATGTCCATGAATAAAGCTTTACTGGAACACAGACTCTGTATTCAACAGTAGAGTTGAATAGTTGTGATAAAAACTAAGAGTCTTCAAAGAGTAAAACACAGTTGACCCTTGAACAATTCAGGGTGGGGGATGTTAATCCACATGTAGCTTCTGTCTGGCCCTCCATATCCTGGGTTCCTCTGCATTCAAAGATTCAACTGACTGTGTAGTACTGTAGTATTTACTACTAAAAAATATTCGCTTATTGAAAAATAAGTGGACTCACAGTTTAAACCCACATCGTTCAAGGATCAGTTGTACTTATTATTTGACCCTTTCCAATCCCTGCTCTAGAAGAATAACTAGTCTCCTCTTGGGAAAGGTATGGGATTACAAAGACAAGGAAGGAGAAACTGATTTTACTTACTTTTTATAGTTTTATCCATTTTTAAAATTTTTATATAATGGGCAAGTATTATCCAACTTAAAACTCATAGAATTTTTTAAAACTTGACTGATTTTAAAATTGTAGAAAAGAATAATTGAGCTGAAATATCAAAAATAGTTGTGGAAGACACAGAGGCAGAGAATTCTGGAAAGACAGTGCATTGATGCATCCTGTCGTTCCTATACATACAACTTCATAGCAGCTTCATCTCATTTCCTGCAAGGCTTGCATCAGTTCAGGCAGTGGATAAGGGAACTGACAGGAGTGAACTGCTTTAACCCTCTGTGCCAGATGAAAGGCAGGGAAGGAATGGGGTGCACAGCCCAAGATTGTCTCAGAGCAAGGCTCTGAAGCAGTCAGCTTGAGGGGAGAGCTTGATCCACAGAGATCCCCAGACCCCTGCAGGAAAAGCTGACATCAGTCAACCTGAGCACCCCCAGACATGGGCCAGTTTCCAAAGGCTAAAGGGGCTGAGGAGAAGGGGAATGGGCAGACTAAGGGTTCCCCAGCCCTGGGGCTGAGACCAGCTGTGGAAAGTCTCCTTCCCCTACCCAGTGCATTGACAGGGAACTGGTGGCTTCCCACTGCGGCTCTTCAAGCCTTCAGGGTCAGAACACCACACCTTCCAGGGCTCTCAGGCTCCTACCCCACCCTCCAACCAGGCAAATGCATCCCAGCAGCTGAACCCCAGTAAGCAGCAAAGAGACAGAACTGACAGTAAGAGAGCTGGGTGGTCAGAGAGAGGCAGAGTCAACAAGGATTAGGGCAGGGCTCTGATGAAATAAAGCTTACTGGAGCAGATGGAGGGCAACCTTAAAAAAATTGTAGTCAGGTGGATGGACCTAGAGTCCGTTATACAGAGTGAAGTAAGTCAGAGAGAGAGAACCAAATATCAAATAGTAATGCATATGTGAAGAATCTAGAAAATGGTTTGGATGAACCTATTTGCAGGGCAGGAATAGAGATGCAAATGTAGAGAACAGAACCTGTGGATATAGTGGGGGAAGGAGAGGGTGGGATGAGCAGAGACCAACACAACGCTGTAAAGCAACTAAACCCCAATAAAAATTTCAAACAGTAATGATAATATGAGCACTAAAGAGATTCAAGTTCAGCACACAAAAAAAGACTTCATTAAAAAAAGAATCTGTACATCATAAGAAGATGATCCCTCTTGATATTCAAATTCAGTGGCCTGGACAGTCAGAAGGGTGAAGTAAATAAAACCACAATGCAAAACACAAAGATCTAGTAATCACAAGGAATAAAATGAGAAGTTTGGACAACAGACCTAGGAAACCAACCAACAGACCCAGAAAACCAACCAATCTTCATGGCAGGCATCCCAGGGACAAAAAGGGAAGAAAAGTAAAAAATCTCTGGAAAAAAAAAATGAGTTCCAGAAATAGAGAGCTTAATGAATTTTAGGCAAAATTACTGAAAGAAGAGAGCCATTTATCCATGTTCTGGCAAAATTCCCAAACTCCAAGGGTCAAGAAAAAATCTTAAAAGCTTCTAGGTAGAAAGAACAGTTCTCTTAAAAGTAAAAGAAAATTTACACGCTTGAAAAATTTTTATCTTAGTACTATTTAAAAGTGAAGAAAAGTTACACATTTCCATCAGTAGAAGTATAACTAAGAAAATGATAATCTATATGAAATTTTATACAGCCATTTAAAACAATCATTAAAGTAGGTGAAGGGGGTAAAAAAAGGTACAAACTCCCAGTAATAAAATAAGTCTTGAGATGTAATGTACAGCATGATGTCTACATAGTTGACGATACTAGATTATATATTTGAAAGTTGCGAGGAGAGTAGATCTTAAAATTCTTATCACAAGAAAACAAATATGTAACTATGTGGTGATGGTTGTTAACTAGACTTATCACAGTGATCATTTTACAGTGTTTACATTTTGAATTATTATGTTGTACACCTGAAACTAATGTTATATGTCAATTATATCTCACTTTTTTTTTATAAAAAGAAAAACTTTATAAATCTATAGTTACATAAAGAAGTATAGGTGTAAGGTAAAATTGTACATTATAAAGTGCGTGAGTACTCAGCCTTGGCTGACTCTTTGTGACACCATGGACTGTAGCCTGCCAGACTCCTCTGTCCACGGAATTTTCTAGGCAAGAATCCTGGGGTGGATTGCCATTTTCTACTCCAGGGGCTCTTCCCAACCCAGGGATTGAGATTAGAAAATTATTAAATTCTGTGTGTAGTGTGATTAAAACTTTTAAAATCTACATGAAAAGGATAGTAGAAATAAAAGGGATAACAGTAGAGTAATTAATAGGATTGGGTATTTTCCCTTCTCTGTTTTATAAACTTTCTATAACATAATATCAATAATTTTTTGAGTTAAGTAACAGTTAATGTAAAGTTCAGTTTTTTTTAAAGAAGAAAGTTATATTTTTTTAATTATTTATTTTAATTGGAGGCTAATTATAATACTGTAGTGGTTTTTGCCATACATCAACATGAATCAGCCACAGGTGCACATGTGTCCCCCATCCTGAACCCCCCTCCCACCTCCCTCCCCATCCCATCCCTCAGGGTCATCCCAGTGCACCAGCCCTGAGTACCCTGTCTCATGGATCGAACCTGGACTGACGATTTGCTTCACATGTGATCATGTACACGTTTCCACGCTACCCTCTCAAATCATCCCACCCTTGCCTTTTCCCACAGAGTCCAAAAGACTGTTCTTTACATCTGTCTCTTTTGCTGTCTCGCATATAGGGTTATTGTTATCATCTTTCTAAATTCCATATATATGCGTTAGTATACTGAGTCGGTGTTTTTCTTTCTGACTTACTTCACTCTGTATAATAGGCTCCAGTTTCATCCACCACATTAGAACTGATTCAAATGCATTTAAAGAAGAAAGTTATATTTTTAACAAGTAACATGAAAAATAATAATTTTAATCTGTAGATGCTCAAGTTCACCTACAGCACAGGCCTTGCAGTTAGACCAGATGACATGGGCAGGGCTCCAGGATCAATATGCTAACATTAATCTTTCAGATTGACACTACCTGGGGTAGGGGTTTGCCCTAAAACTTTTGAGGGATTAAAATTCTTTTTTTGCTATATGGAATAAAAGAGCCCTCATTTTCCTTAATAGCCTATGAGTTTGAGCAGATTCAAGCCAAAGTCTGAAGGGAATATCTTCTCCCTCTTTGAAGCTCCATTCCCCATCTAGTGGGGTGCCCTCCTGATGAGCCTCCTCTATCCCTGCAATGTGAGAAAGACAAAATCAGGCCCTGACGGCAGACAGCAGGCCTGGCAGAAGCAAAGAGAACTGAGTGTGGCGAGAAGACAATGTCAGACAAAGTCATTCTATGACTGTGATAAAGTGAGACAAAAATAAACCCGCTCCATAATCACGTCTGCGCGTAGACAGAAACAAGGTGCAGACGCCACCACAATAACCAACTGCCCTCACCTCAGCTTGTCAGCGAGCCTTCCTCCCAACCACAGCGACCCCTGCTTCAGTCCTCCTCGTGTTCCCGAGTAAAAGTAAGGTACTCAGTCACACAAATGCCCCAAGTTCCCGATAACACCCAGTCCCTTCTTCCTTGAATCCCCCACCCCCCACCCAAATCACCTAACACTAGCTCCAATCCTGTAATATAAACCTTCTGGAACCTTCTTCCCAAGACTGCCACAGTTCCTGCAGATGTGTAGTCTCCCTCAATGCAATGAGCCAAAAAACCCTACCCAGTTCAGCTGCAGGTGTGTTCCTGGGCATCTCTGGCTTTGGGGCACTGGCAAATGGAATTGCACCTTTCTTTACTCCCTGGTTGGGGGGACCTTTAGGACAAGCAATCAAAATTTAGTTGGCAACCTAGCCTAAGTTCTTGCCATTGTATAAAAACTGAATTCATGGAGAGGATGTGGAAAAAAGAGAACCCTCTTATATTGTTGGTGGAAATGTATATTGATACAGCCATTCTGAATAGTATGGACATTCCTTAAAAAATAGGAATAAAACTACCACATGACCTAGCAATCCCACTACTGGGCATATACCCTGAGAAAACCATAATTGAAAAAGACACATGTACGCCAATGTTTATTGCAGCACTTTATAATAGCCAGGACATGGAAGCAACCTAGATGTCAATTGACAGACGAATGGATAAAGAATCGGTACATATATACAACAGCATATTACTCAGTCATAAAAAAGGATGAATATGAGTCAGTTGAACTGACGTATATGAACGTAGAGCCTATTATACAGAGTGAAGTATATCAGAAAGAGAAAAACAAATATCGTATATTAACACATATAGATGGAATCTAGAAAAATGGTACTGATGAACCTATCAGAGACACAGATGCAAGAATAGCGACACAGATGTGGAGAACAGACTTGTGGACACAGTCAAGGAAGAAGAGGGTGGGATGAATTGGGAAAGTGGCCCTGAAACATACACATCATCAAATGTAAAACAGAGAGCTAGTGAGCTGCTGATACAGGGAGCTCAACCCAGTGCTCTGGAATAACCTAGAGGGGTGAGATGTGGGGAGGGGAGGGAGGCTCAAGAGGAAGGGAACACACGTGTACTCATGGCTGATTCACACTGTTGTATGGCAGAAACCAACACAACATTGTAAAGTGATTATCCCCCAATTAAAAATAAATTTAAAAAATTTTTTAAAATAAAAGCAAAAAACCCCCTGAATTCATTGCATCTTGCTACCTAGTGTTTATTCAAAGCTCACCTGAGAAAAATAGTAGGATAGAAACATGCTATTCCTTTCCTTCTCTACGACCTCTGAAATCTACACCGAAGTTCAAAGAGATCAGCAAAGAACTCTGCCCCCAAACCCCACTGTTTGGCATCCATAGACCTGCCTTTTCTGAGTTCAGCTTTGGTGTAACCCTAGGGGAGCTTTCATAAAACCTCATCTATTGGCCACTGTCAAGGGGTCAAGATGTCAGTTTGCTTCCATACTGTGTGGATCGGATAGCTGTGAAGTTTCCATCTTTTCCAAGTGGGTTTCTTGAAAAGGGAGCCAAATCTGGAGCCAGGCTAGCCTGCTTCTGCCACTGGTATCATTCCTGGAATGTAAGTGTGAGGTGGGGTGAAGAATAAGGAGACTCGTCCAACTGTCTGGGAACTTTGTACTGGGGAGATAATCACAGGAGGAGAAGGTGGAAGGGGACTTGGAGACAGAAGCGGGTTCTCAGGCTCTACAGAGCTCTCATCTGCCCCCGCTCTTTAGTGCATCTAGCAAACACTGCTGTCCTGGCCCCCACGCTTGGGATCACGGAGAGAGGTGGCAGAAGGGGAGTGCTTTCATTTCCTAAGGCTGCCACAGCAAAGGACTACAGACCAGTGTCCTCAATAACAGAAATTATTTTCTCACACTTCTGGAGGTTAGCAGCCTGAGAGCAGATTGTGGACAGGGTTGGTCGTTCATAGTTCTCTCTCCTTGGCTTGTCTGTGGCTTTTCCCTCCCTGTAGCTTCACATGCTCTTTCCTCTGTGCATGGGTGTGTCCTAATCTTCTCTTCTTCTAAGCACACCAGTCATATGGGATTAGGATCCACTCTGATAACCTCATCTTACCTTAATTATCTTAAAAAAAAAAAACCCTATCTCCAAATGCAGCCACATTCTGAGGCAACCGGCGAGGCTGAACACAATTCAGCCCTCAACAGTACAAACCTACAGTAGCTTCTGGAGAAGGCCCAAAGCATATGGCAGCTAAAATATTTACAATGAGGGTCACCATGTAAAATGAAAGTAAAATGAAAGTCTCTAGGAGACGTGGCACCCTGAAGGAAAGAAGCTGAAAAGAGTGATCACCTTCCTTGATCCCCTGAAAATCAAATAGGGTCCATCTCTTCCAAATACTTCTATCCAATGACATTAAAAAAAAAAAAAGTGAATTTGGGGCTTAAAGAAGATAACAAAAGGACAATGGCTGTAGTAGAAACTATGGACAATTTATAATTCATTCTTAAACATACTGAGTGAAAAAGGACACCCGGTAGATCATGACAGCAGTGTTGAGGCTCTCGTCACTAAGCAGGTGGTTGGAACATAACCAGTGTGCCTTGGACTGATTGTTTTCTGGTCCCACCTACACTTTCCTCCATAAGGTACCATGCTCTGTGAGAACACTTATCTCTGTTCTAATTGCTTATCAGAAGGGTTCATAGATGCTGCTAACATATCATCTCAATGTCTTTCACTGAGAAAGCATCAACTGAGTTCTATAAAAGTCAGGTTTTTCTTAATTCTCAGTATCATCTGCAGAAAAAAAAAATGCTGGCTGCTTTTCTCTTGATCTCCATTAACCCTAGGCTGGCTGTGTGATGCAGGGCCTCTCTGCTTCTCTAATCTGAGCTTTCCATTGGTTTTTAGCAGCTGTGCATGTTCTGTAGAAAGAGCATGTTCTCTGTGGACATGTCACTCCTGGAAACATCACCAAACTCCTGGCTGATATGGGAAGAAAATGTCACATCCTTTTTAAGAGAATGAATTACTTTTAGTTGTGGGTCCCCCTGAAAAATGAATCCTTCTTTAGGTAAAAAACAGAGCCTGTGACAATTTCTGTGCTATAAACTAAAGACTCCCTTTCCAAGAATAACTCCTGACATTATAATTTAATCACTTCAATATTGGGTTTCTTAGATCAACAAGTAAATTCTCTCCCTGCCTTTATTGAAATCCCTTCAGGTTGACTTTTGCCTTCCTGTGGACCCCATCCATGCAGTATTTCATCCCATTCCTGAAAGTTATACCCATTATAAATTCAGTTGATTGAAGCAGCCCTCAGTTTTCACTCTAAGTAGATATTCTTTCTAATATAAAGACATTATATGGATAAAAGCAGGTCTCCACTTCAACTTGAGAAGGCTTGAGCTTGAGCTATAGAGAATAATGGTATTACTAAATAAAAGATTGAGTGAGAAAGTCCGGGTGTCACATTCAAGGCAGGCAAGCCCAGGAAAGGACTGAAAATTCAGGGGACAGCTTGTGAGGCATTTCAACACCCCAGCCTGAGGTGATAGTTCAAGTTCTCGAGCTCCCCAAAGCTGTGAGAAAATACACGATCCTGGGAACAAAGGCAGAATCTTCAGAAATGACCAAGGTAAAAGGAGAATTTAAAAACAGTAGACCAAAAAAAAAAAAAAAACAGTAGACCAACCAAAAGAGTAGGACAAGGGCTATTGGGAACAGATGACATAATCAAAGTTTTGAGCCAGAAAACATTAAAACCTTATAGCCCAAACCGCTTCCATTCAAGACTTTGAAGGTGAACTCAGTGTCCCCAAATCTTCAGTCCCAGACTCTTTCCACAACCCCTGCTGGAAGGAACACCAGGATAAGCAACATAGAAATAGGCCAGCAAGTTCCTGGCGGATAAGACGGTCCTAACAGAAGCTCTGTTGGCTCTCCAACGCCTCCTCACAATCGACTCCCTGCCCCATTAGCTTTCTGGCCTGTCCCTGTTTCGACACTGATGGGGTGAAAAGCCATGATATATGTCATCACTGAAGCTGCTCAGCATCACCGCCTGGCTTCCTCCACTGACAGGGAGGCACTGATTTAGTGATACTTCCCTTCTTCGTGGGAGCAAACAACTGCCAAGAGTCTGAAATGAGAACCAAAAGTCAATAACCTTGCCTATCCCGAGAAGATGAGTGAAGTCAGGACATTAAATAAGTATTTTCCTGTATTCTCTCTTGATCCCTTACTAGGAAAGAAATACCTTGCTTTCAGGAAGACCTTGGCTTTGGGAGGGAAGAAAGGTGAACGCGGGCTGGTAGGGGCAGGGCTGAGGGAGGGTACACACCCTGCATTTAACATTTAACGGTAATCCCGTCATTTACCAGCTCTGGCTGTCATTGAGTATCTCTGAGATTGTTTCTTCACCTGCAAAAAGTCAGTATAATAATGCATTCTCTGGAGGTTGTAAAGAAGAAAATGTATGATAATTCTGATAGGAAATGCATTAAAAAAAAAACAACAACAGTAACTATTACTGTCATTAAGAGAAGGAAATAAAAATTCTTGACCATATTCTGTGTGTCAGGCAGTGGCCAAATACTGTTGACATAAATTCTCTCACGTAATCCCCATCTCTGCCCTATGCAAGGCATTTTATTTTACTGGTTCAGAAAGATACAATTATTAGCCCAAGGTCATTTGGCTGGTAAGCAGTGTCTCTACCTGTCACCCCCAGATCAGTTTCTCTCCAAGGCCTCTTCTAGCAGATGACAGGTTTAGTGAGGTTTCAGTGACTCAGGTCAAGGCATTTGGCAAAGGATGCTGCTATTTCCCTAGCCTCGCACCACTTCTCCATTACTCAGCTGGTCTGAAAGTCAGCAGAGCTATGACTTTGAAGATAGGCTGGGTCACAGCAGTTCTCAGGGCAACTCAAAGGGGCTTGGGGGCACGCTGGCACAAAGTTCTATTCTTACATTGAGTCAAGCAAAGTCCTATTTTTAAGTTGTTTCATCCAATTCTGAACATCCCTTCTCCTTGGATCAATGAAGAGTGAGTACTAAGGTTTTAAGCTATAAATTTGGTCTCCTACACATACACACATATAGATTGTGTGTGTGTGTGTGTGTGTGTGTGTGTGTGTATACACACACATAATACTGAAGTTCTGTGTTTCTTTGTATGCATGTGTGAAAGTTTTCAACTTCAGTTTTTTTCCTTTTTAGCACCAGACTCAGGACCGACACTTCAGGATCCTCTCCCAAGATGAAGAGGCCCCCTGCCCCATCATTATTTCTTTGTAAACATAACTCATGTGTGTCCTCATAACTTCCATCAGAAAGGTCCTCCAGTATTCTACACACAGCTCTTCATGCCCTACATATGAAGTTACCCTTTCTTCCTAACCTTCAAAATACAGCTGAAACCTTGCTTCCTTTGCTTGAAACAGAAAAGTAAAAATCTGCAAATAAGGTGCTAAATTTGCAGAAATAAATAATAACCTGAAAGAATGCAAGTTTTGAACCCAGGCCTCTGGTGTTAGAGCCCGACACCCTTAAGCACTGTGTTCTACAGCCTGCTACCAATGCCAGCCAAGTAGCATTTGAAACAAGAGTGATTAGAAAGTGAACTAGATATTACAAGGGCTGACGGGGGGTGGGGTTCGGGCAGTGGGATGGGGAGCTACTGTTTAATGGGCACAAAGTTTGTTCTGGAAATGGATAATGGGAATGGTTGCACATTGTGAATGAGCTAAATACCACTGAATTACACACTTAAAAATGGTGAAGATGGTCAATTGTACGTATGCGTATTTTTCCATAATTAAAAAAAGAAAGACCAATTGTTTGTATGAGTATTTTTCCATAATTAAAAAAAGAAAGACAAAAGAAGCAATGATCACCTCTCTGCGGCAATTCACTTAACTTTTCCAAGCCTTATTTTTCCCATGAGTAAAACGGGGATGTTAACACCTACCTTAGAATACTGCTGTGACGACTAAACCCTAACACACACAGTGCACCTAGCCCCCACATAGTACATTGTGATGCTCACCCTGTAGTCACTATCTTTGCTTTGTCCAATGCTAACATCCCCATGTGTTTCAACTCCTTGAGCTCAGCTAGAGGAGGTGGGGAAGGTGTGGGCTAAATGAGAAGCCTGTTTGCTATTTAGAGCTGGTTGACCATCTGCAAATTCCCAGCACTTAATAGATGCCTCATAAATGTTTGTCCAGGGAATTCTCTGATGGTCCAGTGGTTAAGATTCTGTGCTTTCACTGCTGAGGGCCTGGGTTTGATGCCTGGTTGGGGAACTAAGATCCCACAAGGCTATGTGGTACGGCCAGAAAAAATATGTTTATCCAACTTAATTGGACTGAATAGATAAACCACAAGGGGAAAATAGAAGGATGTGATGTCCTGTTCTAAGACAGTTCTTGAGCCATGTACTGGGGACTCTTAATCCACAGGGGATAGAAAGAATATTTGTTGTTAATGAGGCAATTCTGTGGTTCACTTGATTGCATTCCAGATTTAGGCTATTTTTTTAAGGTTGCCATTTTATGTGCAGTTTTACTATCTTGAACAACTGGAGCCAATGGGAAATTGGTGTTTGGGGGGCTATCTATAATGTCAGTAAGAAGCACAAGAAGCAGATTCACAGGGTATAAGTTACTTAAGGCCCAGTTGGGGATTACACCTAAGTCTGAAAAAGAAAATAGACATTAATTGGATCCACCTTCCACTTTTAAGGTGGCAAAGAGTCTATATAGGAATGATCATTATGTAATTTGCTACACCATTTTTAAAACAAAATCAAGGTACATAAGATGTGCCCCAAATCTACAAATTCTAGATGTACATAGTAATTTCATTTTCTGTTCTGGTTGGTTAAGTGAAGAAGATAAGGCTGAGTGGAAACAGAAAGGGAAATAATAGAGAGAGAGAGAAGAGAGAAAGAATTACAGGGTAGGTCAGACAGAGAAGCAAGAAAAAGGAGAAACCATAGAGGAAGGAGGCATAAGTACAGAGAAAGAGAGAAACACAGAGAAGACCTAGGGTGATAAAAAGTTCTCAATTGATTCTGAGGCAAGTGGAAGTGTCACCAACTTTTTCACATCCTGAGGTCACCATCAACCTTTATCATTACTATTTGACGGCCACAGTGTTCATGGTCCTCCAAGCCCTGTCCTTTTGTTCCCTGTCTCTGAAAAAGGCTTCATCATTCACTCAGATACTCACAGGAACCATGAGCATCCTTGAGCCCTCTCTCTCATCCTCATCGTGGTTGCCATTCATGCTAATGTTAACATCTATGTGTGTTACAGATCTATTCACCTACCTCCATCTCTACTGTAGGCCACTCTTCTTTCTCACCTGGAGAGGAAAAGTGTTGCCCACCAGATCTTTGTCCTCTACTCCAGCATCTATGACACTGGCAGCAATTTCTCAATGACAAACCTAGTCGTCCTGGCTAAGATTCTTTTTTCTCTAGTAAAAGAAACTCACTCAAACAGGCTTATGTGCTAAGTATGGAAATCTATAGTGTATACACTATGGTAGAGTTTTTTTTCCCTCTCCTGTAAGAAATGTCTCCTCTTCTGTGAGGTTCGATGGGCATCACTTGGGGAGAAAGAAGAGAAGCAGCTTCTAGAATTAAAGGAAAGCAGAGATTGGAAGGGAAATGTGACTCTAAGCAGTGAACTCCTGATCCTGAGCCAAGCCCCCTGGAGCAGCCGGGCCTCCCGGGAACCTAGAGGGCTGAAATAGTGACAGCCCAGGTCAGCCCAGGTGCAGCCCCTCGGCTGAATGTGGTACAAATCACAGTCCCTCAAACTCGGAAAACCACTATGCCTGGGGTCAGGGGACTCACCAGCCACATCACTGAGGCCAAGACTGGCCATGATGAGGGAAGGCCGCCAGACACAGGGAGGTCAACTAGCTCCAGGGCCACAAGACAACGCAGGCAAGCTGGCCTTCTGGTCACCGGTAAACATGTGGATATGTCTGGGGTTTCCCTGGTGGCTCAGATGGAAAAGAATCCACCTACACTTCAGGAAACCCAGGTTCGATCCCTGGATCGGGAAGATCCCCTGGAGAAGGGAATGGCTACCCGCTCCAGTATTCTTGCCTGGAGAATCCCATGGACAGAGGAGCCTGGTGGTCCACAATCTATGGGGTCGCAAAAGAGTCAGACATGACTGAGCAAATAAGCACATACACGAAAGAGAAAGACGGACTGAACTTTCTGCAAATCGGGGAATGTGGGCAAGATCATTTGATTGCTTGAGTAAGATTATCTTCACAGCCCACCAACTATAGGCAGGCAGACCTATCAGGTAAAGAACACACAGCTGCTGAGCAAACACCCCTGCTGAGGGGCTGAAGGGATGGACTTCATCCTCTGCAGGAGATGCAGGCCCCGTCACCACCCCCAGACTACCAACTCGGTGCCATCCAAGCCAGAAACTCTTCGATTCCCTTCTTAGGAGCTATACTGATAGTTCTCATGCTTTAGCCAACATAACAGTCACCTAGGGAGTATTAAAACACAGACTCCTGGGCCCCACCCTGAGATTCTGATTTAGTGGTCTGGGATAGGGCCTGAGAATTTGCATCTCCACGGGCTACAACACTAAGTAGCATTATCCTACAGGATAGTCCAGGCTTTTCTAACATGACCGAGTAGGCCTCCACTCCTGGTTCTCTCCTCTCCGTAGTATCCTTACCTGCCACTCCCCTGCCTTGCACATCATACACCAGCACCTATGCTGTACAGCATGGTATTTGGAAGAGCTCTACAAGACTTTGGTTCCAGGGTTCTACTTGCTCTTCTCCCACAATCCCTCAATTTCTCCCAAAGGAAGAAAACTTTCTGTGAGTTAGACTGACTCCAGAATACTTACTGGGCCATGTTTGCTAGTGGGTGTGTGCAAAGGTCCAGCTCTCAATGTGCATCTCTCTCTTCTGTCTACCCCATGTGGAAGGGCCAAGACTCCTGCCCACCCCCCACCCCCACTCCCATCCCACCCCCCAGCCACGTCCCTGTGAGGGAGCTCTGGTCAATCGCTCTGGCCATCCTCCTTCCCTTCCACCCAAGAAGCGAAAGTGGCGGGCTGACCTTTAGGAAGAGCAGGCTTGAGCCCTGGGTATCAGTGTCTCCCTGTCTCTCTCACTCTCTCTCCTGTTTTCCCACACTACCAGCTGGTCTGGTATGATCCACAAAATTCAGATCTGGGAAGAAAGAGGGTCCTCAGATTTTGAGCTCAGGACCCATGTTCCAATCATTCTTGGGATTTGGAGGAAAAATCCAAGCAATAATAAATAAGTAAAATGATATTTTTCTTCTGTCAATGTTCTTTGTTGCAAGGTCTCTGCATCTATGTCTCTGGGAGGGTAGAATTTCAGTATACCTAGATCCACTGGCTTCCATGTTATCATAATACTATTAAAATCTCACTCTTATTCCTTACAGGACCTGTTTCATAGCATGATGGAAAAGACTGGGCCCAGGGTCTGGTGCCCCAGGGTCCAGTTCCTGGCCCTGCTATCTAACAAATCTGTGCCTTCCTTCTTCCACAGTCAAACAGAGATTTCAAAAACTGACTTCACAGCACTGTTGGGAGGTGTAGCTGAGAAAAAGAACTTTGAAAAGTGTTTAAAGAGTATGAAACCTCAGTCATTTTGCTAAAGTTTTATTCTTTTCAAGGAGCACCAAGCCTGTGTCCAAGTGCTCAGCACAAAACTCCTGGTGCCCCTTCTGGGTCAATCAGTTATTCTTATCTGGATGACCATCTTCCAAGGCAAGAAAGTCAAATCTGGAACCCAGGCATTGTCAACCCCCTGTCCTGATGGTTTTCCTCCATACAACAGGATGTTAGCCATTGGTTGTATCTTCAGCCACAAGCGTAAAATAGGACTGGTCTGTGCCTGATTAGCTCCAAATATATTAACCAGGGATCTTTGCCTTTTGGACTCTGACATTGCAAGTGGGAATTCACCCATGACGATATCACATCATTTTAATGAGAACTTCTTACAGCTGACTGGTTAGCATGAAATTCATCCTGGGGTAGACCAGGGGGGATACCACCAAGACCTTCTCCTGAACTCATGGCCACTTCAACAGGCACATTTTGACACCCTCCTTTGCTGCCTGCTGCAGATCACCAAGTTCTCCTCTGTGTTGTCACATCATACTTTATGAGGTTACATGCACTAACCTATACCCTAGCTTCTTCTGTACAAAAGGACATTGACACACATCGGTTCAGCTTAACGGACTTCCCTATCAGGACTGACTCACCTTGCAGCAGCCTCCACTTCACACTTCAGTATAAGCGGAGAAGGCGGAAGTAGGTCCAGATTGGATGGAAACTAGCTTTTATTATGTACTGCACACTCACAGGCCTTTGTCTTATCTTAACTTCAAAACAACCATGCAATTAGGGCATCGTTAACTCATTTTATCAGTTGAGGAAACAAAAGACAGAGAGGTTAAGCAACCTGTTCCGACTTGGTCACACAGTTTGTGTCGGAAACCAGAATTCAAATGGACAGGTCTGATTGATCACAAAGTCATTTGTCAAGATAGGAGCACAGAGACATCCTTTGTTTTCTATTTAACTGCAACAGCCAAATCACCAGCAAACCTACTTTCAACCCCAAGCCCCAGGTGTGCCTGTGGCCTGGTCTCTCGGCAGCTTCTTAGAAAACACAGTGATTTCCAAACCAATGACTTTTCTTGCACCTCACCACGTCCGAAGTTCTTGAGAACAGGACACTTCAATTGTTCTGGTGTCTCCGGTCTTTCTCTCTCGGAACTGGGCCGGAGCGCTCATCCTGCACTTGGGCCCACCCCGATGCAGCAGTTCATGCCATTCACGGCATAAAGAAAGTGGAGGAGAAGAGCATGGAGATTTTATTACAGAAACAGTGATACTGAGTATCAGTCATACAACTGGGGCTGAGGGGTATGAGTTGAAAGGATAATGCAAATAACCTCCTAAAACCATTCACCTATATTCTCAGAAAACAGCTGACAAAGAAAGCAATGACTAAAGTGATTTAAACTGGCATGTCGCAATTGTCCACAGAACTATTCCGAAAACAGGTTTTAGGTGGGGGAGGAGAAAACGGATTACAGAGGTGAACAGGACCTGAGACAGGCGAATTTCAAAATTCAGCTTGGTCCCCAAAACTCATCTCCATTTGCCATCTTCCTCTTCATCTTCAGGCCCTGGTTCTCACATTCAGCTGGGAATTAGCATCTTCCTGGGAGTTTCTGAACAAGCAGATTCTCAAGTCTCCTGTCAGATCTAAAGAATAAGCATCCTTGCAGAGTAGAACTAGGAATCGGTATTTACTAGGCTTTCACTTCTGTATCATTAGTTGACTCTAATGCAACCAGTCAGTCCAGAAACTGACTGTTTTAACAGACACTGACACATGAGACAGCTTTTCTGGAAGCAAAGTGTCCTTTGCAATAAATTGGAGCTCTTCGTTGTTTGAAATGTCTCTGGGAAGTCCGAAGATGCCTTCTGCAGAGGGACAGCCTCAGCCCCTTAGTACAATTCACCTCTTCTCTGTCAACTCCCATGAGCAACCTGTTTACTTTTAACATATCTTCTGTGTAAGAAAATGCTAATAACTTTGTAACGTGATGTTTCAATTTGTATTCTGGACCAAAAAGGAGGAGACACTGCTGACAGGCAAACCGATCACTTTCCCTTGGAGACACTAACGCTGATACACAGAGAAAGTGGGAGCCTGGCACCAGCTTCTCTCCTTATGCACTGCTGCAGCTAAGCTCAGACCCTGGCTAAGATTAGCAGTAGACAAAGGACAGCAAGCGACTAAATTCACTTCCTACTCCCAAAGCAGGTTTAAGTAAGCAAACGTTTGTGGCCAGCTCCTCTTTGTGGAATACTTGTATCAAATAACATTTGTACAGCACTTTACAGTTTCCAAATCACTTTCCCTTTCAATACAATCTCATCTCATCATCAGAATAACCCAGAGCAGTAGGTACTGTTTCCCTTGCTAACCTGCAAAGGCTGAAGCTCAAGTAGTTAAATGACCTACACAAGTTTACACGGCTGGGAAATGGAAAACCCACTTTGGAACCAGGACTTTGATTTCAACTCTGTCCTGCCCTGATAAAGGCCTAACAAATATTGCTGAATGAATAAGTGAAAGGATAAACAGATAGATGGCTGGATGATCTTTTATGAAACAAACACAATGGTAAAGATTCCAATTAACTTTAACTGGAATTAAACACTGTTAATTGGAATTAACACTATTGGCTATAACAAAGGATGATGTCAAAACCTAAATCAGGGTACTTCCCTGGTGGTCCAGTGGCCAAGACTCTGTGCTCACAGTGCAGGGGAGCCATTTTGATCACTGGTCAGGGAACTAGATCCTGCATGCTGCTACTAAAAGATCTCACACGCTGCAGTGAAGATCAAAGATCCCACATGCTGCAGTTAAGAACAAATGCAGCCAAACAAAATTTTTTTTTAAAAAACCCCGAAGAAAAACTCAGCATTGGATATGGACTTTCAAACATAAACTGAGTGTGTGAATTTGCTAGTTCGACTTTTCTCAGCAAGACATTTGTCTTCTAGCTATTCCACAGGAAGAACAGCATGGTGAGGAAGACTGTGGCAGCAGAAAGCTTGAGTTTGAACCCCAGCTCTGCTGTTTATGAGCTTTGTGACCTAGGGCAGGTTACTTCTTTGCACCTCAGTTCTATTGCCCATAAAATTGGAATAATAACAATCAAGTACAACTTACAGAGCTAATTGAAGATTTTAAAAATTAGATTTATGCAATGTATTTTGAATTATACCTGGCACACAGCAAGTTATCAGACATTTCCTTGATACATTAGTAAAAATATCTGCTCATACATTATCAATTCTCAACAGTGTTTTATGTGGATTATTCACTGGGTTTTAGGTTTTAGCTTGGTTTACACCCATAGTGATCTGTGGCCTTGATCTGTGCCACAGATCATGTGGCAGTGATCTTCTGCCCTTGAGGAAGAAGAAAGGAATTTACTCTTGCAGAGCAAGTATCACATACCAGGCACTAGGTCAGACCCTTCACACGTGCTACCTTACGTAATTCTCACCGCTCCACCATGAAGTTGCTATCATTGTCCCCATTCCACAGATAGGGAAAATCTAAGGCTCAGAGAGCTTAATAAACCCTAGCTGGTAAGTGGAATGGAAGGTTAAATCCAGTTCTTTCTCTTTCCCAAGCCCTTGCTCTTTCAGACTGTCTCATACTCAACACAGATACAAATGCTATCCTAACTAAATTCAAACTGCAACAACATGCCTTCCCCCAAATCATGCCATATTGTTGAACAAATAAATGAAGAGACATGCCATATGTCTCCGTCTAGCTCCAATCCTGGGGCAAATCCCGATGTCCTAGAGCAGCGATCCCCAACCTTTTTGGCACCAGGGACTGGTTTCATAGAAGATGATTTTTCCACACAACAGAGGGTGGTGGGGGTGGGGTGGGGAGTGAGTGATGGGGAGTGGCTATAAATGCAGATGAAGCTTTGCTTGCTTGTCTACCCAACACTCACTTCCTATTGTGCAGCCCAGTTCCTAACAGGCCACAGACCAGAACCTGTCAGTGGCCTGGGAGTTAGGGATCCCTGACCTAGAGGAACAAATACCTGGGAATCAAAGGGCATAGGAAGATGAACCACTCAGCCAAGCCACTACCAATCCAATGCTTTTATTCAGGAACAAAGGTGTGTCCTATGATTCAATATGCCAAGTACTATGATAACAGTACTTACCTGAGACGGTGGCTGTGATGATTGAGTTGTAAAAGCTCTCAACGCCTGTCAAGGTTTCAATAGCTGTCAGCTGTAACAGATAGGGAAGCATAATGCTTTAGCACATGAACTTGGGAGCCAGACTGCCTGTGTTCAAATCCTGACACCGAATCACTCACTAGTGTAAACTTGGGCAAGTTGTTGAATCTGTGCCACAGCTGCTCACCTGGAGATAACAGTAACACCTACCTCAAAGGGTTGTTGTGAGGATTAGATGATTACTATAAATGAAGCCTTAGAACAGTGCCTGGAACATAGTAACTACTATATAACTGGTTGGTTTTGTTATTAAGAAAATGTGGGGCTTCATTGGGGAAAAAAAGGTTGGTGAAACATGGAAACAGACATTTACATACACTGTGGGTAGGATTTTATATTAATGCAATGTTTTTAGAGGGTGATTTGGCAATATCCAACAGCATTTTGAATATTTTTGACTTGTGGTTCATCAATTCCATGCAAGGAATGTAAACTCCTGATATACCAGCACAAGTGTGTATGTGTGTGTGTGTGTGTGTGTGTATGTGTGTGTGTGTGCGCGCGCATTTGTGTGTTAAGGGAAGTACCTAAGATAAGTGAGAACTCCTCTAACCCAACAAGGCTATATCTATCAGAAGCCTAGGAAGCAACATTCACAAGTAGAATAGTATCACAAAATCCCCTTAAAATCAGGAGCAGGAAGGACATACCCACAATCATCATTTCTAGTCAACATCATACTGAAGACTAAGCCAAATGTGTTAAGAGAAGAAAAATGAACAAGGATTGGAAGGAAAGAAATAAAGCTGCCATTAAGTGAATATAAGATGACTGTCTACACTAAGTTCAATAGAGTTTATAGAGAATTTATTATTATTAACAGCAATAAGAGAGCTTAGCAAGGTAGCTAGTTGTAAGAATAACGTAAAAAAATAAATTCCATTTCTCTCTCTCTAGCAGCAACAAAAATAAAAGTTTTCAAAACCTCTATTAGTTCTGAAATATATTATTCTGAAACAAACTATCCCAAATTTTAGTGGCTTAAAACAACTAACATTTATTATCTCTTATCATATCTGATGCTTTGTTGACTACACTAAATCCTTTGACAATATAAATCACAACAAACTATTGAAAATTCTTAAAGGGATGGGAATACCAGACCACCTGTCTCCTGAAAAACATGTATGCAGGTCAAGAAACAACAGTTAGAACCTTACATGGAATAACAGACTGGTTCAAAAGTGGGAAAGGGTTCAAAATTGACAAAGGAGTAGGTCAAGGCTGTATATTGTCACCCTATTTATTTAACTTCTATGCAGAGTACATCATGCAAAATCCCAAGCTGGATGAATGATAAACTACGATCAAGAATGCTGGACAAAATATCCACAACCTCAGATATGCAGATGATAGCACGCTAATGGCAGAAAGTTATGGAGAGCTAAAGAGCCTCTTGATGAGGGTGAAAGAGGAGAGTGAAAAAGCTGGCTTAAATTTCAACATTCGAAAAACTAAGATCATGGTATCTAGCCCCATTACTCCATGGCAAATAGATGGGGGAAAAGTGGAAACAGAGACAGATTTTCTTTTCTTGGGCTCCAAAATCACTGTGGACAATGACTGTAGTCATGAAATCAAAAGGCACTTGCTCCTTGGAAGAAAAGCTATGACCAACCTAGACAGCATATTAAAAAGCAGAGACACCACTTTATTAGTAAAGGCCCATATAGTCAAAGCTATGGTTTTTCCAGTAGTCAAGTACAAATGTGAGAGTTGGACCATAAAGAAGGCTGAGTGCTGAAGAACTGATGCTTTCGAGTTGTGGTGCTGGAGAAGACTCTTGAGAGTCTCGTGGATTGCAAGGAGATCAAACCAGTCAATCCTAAAGGAAAGGAACCCTGAATATTCACTGGAAAGACTGATGCTGAAGCTGAAGTTCCAACATTTTAGCCACCTGATGTGAAGAGTCAACTCATTGAAAAAGACTCTGAAGGCAAAGGAGAAAAGAGCAACAGAGGATGAGATGGTGAGATAGCATCACCAAGTCAATGGACATGAATTTGAGCAAAGTCCAGGAGATAGTGGAGGACAAAGGAGCCTGGCATGCTACAGTCCATCGGGTCACAAAGAGACAGACACAACTTAGCAACTGAACAACAACTATAGCTGAGGGTTAGGAATCCAGAAGTCGCTCATCTGGATGGTTCCAGCAAGGGGTCTGTCTCTCAAGAGACTGCATTCACATGTTGGTGGGCTTTAGTCATCTGATCCTTGGCTGGGGCTAAAGGATCCATTTCCAAGATGGCCCACTCACACGGATGGAGGGTGGGTATTAGCACATCTCAGTTCTTTCCACGTGGACCTCTCTGAGAACACTTGAGTGTCCTCAGGACATGAGCTGCCTTCCTGCACAGAAGGAAAAGACAAGGAGGAAGCCACAGTACCTCTTCTGAATTAGTCTCTAAATTAGTTCTGCTTTATTGTTTCATTAGCAGAAATTCTCTAAGTCCATTTCATGCCTAATCGGAGGAAAATTAAGCTCCATTTTCTAAAGGCAAGCACTTCACAGGACTTCTGGACAGACTTTTAAAACTATCAGAGATATCATTTTGGGCAGAAAAAATCTAATCTATTTAGGAATAAATCTAATGAAAGATGCTTAAATCTTTAAGGAGAAAAACTAAACTTTAGTGAAAGACATTAAAGAAGACCTAACTTAATGTAGAGATATATGTTAGGTAGCCTCAAAAGCAATTCTCTCAAATTGATATATTAAATCAATTTGTTTCTAATCTAAGCCTCTGTTAGAATTTATTTTCTTTTGAACTTGAAAAGCGTATTCTGAAATTCATATGGAAATTCAAAGGCCCAAGAGTATCAAATACACTCCTGAAGAAGAAAAAGTACAAGGCTGAAGAACATGCTCCACATACATCAAAATGTTTCATGAAGTTTGATAGCAACAGTAGTGAAAACAGTGTGGGATTGTCTCAAACAGACAAACTCTGCAGTGGACAGAATAGCAATCCCAGGCACAGATCTATACAGCTATAGAACTTGATGCATGCGAGAAGGAACACAGAAAATGACTTGGGGAATCATATAGTATTTAAAAAATAATGCTGCCACAACTGCTTATCCACAGAGAGAGAAGATGAAACCGTCTCTTTACCTCAGACCAAATCTTTAAATGAATGAATCCCAAGTAAATTTAAAACCTGAATGTAAAAGCCAAAACTCTGAAAGTCACAAAAGAAAATATACAAATATGACTTGGTGACCTTATGATATGGAAGGGCTTCTTAAGCAGACATAAAAATGATAGCTATAAAAATAACTGATAAATTTAACTACATTAAAATGAATAACACTGAACAACCAAAAAAGTAAAAAAAGCATAAAGAAAGTGAAAAAGACAGGCCACACATGGTAAACATATTTTTACCAAGATTCACAAAACGAAATGTGTTTCCATATAACAGAAGGAAAGAAAAACTATTCTGGAAAATTCTTGTCCATTTATACCTGGCTAAAAGCAAGGAGGTGGGAAGGAACTTGGTGTATTTGGAGGATAATTCAGAATGCTGGTAATCTGGCACTTTCAGTCATTCTGCAAATTCTTATTGGGTACTTTCTATTAGTAAGTGCTATACTCAGCTATACATGCATTATAATTCAGACCTGGTCCTTGTTCTCATGGAACTGAAATGATCTAATAGTAACAAAAGACAGCTTTTTTTTTTTCATTTATTTTTATTAGTTGGAGGCTAATTACTTTACAATATTGTAGTGGTTTTTGCCATACCTTGACATGAATCAGCCATGGATTTACATGTGTTCCCCATCCTGATCCCCCCTCCTGCCTCCCTCCCCATCCCATCCCTCTGGGTCTTCCCAGTGCACCAGCCCCGAGCACTTGTCTCATGCGTCCAACCTGGGCTGGCGATCTCTTTCACACTTAGTAATATACATGTTTCAATGCTATTCTCTCAGATCATCCCACTCTCGCCTTCTCCCACAGAGTCCCAAAGCCTATTCTATACATCTGTGTCTCTTTTTCTGTCTTGCATATAGGGTTATCGTTACCATCTTTTTAAATTCCATATATATGCGTTAGTATACTGTATTGGTGTTTATCTTTCTGGCTTACTTCACTCTGTTTAATGGGCTCCAGTTTCATCCATCTCATTAGAACTGATTCAAATGTATTCTTTTTAATGGCTCAGTAATATTCCAATGTGTATATGTACCATAGCTTTCTTATCCATTCGTCTGCTGATGGGCATCTCAAAAGACAGCTTATAAAAGTAACAAATCATGAATGTCACCTTGAATGACACCCTGAATGTCACCTACACTTGTGTCATTAATTGACAGACATGGAAACTGAAGTCCAAATGGGAGATGTGATTTATTGAAGTTCTCACAACTAGTAAATATAAGTTGGGACTAGTTCTCTTGATTTCCTCAACATACTCTTCTGCCTCTCAGATATAGTATGAGGGAGTTTCGACTGTACTCCTTAGTGTAATCTAACTTAGCACTTCAGGAGATTTCATAATATAATTAATATACACATGATTAGAGGCGTACAACTGAAGAAAAAACTAGACATTGCGATGATGCTCAAACCCTATTACCATTTTGTTAGACAATAAGGATAAAACATCCAAACAAGGGAATACCAGACAGTCAATAAAAAGATGATGTAAATCTAGAATAGATCCATATATGGAAGAATGACTATGACATAACATTAAATGAATAAAGATTATAGAATGTTAGTTACATTAATCATATCCTATATATGTAAAATTATGTATATATCTAAATATAGGTATGTGAAATTATACAATGTGTAAAATTATATTCACAATTATATATGTGTGGAGATATATATATATATGTATACACATATAGTGTGGGTATGCTTGTGTTAGTTGCTCAGTCGTATCTGACTCTCTGCGACCTCACGGACTGCAGCCCGCCAGGCTCCTCTGTCCATGGAATTCTCCAGGCAAGAATACTGGAGTGGGTTGCCATTCCCTCCTCCAAGAGATCTTCCTGACCCAGGATCAAATCTGGATCTCCTGCATATGGGCAGATTTTTTTCTGTCTGAGCCAATTGTATAGGTCTATATACATATGCAGAGATATAATGATTTCTGGATGAGTGTCTGTTGATGAGTGTTTGTTAAGAGTAGTATTTGTGATAATATGAGATGGATTTTATTTCCTTCTTGGTACATTTCTCCACTGTTGATTTTTAAAATATTGATCCAGTATCTTTTTTAAAGCAATGAAATTTAAAAGATAGATTTTTTTGCTGACTAACTTCAAGTATCAGGAGCATGCTAATGGGTTGACTGCATATTCATGACAGAACATGGACAATGGAAATAGAGAGCACAGCAAGACCTACTCATCTAGAAAAAGGGATGGGAAAACAAATCTGCATGTAGGACCAAATGATACAACTTCCTGAAATAATCTGAAGGAGCCTGCATCCTGGATGATATACTTAGTCTCTACCAGCCTTGGACTTCCGGGGCGTCAGGCATCTTCTGACAGGAGAAAAACGATGCCTACATATACTAACCCCTACTTAGCATGCTTTCAGTTTTATGCAGCTGAATGAATTTTTAAAAGCTGCATGCAATAAACTTCCTCAAATTGACTTTGCTTAGTCATAGTTTGTGATGTCCCCATATAGCTAAAATTGATTTTTGCCAAATTAATTTAAAAATAAATCAACAGTGAAATTATGAGGGCAAGGAAAATCATTACCTTTGTTGAAAGACTAAGCTACTTATTAATCAAGCCCTTTAGCAGCACCAAGAACAGAGTTACATACAAATAGTTCCTATGTCCACTATAATTATTTTTATTTATTCTGTAACACTTTTGGCAATACCTTCCTAATCCTGTTCCAACTTGTCTGAAGTCCAGAATACTGACTTTTCTCGTGGAGTTCTCGAAAATTAGCTGCAACGCCTTAAAGTTTAATCTACAACAACATAAGAACAATATGACCACAAACATAGCAGTTTACATCTAATATCCATACTTTTCAGTGAGTGTAACTCACACAAACATGTTCATCACTTAAGGTTTAACTCTTCTGTTCCAATTATATGAATAACCTTTACAATCAGAGATACAATATTTTACAAAGCTGCACAGAAAGTACTTACATATACTATACGATTCTGCCATGACTGATAACTATTGATCTGCCTTCCTCCCCCGAAAAAAGGTTTGGAGTAAAACTACCCAGGCAATTTGAATAATATAATTGAGTCATCATTAATCACTTGTAATCCCTTTCCTTTGCCACATTTATTAATCCTTAAAGGTTTTCAGAAAATCGTTCTATTCCAATATTCTTCACATACCATCTGTTCAAGCACATTCCTCGTATTCTTACTAGGTTTTCACAGATGCCACTTTTTAAATCGGCAAATCTCCTCAGGAGCATCATCTGGCTCCCATCACCCCTACTTCAGGGAGCCCCTAGTCATCACAGTAATACCAGCATCAGAGCAGATGTTCCATATTCTCAGGCAGATTTCCCTCCCTCTGTAGAGTTTCTGAATACAAATTTTGAGATGGGAAAAAAAAATCTTTTGGGTGCAATAGTTTTCTGCAATTGCTTCCTCTGTGTCAAATGCAGTCTGCAACCCTCATTTCTGCTCTTCTGGAGAAGACCTGGTCAGAGGGAATCTCCCTTCTCAGGGTGTAGGGAGCAGAAATGAACACATAGAAACAGAGACAGAAAGAAGCCTGGAAAGCCAAAGGGAACAAGATGCAAAGTCGGATTATACAAGGCTTCGTTTTTGTTGTTGTTGTTTAGGTTTTTGGCTGCCCTGCACAGCATGCAAGGTCTTAGTTCCCTGACCAGGGCCCCATTCACTGGAAGTGTGGCGTCTTAACCACTGCATTGCCTGGGAAGTCAAGGCTCAACTTTGTAAAGGTCAACTGGGTCTACTCTGCCATGGAAATTAAGCAACATTCTGATCTGTGCAGAAGGGAACAGATTGTCTTCGGAAGATACGTGGAAATACAACTGTGACTCAAAACAAAATGGAAAACTGAGAATTTTTCCATGGAATTAGATCACTGAAGGCAATTACTTTGGAGAACTGATTTGTTAAGTGCCAGAAATTATCCAAAAACACTCTTTCCAGATCTATAACTTGCTTGTTCCATGTGAACACAATCTCAAAGTGAAACTACATGCTGCAGTGATGCTGAAACAATGTCAAGTTCAGGGGAAAGGTCCTGGTATTAAACAGGGTTATGCCCTTCTACACTGTTGGTGGGAATGTAAACTGGTATGGACACTGTGGAAAACAGTATGGAAGTTCCTTAAAAAACTAAAAATAGAATTACTATATGATCCAGCAATTCCACTCCTGGGTATATATCCAGACAAATTTATAACTTGAAAAGATACATAGCAGTACTACTTACAACAATTAAATGTCCATCAGCAGATGAATGGATAATGAAGATATGATATATATATCACATGTGATATATATACACACATACATGTGTGTGTGTGTGTATACATATATATATAGTGGAATACTCAGTTCAGTTCAGTCGCTCAGTCGTGTCCAACTCTTTGCGACCCCATGAATCACAGCACGCCAGGCCTCCCTGTCCACCACCAACTTCCAGAGTTTACTCAAATTCATGCCCATCGAGTCGGTGATGCAGCCATAAAAAAGAATGAAATAATGCCATCTGCAGCAACATAGATGAACCCTGAGATTATCATACTAAGCAAAATAAGTCAGACAGAGAAAGATAAACATCATGTGATGTCACTTAAATGTGGAATCTAAAATATGACACAAATGAACCTACCTACAAAACAGAAACAGACCCATAGACATGGAGAAGAGATTTGTTGTTGCCAAGGGCGTGGGGGGAGGGAAGGAATGGGAGTTTGGGATTAGCAGATGTTTATACAGAGAATGAATAAACAACAAGGTCCTACTGTCCAGCACAAGGATCTATAGTCAATATCCTATAATAAACTATAATGCAAAGCCCCCCCCAAAATACAGTTCTAGAATCAGGCATGTACTAACTTGCTCACTATCTATCAGAGCCTGGAGAAGTGGCCTGATTTGTCTGACACCTCAGCTTCCTTATCTCTCATGTGAGCAGTCGAACGAGATGACTACTAGGTCACCCCCAGCCTGAAAGTAGCACAGTACAAATGCTCGTATTTTATGAAGAACTGGTTGCATCCACTTCCAAAATAGCATAACAGACGTCAAGATCTACTGGATCAGCTGGAGCAAAAAGAACAAAAAGAACCACGTTGAAAGACTGTCTATGTATGTTTAGTAGAAGCAATGAACAGAGTTCAGATATCAAAGGGAGGTTTTTTCTGAGTGAGAAACACTGCTAGGAGCTGCATGACCTGCCACTGAATTACAGAGAAGAGGACGGCACCCAGAGTGGCAGATAGATGAGTCCCAGAGTCCAGATCCAGGTCTACTGGCCAATCACTGAATAACACCAGATAGAAAATCCACATCTCTGAACTCTGCTTCTTCATCTTTAAGAGAAAAATTAAAGAGGACAGATATGCTCTGGGAAAGTGGGGTGTACCCTCCAGATTTACATCTGATTACAAGACATTGACAAAAACAATGTTTAGTCACAGTCTTCTCTTCTCCCCATCACTCATTCTTTCTTTCTCCAAACTCACTGCTACTGCTAAGTCACTTCAGTCGTGTCCAACTCTGTGCGACCCCATCCCTGGGATTCTCCAGGCAAGAACACTGGAGTGGGTTGCCATTTCCTTCTCCAATGCATAAAAGTGAAAAGTGAAAGTGAAGTCGCTCAGTCATGTTCGACTCTTCGAGACCCCATGGACTGCAGCCCACCACACTCCTCCGTCCATGGTATTTTCCAGGCAAGAGTACTGGAGTGGGGTGCCACTGCCTTCTCCATTCAAACTCACAGACAAACTTTAATTTGGATAGGAAGAATGTCAACTGACTAAGATACTTTGCTACCAACAACTGTTCCCATTCATTCCACATTTCACCTATGACAAGACAGGTAAAGTTAAAGAGGAGGAGGTAAGCAAAATCTCAATTATTCAACTATTGGAAGAAATTGGCCAGGCCTAGCAGAGACCTTAAAAAATAAAAACTTTATTTTTCCTTTTTTAGAAGTTGGGGAGATTGTTGTTTTTTAATTTCTTAGTTTGGGCTCAGGTATTAATCATCCATATCTTCACCTCAACTTTCCATTGAACAATTACAGTCTTAGTCATATCCTGACAGGGACTTCAAAGATCTTGAAGAAAAACATCTTCCCAACTAAACCCTAAACTTCTTGCCTTCTCTCTCTCTCTCTCTGCCTTTTAGGACTAAGTCTGCCTGAATTTGCTAAAATGTTTGTATTCAGCTATCTTGTTGTTCTTTCCATTTGCCTCAGTTTCTCCCGTTGAATATTACTCTCATCACAAGCCATCAGAATCCCTTCTGTCATGTCCCCACACTCAAGCCTGGCCTCGACCTACTCACACTTCTCTACCCCATCCCCTGGGGCTCCATTCATTCCTCTCAAAATTACTTTCTCTCTGTCTCATTCCCTTTCAGTCTGGGAAGTGGTAGGCCAGTTTATGAGGTCAAACTCCTACAGCCATGAGGTTAGTCTCTTCATTGTTCTTTGCGGCTCTACGAATTTGAAAGAGATTGATTCAGACACAGATAGTATCTTAACACTGCCCTGCCCAACATGGTAGCCACTAGTCACGTGTGATCATTTAAATTAAACAAAATTTAAAATTCTGTTCCTGTTTATAGTCATGTTTTAAGTCATAAGATTATTTCTATCAACAAAGAAAGTTCTATTAGTCAGCACTGCCTTCACATAAAGGAATTCATTGTAATGGTGAGTTCCAAATATGACCATTATTTCTGGGCTGAGAAACTCCATAGGTACTAAAAATGAATATATTTGTGTGTTATAAGTGTATAATCAAGAGTTGGGGTAGGAGGTGGCTGGATGAGGGAGAGACAACTCTCTTTTGATAAGTATTTTAGGCCTTGATTTGGGCAGAGGCAGGCAATCCCAAAGAATGCACAAACTACTGCACAATTGCACTCATCTCACACACTAATAAGTGAAGTGAAGTGAAGTCACTCAGTCGTGTCCGACTCTTTACGAACCCATGGACTGTAGCCCACCAGGCTCTGTCCATGGGATTTTCCAGGCAAGAAAACTGGAGTGGGTTGCCATTTCCTTCTCCAGGAGATCTTCCCCACCTAGGGATTGAACCTGGGTCTCCTGCTTTGTAGACAGACGCTTTACCGTCTGAGCCACCAGGGAAGTCACACACTAATAAAGTAATGCTCAAAATTCTCCAAGCCAGGCTTCAACAATATGTGAACCGTGAACTTCCAGATGTTCAAGATGGTTTTAGAAAAGGCAGAGGAACCAGATATCAAATTGCCAACACCCGCTGTATCATCGAAAAAGCAAGAGAGTTACAGAAAAACATCTATTTTTCCTTATTGACTATGCCAAAGCCTTTGACTGTGTGGATCACAATAAACTGTGGAAAATTCTTCAAGAGATGGGAATACCAGACCACCTGACCCCCCTCTTGAGAAACCTATATGCAGGTCAGGAAGCAACAGTTAAACCTGGACATGGAACAACAGACTGGTTCCAAATAGGAAAAGGAGTACGTCAAGGCTGTATATTGTCACCCTGCTTGTTTAACTTATATGCAGAGTACATCATGAGAAACGCTGGGCTGGAAGAAGCACAAGCTGGAATCAAGATTGCCGGGAGAAATATCAATAACCTCAAATATGCAGATGACAGCACCCTTATGGCAGAAAGTGAAGAGGACCTAAAAAGCCTCTTGATGAAAGTGAAAGAGGAGAGTGAAAAAGTTGGCTTAAAGCTCAACATTCAGAAAACTAAGATCATGGCATCTGGTCCCATCACTTCACGGGAAATAGATGGGGAAACAGTGGAAGCAGTGTCAGACTTTATTTTTTTGGGCTCCAAAATCACTGCAAATGGTGATTGCAGCCATGAAATTAAAAGACACTTACTCCTTGGAAGGAAAGTTATGACCAACCTAGACAGCATATTAAAAAGCAGAGACATTACTTTGCCAACAAAGGTTCGTCTAGTCAAGGCTATGGTTTTTCCAGTGGTCATGGATGGATGTGAGAGTTGGACTGTGAAGAAAGCTGAGCGCTGAAAAATTGATGCTTTTGAACTGTGGTGTTGGCGAAGACTCTTGAGAGTCCCTTGGACTGCAAGGAGATCCAACCAGTCCATCCTAAAGGAGATCAGTCCTGGGTGTTCATTGGAAGGACTGATGCTGAAGCTGAAACTCCAATACTTTGGGCCACCTCTTGCAAAGAGTTGACTCATTGGAAAAGACCATGATGCTGGGAGGGATTGGGTGCAGAAGGAGAAGGGGACGACAGAGGATGAGATGGCTGGATGGCATCACTGACTCGATGGACATGAGTTTTAGTAAACTCCGGGAGTTGGTGATGGACAGGGAGGCCTGGCGTGCTGCAATTCATGGGGTCGCAAAGAGTTAGACACGACTGAGCAACTGAACTGAAGGCCAATTGAAAATAGAGGGGCATTCTCTGTTTTGGCTCAAATGGTAAAGAATATGCCTTCAATGCAGGAGACCAGGTTGGATGCCTGGATTGGAATGATCCCCTGGAGAAGGGAGTGGCAACTCACTCCAGTAAATCTTGCCTAGAGAATCTCATGAACCAAGGAGTCTGGCGGGCTACAATCCATGGGGTCGCAAAGAGCCAGACACGACTGAGGAACTAACAACTTTCTCTTTTTATATTCACAGGAAATCCTCCAGCAACTTATTTTACAGATGAGAAAACTGAGAAGAAAAAGTGTTAAGAAGTTTGCCCAAAACTTAAAAACCAGAATGTAAACGCAAGTCTGCTTGAATCCCAACATTCTTCAGATCATGCCATGCTGCCTGTTAATCTCTGTCACCAGGGAAACGGGACTCCCAGCAAAGGTTCCCAGCGGCTGGGTCTCAGAACTCACTAGTTTTCTTTCCCTTCAAAGTAGGGCTTGGGGCCATGTAATATAGAGTAATAAATATTTTTTAACACTTCCTTTTGAGACAATCCTAGATTCACATGCATTTGTGAGGACTAAGACAGAGATTTGGAATATCTTTTCAATATATGTGTGTGTGTATATATATATATATCTAATACTTTTTTGTTTTGTTTTTTAGTATTTATTTATTTGGCTGCACAGGGTCTGAGTTGCAGCAAGTGGAAACTGTTTTTTTATTGAGATTTTATTTATTTTTAATTTTATTTTTTGGCCACACTTCAGGGCATGTGAGATCTTAATTCCCTGACTAAGCATCAAACCCTTGCCCCCTGCATTGGGAGAGTGGAGTTTTAACCACTGGACCACCAGGGAAGTCTTCAATTTATGTTTTTAATCTTCTACAGACTGGATCCGCTATAAGACTGTCTTTATCCTAGAAGACTTGAGAAGCTATCAGGGAACACATAAATAAATAATTAATATAGACCCTGTTAAAACAAAAATGCAATGCCATTTCCATCTACCGATTATCAAATAAGGATAACAGCAGTAACACGGTAGCAAAAAGCACCCTGACAGACACATTCTCAGATTTTATCGGTTAGAGTGTAAAGTGAGGCAAACTGGAAAGCAGGTGGGCAATACACGTGAAATATTTCATCTTTCAGCCAGTATCTTTTGAGCCCTGCTATATATGTGCCAGGCCCTGGGCTGGACCCTGGGGAAAACAGTAAATGGAGCAGACACTGTCCAGCCCTTCTGGAACTTACTGTCCTGTCTTGTTTATAGGCAGATAGGCATTTGTGAGAAGGGTTGTGATAGGCAAAGTATAGATGTTATAGAAGTGCATATGAGGAAAGCTGAATTCAGCCTTAGGCGACTAGGGGAGGCATTCCTCAAGCAGAGGACAAGGGAAGATAGCCTTCCACCCACTGAGTGAGTGATCAACAGGAGCTGGCCAGAGGAAGGAGACAGTGTCACGTGAGAAAGAGTGTCCCAAATGGAAGAAACAGCGGAAGTGGCCCACAGGAAGGTCAAAATGAAGAGAGAATGGCCTGAAACATCTGGCAAAACTACCTTAAGGAATAACCTAGAATACCAAAACAAACCAATAACCTTTTAAATAGATAGACTTTTACAACATCATTAGTTAAAATAGTAGAATATTAAAAAATATCTATGTCAGTAAAAGATACTCGGCTATGTTATGGAGGGCACACCCACAGTACGGACTATTTTGTAGCCATTTAAAATAATGCTTACCGTGCTTTAAAAATACTGAAAATACTTATGTTAAAATGCTGAATGAAAAAGGCAGGATACATAACTTTATAACTAATATGACCACAATTGTGCTATATATATATATATATATATATCAAATGAGGGCTTCCCTGGTAGCTCAGCTGGTAAAGAATCCACCTGCAATGCAGGAGACCCCAGTTTGATTCCTGGGTCAGGAAGTTCCCTGGAGAAGGAATAGCTACCCACTCCAGTATTCTTGGGCTTCCCTGGTGGTTCAGACAGTGAAAGAATCTGCCTGCAATGCGGGAGACCTGGGTTCATTCCCTGGGTTGGGAAGATCCCTTGGAGGAGTGCATGGTAACCCACTCCAGTATTCTTGCCTAGAGAATGCCCATGGACAGAAGAGCCTGGTGGGCTACAGTCCATGGGGTCGCAAAAAGTCACACATGACTGAGTGACTAAGCCCAACACAGCCGCATAATCAAATGAAGGAGACAAGTTAAAAGACTGATAATGATAGTCTTTTTTTTCTTTTCAGTATGTATGCTGTCAAAGCAAGCATGGCAGTCTTTTGATAGTGAGATTACAGATGATTTTCATGTGCATGCTATTTTATAGCATGATGTTTAGTTAGTCTGGGGCAGAGCCCAGCCCCACCGTTTCCTATCCGTGTAGCCTTGGTAAGTCATGTAACTTCTCTGAGTCTCAGTTTACTCATCTGTAAAACAGGAATAATTATAGAACCTATGTGACAGATTGTCATAAACATTAATCATAGTAAAGTGTCTCAGCATGCTAGTTATTAATATATATTAGTGTTCTGTTAAATATACTAGCATTCTGTCTTCTATTTTAAAATTTTTCTTTAATGCACTTACATGACTTTTATAATGGGAAAATCACTTTTCATGAAAAGAAGTGTTTCATATTATAAGCTAGTGGTATGTGTTATCTTAAATGAGAGCACTGAGGAGAGGCAGCTCACCCATTCCGAGGAAACAGAGGGATGTGAGAGAACGGTCTCTGAGAAGGCGAAATCTGAGCTGACTTTTGAAGACCAAGGATTTAGGGAGGAGAAGGGCAGTGGAAAATTCTAGACAAATGGAACATCAAGCAAAGACTTAGAATCTTAGGAATCTCAAGGCAGAAGGGGGCTGGAAGATTGGCCAGCCCACCTTTCCACTCGCTCGGGTCTCCCTCTGCTGCACACCCTACAGAGGCTTACATGCATTCAGGCAGAAGGAGCTGACTGCTTTCAGAACAAATCCATCCTCTGGCTGGATAGTTCTCTTTGTTAGGAAGCACCTCCATATTTAGATGTTCATCTACCACTGTACTTGCATACATACACATCAGAGAAAATCCAAGTCACACATTCATACCAATACACACACATGAGAGTATCGGTCACCCAAGTGTGGTCCATTAAGGCAACACTCCTCATTCTACCATATGGTTGTGGTATTTGTGGCTTGACTCTGAGACGCCTTACAAACATCACTAATTCTATAACTTTTAAATGCAAAAAGTCATGAGAGTGTTCAAGTTTTAGCTAAAAAGTAGCACATGATTGTAAAAGAGGAAACAAAATATAAAAACAGTGATGCTGTCACTTTTTATAATAGCATAATTCATTCTGAAGGAAAAAGATGACTTTTAGCACCACATGGAAATTCTTGTAATGGTACAGCCTGAAGAAGAGATGGTGCTGGAAAATGGACAAGTGTGTGTCTGGAGAAAAAGCATCAATATTGTATGCTGACTGGAGAACCCTGGAAATTCACTAAGCAACTCAAGAGGCCAGGTCTGACCTCTGAGGCTTTATTGGAAGCTTGTAAGTCTAAGCCCTGTTGGAAGCTAAACACCATCTGCCGATGTTAATCTATCGAGTGCAGACCTCGTAGCAACTGTCCCAACACCTCTGAAGCACAGTTAGAACTGAACTACATGATAAAGATAACACAACAAATCCACGAGGAAAAGATAAGATTATTCAATTAAGGCATTTGAACATCCAGATAAAAGCCCAGAAAATAAAGCTGGGTCTCTACTTCACTGTCAACATCAAAATTAATTCCTGATGGATCAAATCCTTGCATGAAAAATGAAACTATAACAAGTAAATTTTTTAAGAATGGCAGAGAGGCAAAGACACATAACACCCAGAAGTCATAAAGTAAATATCTTACATGGAAAAGAATTTCACCAAAGGATAACAGGAAAAGTATTTGTAATTCATATCCCAGGCAATGGTTCTATTTTCATAATATAGAAAGCTCTCCAATGAATCAGTAAGAAAATACCAACAACTCAGTGAAAAATAGAGAAAGAAATACAGCAGCTCTTAATCACACGAAAAGATGCTCAGTTGCATTCATAATCAGAGAAATACAAAGTAAAATTAACTCATGCATCATCTTTCATCTATAAAATGGCAGAGCACAAGGAGTATGATAATATACCCTCACACATTGATGATCTGCCAATTAGTAAAACTTTCATGAAAGAAATCTGACACCATCAATCAAAATTACAAATACATGGTCTTTGAGGTAAGAGCTCCACCTCTAACTATTTATCTTTCATACATCCTAACACATGTAAAATAGCGTGGGCATCAGGTGATTAACTGCAACATTGTTTATAAGAACCAAGATAGAAAACAACCTGAAATCTGTTACTATCAAACTACTAAGTGGCTACCTTCAAAATGAGGCAGATACTTATGTTCAGATATGAAAACACCTCTAAGATATGGTTAATTGGAAAATGGCAAAGTGAAAGTGGAAGTCACTCAGTCGTGTCCGACTCTTTGCGACCCCATGGACCTATACAGTTCATGGAATTCTCCAGGCCAGAATACTGGAGTGGGTAGATTTTCCCTTCTCCAGGGGATCTTCCCAACCCAGGTCTCCCGCATTGCAGGCAGATTCTTTACCAGCTGAGCCACAAGGGAAGCAAAGTTTACTTCCTACTATAATTTATGTTAATAATAAAGAGCTATTCAGATGATATAGATGGAGACAGGTTTTTGCTTGTATATGTTTAGAATATTTCTGGAAGGGTAATCAAAACCTCAGAGGTACACTCAATAATAGCCAGAAGTTCGAGTTGGGGGAGAAAGAAATTTTCTACTATAATGCATCTTTGTACCTTTCAAATATTTTGTCATGAACATATATTAGCTATTCAAAATATCAATAAATTGAATTCAGCAACACATTCCTGCTTAAAACTAATCCCTTCCTCTTCTCTGCTACCCCTGTATTTTTCACTCACTTGTTTGTTGTACTTGTATATGTATTTGTATCACCTACAAAACCAAGAACAACTTGAGGGCTGCAACTCTGTCTCTATCAAGTTTCTATCTCCAGCATCTAGCACAATGTCTTACACACAGAAGGAGACTTTTTCTTAAGTGATGTCTTGAAGAGTGATGAGGACTTTTTCATGGAAAGAAGTCTGGTTACTTGATACAGCAGCTGAGTGGGGCTGCAAGACCTTAAGAACATTCTACCTTACAACATGTCCTTATTCTTTAAGATAAGGGAGGGAGAGACAGGGACATAAAAAAAGAAAAAACAAAGAGACACAAAGAGAGAGAAAAACTGAGACAGACTGAAAGATCAGACTAGACTTTAGAGCAGTGCTGCCAGGAGGAATGCATTTGGGGGGAAAAAGTGTGATCATGTGACTGGATGGGAAGGAGATCATTTGAGATCTTCCATAAAGAGTCTCTTGATGAACGTGAAAGAGGAGAGTGAAAAAGTTGGCTTAAACCTCAACATTCAGAAAACTAAGATCATGGCATCCGGTCCCATCACTTCATGGCAAATAGATGGGGAAAGAGTGGAAACAGTGGCTGACTTTATTTTTGGGGCTCCAAAATCACTGCAGATGGTGATTGCAGCCATGAAATTAAAAGACACTTACTCCTTGGAAGGAAAGTTATGACTAATCTAGACAGCATATTGAAAAGCAGAGACATTACTTTGTCAACAAAAGTCCATCTAGTCAAGGCTATGGTTTTTCTAGTAGTCATGTATGGATGTGAGAGTTGGACTATAAAGAAAGCTGAGCACCAAAGAATTGATGCTTTTGAACTGTGGTGTTGGCGAAGACTCTTGAGAGTCCCTTGGACAGCAAGGAGATCCAACCAGTCCATCCTAAAGGAGATCAGTCCTGGGTGTTCATTGGAAGGACTGACGTTGAAGCTGAAACTCCAATATTTTGGCCACCTGATGTGAAGAGCTGACTCATTTGAAAAGACCCTGATGCTGGGAAAGATTGAGGGCAGGAGGAGAAGGGGACGACAGAGGATGAGATGGTTGGATGGCATCACTGACTCGATGGATATGGGTTTGGGTAAACTCCAGGAGTTGGTGTTGGACAGGGAGGCCTGGTGTGCTGCAGTTCATCGGGTCACAAAGAGTCAGACACGACTGAGCGACTGAACTGTACTGATGATCTAAACAAAAGGTAAATGCTGAGAGGAAAAGTAACTTATCAGGAAGTCCACTTTTTAAGCATTCTGTTGTCATTTCTGTCCCTGTTCATGGTGGGTTTACCTAGGACAGAGGCTACAACTTCAACAGTTAAGTGTCAAGACACAGGCATCTACATTCTATAGCAAATTCAGTTGATGCCATCTCATCACACGGACACTGCTCGCTTCCTAAGGGCAGGGTTGGCAGACACTTTTATTAGCAATCATCTCTGCCACCTTCTGATTATCTACAGATTTAAGGCCACATAATCATCCCCAGCGTCACAGAGAGGAGGGAGGTGGGGTGGAAACTAAGAGTCTCTAAATCCCTCCTAACACTTGCTTCTTCCCTACCAGCAAGATTAGAGCAGTCAACAGCTGTGGGCATATGCGCTCAGAACAGACAGGCTGGGCTGGGCTGTCCAGAGCCTGAGGAAGGCCAGTTCTCAGGGCCATGCTGGGGACCCCAGGTCTGCTGGTCCAGGCGTGCCTCTCTGAGACAGTACAGGGCACGTGGCCAACTCCTAGGGGCAGTGAGCAGGCTAGGGACCCGACCACGGCCAGGAGGGCAAAGCCAGGGCTCCCATTCCTCCAGCTATGCTGAAACAGACAGAGAGGAGGCGGTCCTGGGGCTACAGGTCCTGGACTACGACAGAGGGTGAAGACGCGGCCCAGGAGGCGGGCGGTCAACACCACCGCAGGAGCATCTGCTCCGTGGGGGGCCGCTCGGGTTCCCAGGCCAGCATCCCACCATGGACCGAGGGCAACTATAACTACTACATCGAGGAGGATGAGGATGGGGAAGAGGAGGAGCAGTGGAAGGACGAGCCGGCCGAGGAGGAGGACCGCCAGCCAGGGGAGGCCACCACCACTGAGCGAGCAGAAGGCGGCGGCGCCGACACTCCACTCGTGTCCACCACGCTGAACGTGAACGTGGGCGGCCACAGCTACCACCTGGACTACACGGAGCTGGCCTGCTACCCCAAGACGCGCCTGGGCCGCCTGGCCACGTCCACCAGCCGCAGCCGCCAGCTGGGCTTGTGCGACGATTACGAGGTGCAAACGGACGAATACTTCTTCGACCGCGACCCCGAGGTCTTCCAGCTCATCTACAACTTCTACGCCTCCGGGGTTCTGCTGGTGCGCGACGAGCTGTGCCCGCGGAGCTTCCTGGAGGAGCTGGGCTACTGGGGCGTGCGTCTCAAGTACACGCCGCGCTGCTGCCGCATCTGCTTCGAGGAGCGGCGCGACGACCTGAGCGAGCAACTCAAGATCCAGCGCGAGCTGCGCGCCCAGGCGCAGGCCGAGGAGGCGGAGGAGCTCTTTGAGGACCTGCGCTTCTACGGGGCGCAGCGGCGCCGCCTCTGGAACCTCATGGAGAAGCCCTTCTCATCGGTGGCCGCCAAGGCCATTGGGGTGGCCTCCAGCCTCTTCGTGCTCATCTCCGTCGTGGCGCTGGCACTCAACACGGTGGAAGAGATGCAGCAGCAGCCGGAGCGCGGCGAGGGGGGCGGCAACCCGCGGCCCTTTCTGGAGCACGTGGAGACGCTGTGCATGGCCTTCTTCACGCTCGAGTTCCTGCTGCGCCTGGCCTCCACGCCCGACCTGCGGCGTTTTGCGCGAAGCGCCCTCAACCTGGTGGATCTGGTGGCCATCCTGCCCCTCTACCTGCAGCTGCTGCTCGAGTGCTTCACCAGCGAGGACCAGCTGCACGGCAGGGGCTCGCCGCGGGAGCACGACCTGGAGACGATGGGCCGCGTGGGCAAGGTGGGCCAGGTACTGCGCGTCATGCGCCTCCTTCGCATCTTCCGCATCCTCAAGCTGGCGCGCCACTCCACAGGTCTGCGGGCCTTTGGCTTCACGCTGCGCCAGTGCTACCAGCAGGTGGGCTGCCTGATGCTCTTCATCACCATGGGCATCCTCACCTTCGCCGCCGCCGTCTACTCCGTGGAGCACGACGTGCAGGGCACTAACTTCACCAGCATCCCCCACGCCTGGTGGTGGGCCGCGGTGAGTACCACAGCCCGTGAGCTTTCCCTCCCGCTTCCCCAACTTGGCAGAAGCTGCTGCTCTCCTTCCTGGGGGATGCCGCCCTCCTTGCTTTGTTCCATCAACTTTCCCCTGACTTGTTTAATGGCCATTGCTTTCTCGTTCTCACTGTCCTCAACCAGAAAATACAAAGCAACAGCAGCAAAATAGGTTGGGTGTTAAAAGGTTCGAAAGACAGTCCAGTAAGAAAGAGGAAGTCCAAGAAGCTTGACGTGGTCCTCACGTGGTCCTAGGAATCGCCGAAGCTAGATTTAGTTTTAATACCCCTGACAGGCTGATTTTAAGGAACAGTGATTGTTCACTGATGAAACCTGAGGAACTTCATCATCATCACTGGTGTTATCTGTCACTTATTGAATACCTATTGTCCTGAGTGGTATATAATGCTTAACTTATTTCAGCATCACAACCATATGAAGTGGCTAGGATCACTATTTTTTAAAAGGAAAAATTTCCTTCAAGTGTTGAAGGAAACTTGATGTCTGCAGAGGAGGCAACAAGACTTGGCTGAAAAGTGTCAACCCTCCCTGAAATTTCACTGGTTCTAGCTAAATCTGAGCATCTAACACTGAAACTTGCTCTGGTATCACAAAAATTATTTCTGGACGTGGCATTATTGCCCCATTTTACAGCTAGAGGAATTGAGGTGCAGAGAAATTGAGTGTAGACACACAGATAAATGTAGCAAAGTAAGGATTGAAACGCAAGCCTGCCCAATTGCAAAACCCATGCCCTTTCCACTCCCTAGCACTGCCCTTCTCAAGCTTGAGTTTTTCAGCATTCTTTGCTTAATTTGAAGTTAGTGCATGAGTTATTTTTGTCATTATTTTCTTTGGTGATTGCCTTTTCTTTGTTGATTGCCTTTTATAATAATTTATGCCATTTACTCAAACATCTGTTTCTCATGTGCTAGACTAAATCCTTGGGAAAATCCCTGAATTCCTGGAAATGTTGATTGGGTCTTAAGTCAATGAATAAATTGACATGTGTGCATAGGAAGGGACTTTCTTGGTGGCTCAGCGGTAAATAATCCACCTATAATGTAGGGATCGTAGGAGATGCAGGTTCCATTCCTGGGTCAGGAAGATCTCCTAGAGAAGGACATGGCAACACACTCCGGTATTCTTGCCTGGAGAATTCAATGGACAGAGGAACCTGGTGGGCTATAGTTCACAGGGTCGCAGAGAGTGGGACACGACTAAAGTGATTTACCATACAAACACATGCCACATGCACACGTAGGAAGGAACTAGGCGTATGCTTTCCTTATTTTTTAATTAGCTTGTTTGTAATGCCTTTAAAGACATTAAGCAAATATAACCAGTTTTTGCTGTGTTAGAAAATAGATACTTTTGACATTAATACTGGAGATGTTATAACCCACAGTCTGGTGTAAAGTTCTGATGGGAACCTATTCAGGGCTCCTACTAATAGTATAGCATAGTAGGATGGAAAATTTAGGTTTAGGTTCCAGTGACAGATCTTCTAATAATTAACTGTGACCTTACCTAATGTGTGACCCTTTCATTAACTGTGAAAGCTCATCCCCTTTCTCCCTGGCCTCAGTTTTCTCATCTCCAAGAGGAAGGGGTGTAGAGCTCTACAATTCAATGAGTCTCACTTCCCTGGAAAGCAGTGTACTCACGTGTACAACAAGATTTGTGAGCTTTCCTTGGTGACAGAATGATGTTTGGCTCTTCCAAATAAGCATTTGAGCCAAATGCTGCTCCTCTGATCATATTCCAAATGATGAAAGGTCATCCCCATAGTAGATAACCATGTGTACTGATGAAACGAATGGAGCATGATTTATCCAATTTATTGGATTAAAAAATTTATTTTTTTATTTATAAAAAATTGTTTATAAATTTTGGCCAATGCATTGGCCAAACACATGCATTGGCAAACAACATTGATGTTAGAGATGAGTGAAGCAAGGAGGAAAAAGAAAATCCACAGGCTGATGGCATAAAGCCAAGTTGTAGAAAGTCAAGTTTTCATTCAGCCAAATATCTTAGAAGGCTAGCATATGTAAACTGGACCTAGTGGGCTCTTTGATATTGTATTTTTAATGCATAATTTTTAATCTTTTGTATATTAATATAAAATTTATGATGAGAATTCTGTTGCTAATGAGTTTTTCTCTTTAAAAAATTTCCTGAAGTGAATGCCTAATAATCTCCTTTAATGTCTTGATTTGTTTGATGTCTAATACTTAAAATTTTTCAACTTATCCCCCTTTTTATATTAACTAAAATCATTTCAAAGTTGGTATTTTCTATAGATTTGACAGTAAAAATTGAATTATCACTCAGTTTCTATCTATAACAAAGTTTACCAATTATTACTTTTACCAGTGTGATTTTTCTTTTGATATCTCTATAAGGCATGGTTTTCATAGGCCAGAATTTGCTCATGTCAACCTACCATTAACCAACCTTAACCTTTACCAATGGTATTCATCCATTTTGTTCTCTAAGAATTAGTTATACTAGTAAAAATCATTATGAATTAGAGAAAAGACTGATTTGCCTGTATTTGTTTCTGAACTAACCTATGAAAACAATGGGAGCAACTCTCCTTGAAGATTTGAGGACTGCTCTATTCCTCAGGACCAACATATTATTAACCCATTTCATCTATATATTTCTGATGACATTGTATATTGTATACTAAGGGCCCATATTTGCAATAAAGCAAAAAGAAAAGAAGATGCAAAGTAAAAAGATGCATAAGATTAGGATCTTCATGTAACCCCCCAAAACCCATTTTCATTCACTGAGCAAGATTTTTTTCTGAGCACATAGTTTGCCAAGGAGTATTCTAAACTCTAGGGATACTGAGTGATTGGCGGTGGAGGGCGGGCAGTGCGGGGGGGGGGGGGAGTGAAATTCTTTCCCTCATGGAGTTTGCATCCTAATGGCAAGAGATAATAAATCATTTCAGATGTTAGCGTGTTTTTATAGGATAGAGAGTGATCTGGGTGGCAGAATCTACCTTTGATATAATAGTGGAATAGTCAGAGAAGCCTTCCTGGAAAAGACGACATTTATTAAAGCTTGAGTGGTGGTCAAGCTGTGACTACTGAGCCCACAGGCCCTAGAATCAGCAAGGTGCAGCTACCGAGCCTGAGTGCCACAACTACTGAAGCCCATGAGCCTAGAGCCTGTGCTCTCCCACAAGAGAAGTCACCGCAGTGAGAAGCCCATGCACTGCAGCTAGAGAGTAGGCCCCCCGCTCTCTGCAATTAGAGAAAGCCCTCGCACAGCAACAAAGATCCAGCACAGCCAAAAATAAATAAATACATAAATATAGCAGTGTGTACATATATTAAAAAAAAAAAAAAAAAGAGCTTGAATGGTGAGGAGAAGCTCATCTAAATAGGCATGACTGAGCAGACATGAGAATCTGAGAAGTAGAATCCTAATGTATGATTATGAGATCATACATCTCATAATTTAAAAAATTTTGAGCACACACCCGTGATAAATGTGTAGTTATTCATAAGTTATAAGCTACTTATTGCTGTAATAATGATTCATTACAAACCACCCCAAAATTCTGTGACTTAAAATGTCAAGCATCTTTTTGGCTCATGAGTTTGCAAGTCAGCAACTCGGGCTGGTTTCAACCACAAGGTTCTTGTCATTTGGACTGGTGTCAGCTACTCATGTCCCAGTCTGATGGTCAGCTGGCTGATATCTGGGATGAAGAGGCTGACTAGGTCTTTCCTCATCCAGGTGGCATGTATCCATGGCTGTGGCAAAGGGCAAGAGAGAGAGTGTGCAAGCCCAGTCATGCAGACTCTCATAAGCTTTTGTCCTTGTCACATGCTCAACACATTGGCCAAAGTAAGTCACGAGACCAAACTCAGGGTCAAAGGGCAGAGCAAATTAGCCCACTCACTATAGGAAAACACCACAAAGTTGTATGGCAAAGAACCTGGATACGGAAGACATAAAGAATAGAGTCTTGTAATATAATCAACCTACTGCATTAAGATATTACTTCTCAAATATATAGTTCAGAAAACATATACTCACACATTGAAAATATAAAGATGAGGTAAAGAAAAATAGTATTGATATTTCCTTGCCCCACTGCAGTGCTATAATCTTTGTGGTATATTCACCCATATTAGGAACGGGTTCTCTAATCCCTCCTTCCATGTGTTTTTAGAGCTCTCAGACAACCCAGCATCTGACTTGTTTTTAATAATCTCCTCTGTCTCTATGCCAAGGATCCTGCAACCTTCCTCAGTAATTCAACCCAGGGTTTTTAAGAGAAGCAGGGCAATTTTCATTATTGTGAATTCTCCTACAGCTGGAGAACAAATCCCTCATGGACACTCATGTCTGGAGATGCTCATGCATTAGAAGAGAGACCCTGCTCATCTGTCACATGTAGGTTATTTGTAAGCATAATGTAATAGGAAACATATGTAGAGTACTAGCCCGTACGCTATCCACAGTAAATAGAAGCTACCATATCTGACTAGTTGATAGTCTTTATCACATGGAAACAATAATCTCTGCTTCCAGACTCATTCAGGGGAAAATAAAACAGAACTGATTCCTTCTCTCCTGGGGAAAAGAGAGAGCCTATAGGATGCACAAGAGGGTCAGTTGTTCGATCTTGGGAGAGCTTCTGAGCATGCAGATAAACAGGCCCAGGCCCGGAGGAGCTCCAGCCCTGTTGAGGCTCCCTGGGTTGCCTGGGTGTGGGGAATGCATGGCACAGCTTAACAAGCACAGTTAGCTCTATGATCAAGCTGTAAGCATCAGCCTTCGTTGTGGCTGTGTTTTTGAGGAGAAAAGGAACAACAGGACGGTTGAACAGACCGTTTCCTTTTGAGCTTGGCAGAGCAAGTTAAAGCTGTAGAAACCAGATAGGAAATTATATCATGAACTCATGTCTTTAAAAACTAACAAAAACTCTTAAAAAAGAAAATTTATCTCTGACTGAGGCGTCACATAATTGTGGCCCACAGACTTTGTTCTTGTTTCTGTTTTCCTCAAGTCTGTTATCATTTCCTTGCAAATAGGTGGCTCTTACAGGATCACTGAGATTCATTTTATTTTTATCACTTGCTGGCTTGGAGAAGGCCCATTTGAAAGGTGAATCAGGAAAATAGAAAACAAAACCAGGGTATTGTAAACAGAGGGCATTTGATACAGGGAGATTGAGACATAGGCTGGAAGAGCAAAAAGGGGAAAGTGAGATAACCTAAAGATTGGCAAGTATAGGAAACAGTGTTGGCCCCAGAATTAGGGGAGCAAATAGGAGAAGGTAGAGTTACTGGAACCTAGGAGTACAGAGAAGGAGCCGCTATGGCTGTGGCTGATGACAGGACACCCAAGACGGCACCACGAGGCTGGTGCTGGGTGTGCTGAAAGATGCCTGAGCTGTGGCTCTCTGTCACTGGTGAAGGATGATGACAGAAACCGGATGCAGCAAGGGAGACCCTCACTTCCTCACTCCATCTTCTAGCCTCCCAACAGTGTCTCTCACTGGCAGAACCTCACCACAAGACAGCAGGCAAGGGAACCTGGAAAATGTGATTTGCATCCTTCCAGTTGCTGAATTACAGAAAAGTGCACAGAAGGGAATGGGGCTTGGGGCCCAGAAATAAGGAGTAAAGGTTTGGCACAGAAGGCATTAAAAGTTCTCCTGGCTCCTTCAGAAATAGCACAGGAGCCATCAACTGAGCAAAGGCTCTTAGGCACTTCTGTGATTTTTGGTCTGGTGGACTCCTGATTTTGAGGTGGTCCCCTTTTAGCTCTGTAAGCTCTCCCTGTTGGCCAATATAACTTGAGCGGTACATGATAGAATTGTAGAGGACAGGGAGAAGAGTGCCAAGCAAGCTGAGAATGTGAAGGTATCATCATTCTTGTGTGCCTTTCCAGGGACAGAGTCCAAACTGGCCTTAACTTCTGGACAGCCTCCCCCTCATGGTACAATTCATGTGCCTCTCAGAACTTTCATACACACAGCAGACTGGCTGTGCTTCTCAAGGAGATTACCCATGACCTCATTCTAACAGGGCATCCACTGGTCAAAACATTTTTTGAATTCCATCGAGGAATTGTTCCACTGAGCACGTGTCACATCTGCAACATGTCCACTTACTTCTTCAGGGGTCCACTACTTCAAAGGGGTTAAATCTTTCCCTTAATGAGGCTGGATTTAATGTTTTTAAATAGTCAAGACCCTTGAGTTTAAGACCAGCCCTAAGGTTAATTCTCAAGGTGGATAAGAACACCTGTTTCAAGGTCATACCACTGAATTCTCTGTATAGATTATAATCCCAAGAAGGAATTCCTAAAATATTTGTAGTAGCCACAGCCGCATGGGTAGGCTAAGTATAGTCTTTGAAGCTAAATTCATTAAAAGACAACATGAAGTATGCAATAATCTGAGCTGGAAGATGTTAGTCTTTAGTACCTCAAATTCTTTGGGAATTAAGAAGAATTAATTCTTTGGGAAATCAGTTTTATTCCTTGAAACCATTATTCCTGGCTGTAGGGATCACTAGGTGCCAAGACATAATCTTGGAGTAGGAAACAGCAATCCACTCCAGTAATCTTGCCTGGAAAATTCCATAGACAGAGGAGCCTGGTGGGCTATAGTCCATGGGGTCACAAAGAGTCAGCCATGACTGAGCAACTGAGTACAAGATGTAATTTATGATGAGGTCACTATGAAGGAACTAACCATTCCTTGCTGAAGGAGAAATTCAAGTATAGTTATTCTAAAGTTTCAGAGACAAATCAGATGCTTGTCCTCCTTGTAACATTGAGCGGGTCAGGATTTGTAGGGAAAGGCTACATTCTGGCTTTGGGAACCCAAGAGCTAGGAAAAATATGTAAGTTTTCAAAAAATGGTAGAGTGGCTGAGCCAGCCAATTTTTTCAGGATATTAAGATGGATGGTGGAAATTTCAATCACATGTCCAAACCCAAGTCCTGCTAACGTGAGAACTCGCTCTGTGAGGTCACTGGAGTCATTCTGGGACCTTCCATTTTTAATGCTCTCTCAGGGAGAAATGGCTTGGCCTGTGGAATGTGGAGAAGAAGTTTCCATAAGCCAAGGAATCCTGGGTTCCTCTGGAGCCAAGAAGCAAGAACCAGATCACCAGTTAAGCCAGATTATCCCCCAAACAGGCAGTGCATAAATTAGCTCTGCATTTTGAACGAACTCTTCAGAATCAGTCATACAGTCTCCTAGCAGAAGAGATCTCTTGTCTAAAAATAGAGATCCAAGACATACAAAAATATTTAGACCATATTATGCACATCAAATATTGAATCTTTCTTCAGCCAATTCTCTTTGCTTCTGACTTTTCACTCAAAGTTCAGCCAAGAAAAATTAAAAAAGAAAGAAGTTGGAGTTGGGAGAGAATCAAAGCCAGTGTGGGGACTGAGCAAAGGTTTAAATTAGGCACTTTGTTATTTTCCTTTCTGTGTGTCCTCATGTTTCCAACCCATTCCCTCCCAGTCCTGGATCCTTGAGGGGCTGGTTTAGACCAAAGCCTCTGCTTTGGCCTTTCATGGGTGCTTCCTGATCTGAACTACCCCTTCCTATCACTCACCCTTTTATCCAGACTCTAGCTAAGTGGACCGACTAAACACTCACAAAGAGGTGTGAGCAATGGGGTTAGTGACATATGGAAGTTGTTCACACACCGGGATAGAGAGCAGATGCAGTTTCTTTCTTTTTTTTTTTTTTACTTTTTATTTTATATTGGCTTGTAGCTGATTAACAATGTTGTGAGAGTTTCAGGTGGACAGCAGAAGGCCTCAGCCACAGGTATACATGTATCCATTCTCCCCTCCCCTTCAGCCTGCCACATATACATGTATCCATTCTCCCCGTCCCCTCCAGGCTGCTACATATACATGTATCCATTCTCCCCTCCCCTTCAGGCTGCCACATATACATGTATCCATTCTCCCCCGCCCCCTCCAGGCTGCCACATATACATGTATCCATTCTCCCCTCCACTCCAGGCCGCCACATGTATACATGTATCCATTCTCCCGTCCCCTCCAGGCCGCCACATATACATGTATCCATTCTCCCCTCCCCTCCAGGCCGCCACATATACATGTATCCATTCTCCCGGCCCCTCCAGGCCGCCACATAACATGGAGCAGAGTGCCATGTGCTGTACTATAGGTCCTTGCTGGTTATCCACTTTAAGTATAGCAGTGTGTACATATCCATCCCAAACTCCCTAACTATTCCGGTTCTTTTACTTTCTGCGTGGCCAATGACAAGAAATACACACACATACACACACAATGCAAACTGTTCTTTTCTTTTTTAAGATTAGCCCATGATCTTATGTTATCACTGTCTGTCATCACCCTTTAGTCCAGAAGGTAGGAAAAGGAGATTCTCCACCAGAGACATGGTGGCCCATCCAGTCTCCCCCAACAGCATTCATCATGAGTCTCTTCCCCAGTCTGTTGGACTAATGAGCACAACTAACATTATCCCTTATACACCAGCGCCAGACACTCCTTCAGGTGGCGCTAGTGGTAAAGAACTTGTCTGCCAGTGCAGGAGATGTAAGAGATGCGGGTTCAATCCCTGAGTGGGGAAGATCCCTTGGAGAAAGGAATGACAACCCACTCCAGTATTCTTGCCTGGAAAATTCCATGGACAGAGCAGCGTGGCTGGCTACAGTCCACGGGGTCACAAAGAGTCAGACACAACTGAAGCGACTTAGCAGCAGCAGCAGCAGCCACTCCTTTAATTCCCATAACAACCCTCAGAGGTATACACTATGATTCTCTCTCCACATTTCAAAAGTAGAAACAGGTAGAGAGCATTCAGGCCACTTACCCCAATCCCACAGCTGTGGCCTAGGGCCACAGCTGCTTCCTAACCTAGTCTACACCCTTCTGGCTCTCTCAGATGCAGGCTTGAATTTTTTCCACTGGGGGAGGAGCACCCCTCCCCCCCCCAGTACACATAGCCTCCGCAGGTCTCTCTCTGGAGATGGAGTCGTGAGAGGTGGTGTGTCACCTGTCCCAAGAGGAGTTGCAACCTCCCATTTTGATGGGCTGCATGAAGCTCTGGTTCTTATCAGGGACACCAGATTTGCCCAGCTGGCCCACTTGTCCATTTCATTCTAACTCATCAATCACACTTTAAGTTCAAACTGACCCTTACGTCATTAAAACAAAAATGTTTACATTTCTAAACTAGAGGCTGTCTCTGTACAGACCCACAGGGTGATCAGATCTGTACATTTATAACCAACCATACGCTGGAAAATTGTGCAACAACACAAATCGATGAAGCCGACATTGCCCCCTGGAGTTGTGCAATGCACAGTCTTTTCAACTGTAATCAACAGCCCTGCCTAAAAGACGTCTAGTAATTCTGCCAAGAGTCTGGGGACTAACGGGAGTCTTAGTATATGAGGCATAAAAAACAGGCCCCAAGAGATTTTCATGGGCTTTCTCTGGCTACATTGACTGATAACTAGTCCCATGGGTATCTGCATTTTAAAACAGAAGCTTGTTAACCTAAATAAATCTCTAATTAGTGGAATTTAAAGCAGTGACAAGTGTGATGGGAAGGATTTCATGCAGGGTGAACATATTTGTGGTCGGTGATGTCTTACAAAAGTCCCTTCGCAGAATAACGAGTGTGTTTCTCCAGACATTGGCAATTAAAGCACCTTAAAGATAAAATATCTCATTCAAACTACCTAACAGCTCTGAGAAGTATGAGTTCAATTCAGTCGCTCAGTCAAGTCCAACTCTTTGCGACCCCATGAACCGCAGCACTCCAGGCCTCCCTGTCCATCACCAACTCCCAGAGTTCACCCAAACCGATGTCCATTGAGTTGATGATGCCATCCAACCATCTCATCCTCTGTCATCCCCTTCTCCTGCCCTCAATCTTTCCCAGTATCAGGGTCTTTTCAAATGAGTCAGTTCTTCACATCAGGTGGCCAAAGTATTGGAGTTTCAGCTTCAACATCAGTTCTTCCAATGAGTATTCAGGACTGATTTCCTATGGACTGGCTGGATCTCCTTGCAGTCCAAGGGACTCTCAAGAGTCTTCTCCAACACCACAATTCAAAAGCATCAATTCTTTGGCGCTTAGCTTTCTTTATAGTCCAACTCTCATATCCATACATGACTACTGGAAAAACCATAGCCTTGACTAGACGGACCTTGGTTGATGAAATAATGTCTTTTCTTTTTAATATGCTGTATGAGAAGTATGAGAGTTGCCCCTCTTTTAAGGATGAGAGGAGGACAAAGGAGGAGGCTGATTTTTAATGTCTTTTGTGTGCCTGATAGTGTGAAGCACTTTATAATCTTTTTTTCCCTGAACTTTAAACTTTTTATTTTGTATTAGGGTATAAATTAAAGTGTTAGTTGCTCAGTCACGCCCAACTCTTTGCAACCCCATGGACTGTAGCCCACCAGGCTCCTCTGTCCATGTCATTCTCCAGGCAAGAAAACTGGAGTGGGTAGCCATGCCCTTCTCCAGGGATCTTCCTGACCCAGAGACGGAACCTGGGTCTCCCACACTGAAGGCCGATTCTTTACCATCTGAGCTACCAGGGAAGCCCCTGTTGGGGTGCAGTCAATTAGCAATGTTGTGGTAGTTTCAGGTGAACGGTGAAGGGACTCAGCCATACATATACATATAATCATTTTCTTATGTAGCCTTCCTGAGAACCCTGAGAGTTAGTTATGATCCTCCTGTTTTATTTTTTTAGTGTATTTAATTGGAGTATAATTGCTTTCTAATCTTGTGTTGGTTTCTGTTGTACAACCACGTGAATCAGCCATAAGTTACATATATTCCCTCCCTCCTGAGTGTCCCTCACGCAGCCCCCCATCCCACCCTTCTAGGTCACCACAGAGCGCTGAGGAGAGTTCCCTGTGCTGCATAGTAGGTTTTCGTTAGTTATCCATCTTATACATAGTCGTGTATATATGTCAATCCCAATTCCTCCCACCTCCTCCCTTCCCCGCTTGGTGTCCATATGTTTGTTCTCTATGTCTCTGTCTTTATTTCTGCTGTACCATTTTTCTAGATTCCACATATATGTGTTAATACATAATACGATATTTGTTTTTCTTTCTGACTTACTTCAGTCTGTATAATAGGCTCTAGGTTCATCTACATCACTACAAATCACTCAATTTCATTCCTTTCTATGGTTGAGTACTATTCTGTTGCTTATCTGTACCATACCTTCTATCTTCCTGTTTTAGATGCAAGGACCAAGGCTTAGAAATTCTGAAAGTTTTGCCCAAGGTCACTCAGCTGGGAAGAGTCAGTGAGGACTTGAACCCAGGTCTGACTGGTTCTGAGCCCAAGCTCTTTCTAGTGCATGTATCATGTAGGCAAACCCAGGGACCCTGTTCTAAATTTGGCCCCAGATGAAGGGAGGCAGAGACCTACATTCATTGAGCCTATTCTACACCAGGAGCTTCATGCACATTCTCTTCTGTGCCCGTCACAACAACCCTTTAAAGTAGGCATTACCTCCTCTGTATGTAAGAAAGTTTTATAAGTGATGGTCAGGATTTAAACCCAAGCCTTTCAGCTCCAAAGCTTGTATTCTTTCCATGACTTAAGTCTTGCACGCAAAATTCCTGGTACCTTCGAAAACTGGCTCCACGGGGAGCTGTTATATGACCCACGTGCACCTTCAGGGAGATGGAAGGCACCTTCCTCCTAGTTATCTCTTTCCCTACTTCTCCCTCTCGATGCTAACAATTCCATTCTACTTTCCTTCCCTCACAGGTGAGCATCTCCACTGTGGGCTATGGAGACATGTACCCAGAGACCCACCTGGGCAGGCTTTTTGCCTTCCTCTGCATTGCTTTTGGAATCATCCTCAATGGAATGCCCATATCCATCCTCTACAACAAATTCTCTGATTACTACAGCAAGCTCAAGGCTTACGAGTACACGGCCATACGGAGGGAGAGGGGGAATGTGGAGTTCTTGCAAAGAGCCAGAAAGAAGATAACAGAGTGCTTGGCTGGAAGCAACTCACAGGCCACCCCAAGGCTAGATAATTAATATTTCTTAGTACGTGTGGCTGGTTGAAGCCATGAACTTCAAGGCTTCATTCCACTTTCCCCTTTTTTTTTTTTTGGTTTTTATTATAGGATTGACAGTGAAAGGGCATGTGAAACAGACACACACAAAAGGCATTCAGTTCACAAAGTTCTACCTCTAGAAATGTTCATTTTGGCCCAAACTCAGATTGCCTCCTGCTATTCTTTAGTGATGCTATATAAAAGTCTGACCTGCTCAATGACACTGATACTGAAAACTCCTCGAGAGGAGCAGCAGTTCCTTGTATTTCTCTTGTAGCTTCTTGTGGCTTTTCAGTAAATACTTTTGGACTTGAGCTGACTTGAATTTCCTGGTTGAAATAAAAAAACATTCCTAATTGTCTCGAGAGAGGGAGTGTTGCAGCAGGAACTCTCTGAGCTTTGGAGTTAGACCAACCTCAGTCAGAAGTCCAGGTCTCCCAGCTGTTCTGTCTGTGACAAGTTACTTTTAACTGTCTGAGCCTCAGTTTCAACTTTAAATTATACTTTAAAAGGAAAGCTTTCCTTACAATATGAGCATGGGGATTGGAGATGATCCTTATAAATGCTCAATAAACGGTAGCTGTTAAAATTGTTAGAGCAGGTATTGTGTGGTCAATTCTTGACTGGTGATTCTCTTTCAAGGGAGATTTTGACAACTCCTCCTCACCCCTTTGCCCCAGTACATTTGGCAAAGTCGAGAGATGGTTTTGACTGTCAGCACTGTGATAGAAGATTAGAGGGGCTACTGGCACTAGTAGGTAGAGACCTGAGTTACTGCTCAACATGCTCCAGACAACCCTATCACAAAGAATTATCTGTCCCAAAACATCACTAGTGCCAAAGTTGAGAACCCTGGGCTAGCTGTAATGTGGGCGCCCCAGACTTGACTTGTGAAACATGTCTGAGGGTGTTAACTCCCTCCCTTGACAGGAGTCCCCATGTGTCCTCACCTCTCAGAGCCTCCTTTCCTTCTCCTTTCCATGAATAGACAAAAGCAAACAGAAAAAACCTCTGCCTTTGGACAACTGTTCTGAGCTATACACTGAACAAAGTGAATTAAGTGAGCATGGCCCTCTGTTCTGGGTATAATCTGTGGGTCAGAAAACCAATTCCTACAGGTTCTTTCTCTCCCTGTCCCCTTGTCCTCTTAATTCTTTCCTCCCTGCACAGGACTGTTGGCAAGTAAAGTCCTGGGCATTAGAGGCACTTTTTAATGGAACAAAAAGAAATTTCCTCTGTAACAAGGGGCTTGTCATGCTGACCATCAATTTTGTCTCAGGGCATGATCAGACCTCCACTTGCATTATAAAAATAAGAGTAAAAGGGATTTCCCTGGTGGTACAGTGGTTAAGACTCCACACTTCAAATACAGGGGACATGGGTTCGATCCAGGTCAGGGAATTAAGATCCCACATACTACATGGTGTGACCAGAACATTAACAATATTTTTTAAAGTTAAAAAAAAATAAGAGAAGCATTTTGTGCATTCTTACACTTACAGGCACTATGGACTGCACTTTAGAATATATAACTCCATTTACCCCTTCATTCATCCCTAAATAAAGTGTTATATTCCTTTTTATACTCAGGAAGAAACAGGCTCAGAGAGGTTAAGTCATGGGGCCAAGTTCACACAAGCAGTAGATGGTGGGACTGAGCTTTGGCCCAGTTGTGTCTGATCCCTAAAGCTCTTGCTGAGAGTCCAAACCGTTGGTTCTCAGACTGCATCAGCAGGAAGCGGAGGACTTGTTACACACAGGGTGCCAGGCGCCCCCAGACTGTCTGACTCAAGAGGTCCAAGTGGGGCCCAAGGATGTGCTTTTCTACCAAGTACCAGGTGATGCTGATTGCTGCCGGGCCACAGACCACATAGGAGAACTGTAGTCTAAGTCACTCCACTCTGCCCCTTCCATGAGGTACTCTCAATATGAAAAGTAGGGTGTATCTGGTGCAGACTAGATCTAGCTTTCTTCAGTCCTAAGCATCCTTAACGGGCTTCCCAGGTGACTCAGTGGTAAAGAATCAGCCTGCCAATGCAGGAGACGCAGGTTCAATCCTTGTCAGGAAGATCCCCTGGAGAAGAAAATGGCAACCCATTCTAGTATTCTTGCCTGGGAAATCCCATGGACAGACGAGCCTGGTGGGCTGTAGTCCATGCAGACGTGACTTAGCAACTAAAACAACAACAACAACACATCCTTAACATCATTATAAATGACCTGGTACCTAAAGGATGGACAGAAGTCCTGCTATTGGAAGGCAGCTAAATAAAACAGGATGTCCAGGTAAATCTGAATTTCAGATAAACCACAAATAATTTTAGTAGAAGTACATTCCAAATAGTGCATGGTTTATATGCTTACTAAAAAATTATCTGTTGTTTATCTGAAATTAAAATTTAACTGGGTATCCTGTAGCTTCATCTGCTAAATCCAGCAGCCCCATGCTATTGCTTTAGAGAGACAAAGGTTTCTCGTGTGGATGGAAATTACCCCTCAGGTCCTAAAACCCTACCCAAACATCAGGCCCCTCAGCCAAGGGGGACTTCTCGCCTCTCTAGCCAAATAAAAGGAGGAGGAATTTCAGATCGGGCTCCTTGCCAGAAACAATCATGAAAACAGGGTTACAGCGTGCAGGAGGTCTGGTGCACGGCTTACAGAAGCAGCTGACACGCTCAGTGCAGCGGCCAGCCCTTCCCTGGGAGGGGTGTGCTGATGAAATGCATGTTCTGGGGCTGTTGAGGGCATGAGGGATAGGAAGGGCCAGTGTTCATCACCCCTCCCTCTGCTCAAAACCCAGAGGAAATGACCCTGACCCTTCCGAGCATAACAGGCTCCATGATAGATAGGGGTGGGACTGGCGGAGGGAAGGGTGGGGAGGTCTTGGCGAGGAAGATGAACTTTTCCAGGTCCCTGGGAGGGAATCTGGTCATGGCAGAGGCCCCCTCCTCCCAGTCTCACTGGCCCTATCTGCTTAGACAGCTGTGTTCTGCCTCCTGAGACAGCAGGACTGACCAAAGGGTGAAAAAACAAAAAGAAGTAGCATTTCGTGAGCCCAACCATGCACCAGGAACAGAATCAGTGTTATTTCACTTAATACTTGAACAGTCCTAAAGAAGCAGTTTTCCAGGTGGTCCTTTAAAAAGGCTCAGCCACACTGACCTTGACAATGAAACTGGATTCAAAATCTGACTCCGCCAACCACTATGAAGTTTAACAATATAAAATTGCTATTTTCTTTAAAAAAAAAAAAGATAAATATTGGCAGTTTCATGTGGTGTAACTGAATAGCTGTGTGGTCACTTAATTTCTCTGAACCTCAGTTTTTGCAACGTTAAAATGGAGACAGTAGTAGTGTCTTCCTTAGGGTTGTGGGAGTGATGAAAGGACATAATGTCTTTAAAAACCTTACCACCCTGTTTAGCACATATTAAGAACGAAATACATGTGGCTGCAATTATCATTATCTCTGCTATTTTGCTGGATATACAGAAAAATATGTAATAGAAAAATTGTACCAGCCCAAAGAAGGTTGTTTATCATCAGGGAGAGAATTCTGTGGGTGAAGTCAGAATCCTGTCGCTAGCCATCTTGCCATCCAGGGCCGTGCACAAGAATCCAGACCAGTCTGTCCAATAAAATCATCAATGATGATGGAGACATTATACACTAATACTGCACAATGGCCACAAGCCATGTGTGGCTACTGAGCCCTTGAAATGTGGCTAGTGTGACCTAGAACCTAAATTTTTCATTTTATTTAGTTTAGTATAATTGATTAGTAAAATATTTGTTTCAGGTGTGCAACACAGTAGTTCAATATTTTCATAGATTCTACTTCATACAAAGTTACTATAAAATACTGATTATATTCCCTGTGCTATACATTACCACCCTATAACATTTCTTTTATACCTAGTAGTTTGTACCTCTTAATCCCTTTCACTTATTTTGCCCTCCCCCTACCCCTGCCCCACTGGTAACACTAGCTTGTTCCCTGTATCTGAGTCTGCTTTTGTTTTTTATTTTTTAAATTCTACAAGTAAGTGAAAATATATAGTATTTTTCTTTCACTGACTTATTTCACTAAGCATACCACCTTCCAGTTCCATCCATTGTCATAAATGACAACATTTCATTCTTTTTTAAGGCTGAGTAATATTCCACTGTGTATATATCCCATAATGAGGTATCACCTCATACCCATTAGCATGGCTATTGTCAAAAAGACAAGAAATAACAAGTGCTGGCGAGAATTAGGAGAAAAGGGAACCCTCGCACACTGTATGGAGTTTCCTCAAAAAATTAAAAACAGAACTACCATACTATCCAGCAATTCCACACCTAGGTATTTAACCAAAGAAAACAAAAACACTAATTCAAAAAGATATAAATACCCCAGTGCTCATAGGATCATTATTTACAAGAACCAAGATATGAGAGCAACCTAAGTGTCCATCAGCAGACGAGTGGGTAACTAATTTCATAAATAGCCACATATGGCTGCAGGCTGCCATGGCTGGCGATGCAGTTAAAAGCCTTTCCTTTTTCACCCTCATGGAGGCCTCTGCTCTGAGGTCAAGAGGGCTGCTTGGCTTGTGGTGGGAGAGTGGTACCAAGAGAAGAAAATAGGACAACCCCCCTGTTCTGGCCCAGGAGCTTAGACAGGATTCCAGGACAACACAGACGGAACTGGAAGCAGAGGTTGTCAGTCCAACTGGTGGGCTGAAATGGCCTCCTTTGTTAAAGAGAAAAGAAGATAAAATTCTCTAAAGCAGGCACAACAACAACAGAAGAGCTCTAGGGCTTCCCTACTGGCTCAGTGGTAAAGAATCCACCTGCCAATGCAGGAGACATGGGTTCCATCCCTGATCCAGGAAGATCCCACAAACCGCAGAGTAACTAAGCCCCCCGTGCCTCAGAGCACCTAAATCTGTGCCACAGCTCCTGAGCCTGTGCCCTAGAGCCCATGTGCCACCACGACCAGGGCCCGTGTACCCTAGAGCCGGTGCTCCACAACAAGAAAAGCCACCACAATGAGAATCCTGTGCGCTGCAACTAGAGAAAAGCCCGTGCAACAGCAAAGACTCAGCACAGCCAAAAATAAATACATAAATACATTTTTAAAAGAGCTCTAAAAGGACCATCATCATCATTTAGTGACGCCCAACCTTCACCCTGAGGGCCTACAAGGTGATGGAGTTCTCCTGCTTTTGCTAATCCTCGAGCATCTCACCCCCCCCTTGTTGGCTTCCTTAATCCTGAGCACATGTCTGTAAATAAAGTGAAAGTGAAGTCACTCAGTCATGTCCGACTCTTTGCGACCCCATGGACTGTAGCCCACCAGCCTCCTCCATCCATGGAATTTTCTAGGCAAGAGTACTGGAGTGGGTTGCCATTTCCTTTGCCAGGGGATCTTCCCAACCTGGGGATCGAACATGTTGCAGGCAGACGCTTTACCATCTGAGCCACCAGGGAATCCCTGTCTGTAAATAGAACTGTTAAATGAGGGAGGATATTAGAACAAGTTGGTTCTAATACTCCATCAGCCTATGCAATAGGCTGATTGCATAGCCAATAAATTGGCATTGCATCAGCCAATAAATGCTTCAAAGTTAAAAAAATAAACATCTCAGCACAATCACAAATAGCCAACTAGCATTTCCCAAACAAGGCTCAGGCCATACCCAGCCAAATAATGTCCTTGTTTTGCTTCTGTCTTTTCTCTTTAAGTCTTTTCTCCAGCTCCTGCTGGTGGAAATGAAAATGAAAGTCACTCAGTCTTGTGTGACTCTTTGGGACCCCATAGACTGTAGCCCGCCAGGCTCCTCTGTCCATGGGATTCTCCAGGCAAGAATACTAGAGTGAGCTGCCATTCCCTTCTCCAGGGGATCTTCCCAACCCAGGGATTGAACCCAGGTCTCCTGCATTGCAGGTGGATTCTTTACCATCTGAGCCACCAGGGAAACCTTGTTGGGGGAAGACTCCTAATAATCACTTCTGGTTTGGCACTGCTCAGTTCAAATTGATTTTTGCTCAAAAAATGCTTACAATTTACAGTATGCTTCACTGGATCTTTTTAAAAGAACCTTTATTAAAATCTCTTTGATTAAATCCTTTGAGTGTGTCATCTATTTTCCATTTGGATCCTAATCCACGCTGCCTATCTTAAGAAAAATATATTGCTCATATTCCCTAAATCACTGCTGAAAAGATGAGATGTTTATCTGAGGACTTGAGTCTCCCCAACATATCACCCCAGACTGAGAAACAGAGCCCTTGGATTTAAAGACCAGGAGGCGTGTCCAGTTCATAAAAGTCTGGTTGGACAGTGATGATTGGCTCCCTTAGCTGCCAATAAGTGATTCATCCTTCCTGTCAAAGGCCTCCAGTTCGACTCTCCTTAGGAGCAATTTTCAATGACTCTGTTGAATTGCCTTCCTCAGTCCCATCCCACACATATAAATGGATTCTCATGACTTCATGATGGAACAGTGTGCATACAATAAGTTGCAATATTTGCAGCTAGGAACACACATTTTGGTGGCCTCTGAAGACATCAAGAAACCATCCTGAACAATCTACTACTTTCCCTCACACAAGTTTCATTAACCTTGCTTCGTAAGTGATACAGCTGAAACACAGAGAAGTTAAGAAATATGCCCAGAGATGGCAAACACCTGTTTTTCATGCTGCCACCCCCTCCCCATGCCCACAGCAGACATTGTTAATCAATCTCACTTTACTCTTTCCCACTGGAAAGCCTTCTTACTGCGGCTCTCCAGCAGCCAACACAAATCTGTCAGAGTTGACACTCAAGACGTGTTTGCCATCCTCACACGTGCTCAGACTTTAAAAATTAGGAAGTGGGACTAGAAACCAGTCTCTGAGTCTCCTAGTGCACTATTCTTTTTTTAAGGATTTCTCTGTAAATCCAGGAAACCTGAGCAGACTGTGTGCATGCTATCCTTAATGCCTATGATGCCTTTGTTAGGAAACATGCCTGAGCCTCCATTTCTACCTTACCATAATGAGATTATGATTGGCTCACACATGAATGCTAAGTCCTTGGCACACTCTATCATATACTAGGTACTCAGCTCATGGTAGCTCTTATCCATTCTTTATAAACAATGACATTAACATCCAGAGCATGCTCTTCTATGGTGTCATTGGGCTGTTAAATACTTTCATTCTCCTGGAATATGTGCATGGTAGATTGTATTTCTCCACCACATTCAAGTTATGTGTGGCCAAGTGGCTTGCCTTGGCCAAACACATATGAGCAAGAGAGACATGTATTACTTCTGGACAGAAGTATTTAATTGCTGCATCTGTATTCCAGTCTTCCTTTCTTTCTGACTGGATAATTATGGAAACAAATTTCGAGATGGAGTATCCATCAGCCCACAGCTCTGAGTGACAATGATCAGCAGAACTTGGGTTGACCCCCCTTGACATGTAGTGAGAAATATGCTTCTGTTGGGTAAAGCTATTGAGATTTTGTAGTTGTTTCTTTCTGCAGCCAGAACCTAATCCACCTAGATGAATAGTCTTTTCTCTGTCAAGGTTCCAGGGAAGCTGAACTTCTCCATCTCACTACAGAGAAATGACTTCAAATAATCATGTGTCTTAAAGGGTAATATCCCCAAAGTGATTCTGCTACACAGCACCGCATATAATGCCACCTAAAAGGTATTAAATGGCCATTATGTGCCAAACAGTGTTCTGGGCACTTCATGGGGACTAATGGGCACACTTAGCACAGTTCTGGCACAGAGTAAACGTGCTAATTCACATTCATCTGCATCACTGCCTGCATTACCGTTATCACACGTCATCTCCAGTCCTGATCTCCTCTCGATAGAAGAGGAAACTAAGGCACAAAGCAGTTAAGTAACATGAACATGGCTTCAGAGGCAGAAAATAACACAGCAAAGATTTGCACTCGAGTTCACTGGAGACCGGTCCTTATTCTTCCCATGCTACTGCACACACATCCCGATGAAGCCCACCAAATTCTGTGTGGTGCACGTTCCTGGTCACCACCACTTCCCCCTGGTGGGGTGGGTGTCCCACCATCAAAACTATACCCCTTGGTTCTACCACTTGCAACAGTTGGAGGTTAATTCATTGAGAAGGCAGAGAAACCAGCATCCTTTAGGCCAACTTATCCAAGGAAATGAAAACCTGGCATTCAGGAACAGGGTTATGCTTTTCTACCAGCTTCAAGATTCACCGTCAAGAGGGCTTTCAAATTTCTTCAACATCCCTAGGCTGTCATTTCTTTCTTTCCAGAAGTAGTACAGATCCCAGGGCCAGTGGTAAGTTTGCCCAGCCCTGTCCATCTCCCAAGGACATCAGAGGCCAAACAGGGAGGGAGAGAGAATCTCAGCGTGGACAGACCCACCAACTACCCTCCACTCACTGCATCTTCCTCCAGGCCATTTATTTCATTAAAGAGCAGGGTGCTCAAGGGAATCTCCAGAAAGGGGGCAATTTCATTCTTCCCACATATTAAAAATTAAAATTCTTTCCAAAAAAATAATGTGCTCTGTTCTTTGAGAAAGCTAAGGAGAGGAGGAAAGGGGTCAAGGAGTGAGAGGTAAGAAAATGTAAGCAGAGAGGGAAAGAGGAAAGAAAAATAGGACAATAAATCGAATAGGGAAGAGAGGGAGATTAAGAAGGGAAGAAAAAGAAAGACAGAGAACAGAATAAAGCAGCAGCGAGACTGGCTCTGTGCCCTTGTGAGATCAGCAAACCCTCTGAATTTTCACCTTTGCTCAAAACTGTAGTTGGTACTATTTTGCCAATCACCCACATCTGGCTGTTCCCTGGTGTCCCTTCCCTATGCTCCTCCCCATATCCAGAGAAAAGCTACTGACTCAGTAGCTTTCACAGCCTAATCCCTAACCAGAGCTCATTTTGAAAGAACATGGAGCTGGAGGAGGAACTTTGTAGTCTGACTGGACTGAGTTCAGAATGCAGCCTTTGCACATTTTTTTCATTCAACAAATATTTATGGATAACCATCTGTGTGCCAAGCACTGCTCTAGACACTGGGTTACAGTGAACAAAACTCCCTGCCCTCATAAAACTTCCACCACAGAGGAATAAATAAAAATGAAAATCTATATTATCTTAGTGTTAAGTACAATGGAGGCAAATAAACCATAGTGTACAGATGGGCCAAGGATGCTAAATGCCCTGCAAAGCGCAGAACAGTCCCATGAGATGACAATCCATCCCATCCAATGTGCCCCCATGGCAAAACATGTAATATGATTACGGAGGCAAGAGCATTCAACATGCAAAGGAAAGGCTAAGAGCATAGAGGGAATTGTTGACACTAATTCCAGGGACTAGCATGGAAATATTGTAGAATTTGGAGATGAGATGAGATTAGATCAGAAAGGGGGTATCAGAATGAAAGTCAGGGGCTGAGTAATGCCCCAGCAGTCATAGGCTTCCTATGCTGCTGCTGTTTAGTCGCTTTAGTCGTGTCTGACTCTTTTGTGACCCCATGGACTGTAGCCCACCAGGCCCTTCTGTCCATGGGGTTTTTCAGGGAAGAACACTGGAGTGTTCCTCCTCCAGGGGATCTGTGGTGACTGTCATAAGCATGGCTGAAGGGGCAGGGAGATGGTCCTGCTGGTCTCGGGGCAGGTGCGGCGATGAAGCCGTGAGCAGAAGGGAGGGACATGCGGTCCTGGATCCACCCTGCATCGTCCTGATGCAAGTGTGGAGTCTCACTAAGGGCTGTTCTAATCTGGAGCACCTAGAGCTTGGAATTGCCTCTTGGTCCTGAAGACTGGAGGAAGGGAGGCCCTACAAGGGCATTCCAAATGCCTCTTGAGTCCTGCCAAGGCTAAGCTCTGTGTCCTTGGGCAAGTTCCTTAACCTTGCTGAGTCTGTTTTCTCATCCATAAAGTGGCCCCCAAACACCTCACAGGGTTGTTGCAACACTTAAAATCAAAGCCAGAAAGTGTCTAGCCCGGCGTGTGATAGGCACTCGCTGCTGTCAGGCCCGCAGCCGGTGGCTCAGGCTACACATGCCTGAGTCCGAATCCTGACTCTGTTGCTCACTGATTGTCTAACCTGGGCTAGTTGCCGAATGTCTCCGAGCCTCAGTTTCCTGCATATGAGATTGGGAGAGAAATTCTGGAAGCATAAGGTGTCTGCAAGGAACACATGAAAGATGATAGAGTGAGCTGTGAAGTTTAGCCTTCCCTTTGCTGGAAAAGACTCCCAAGCATGACAAGATAATTTTCTTCTTCTAATAGTCTCTCGAGTGAATCAGCAGACCTCTGTGTTCAGAGCCCCTGGCCTCAGGGAGAAGCTGGAACTTCTTTTGGAAGTTTTCAGGGCTGCTACTGAGGGCTTCCCAAGCGGCGCTGGTGGTAAAGGAACCACCTGCCAATGCAGAGGATGTAAGAGACATGGGTTCAATCCCTGGGTTGGGCCAATCCCCTGGAGGAGGGCACGGCAACCCACTCCAGATTCTTGCCTGGAGAATCCCATGGACAGAGGAGCCTGGGCGGGGGACTAGAGTCCATGGGGTCGCACAGAGTTGGACAGGACTGGAGCGACTTAACACGCATGCACTCAGGCCTTTGTTTGGTAGGCCAGAGCATGTCAAGGAGGAGGGCAAGATGAGCAGTCTAAATCCAGGGAATGAGAGGTGAACGTCCTGAGACAGGAGGAGAGGAGGGCGGCCACCCAGAGACTGCATTCGGAGGCCTCACTCCTGTCTCAGCCCACCACACTGACAGCTGCTTCTGCAGCCTGAAGTCACATTTTCTGTAAAGCAGTACACTACATTTTCTTCCCTATATTGTATTTGGCTCAGAGTGTAGCAGTCCACCCACGTGAGACACAGTCAGCCAGTTCCAGAGTCCAAGTCATCCTGCACACGGGTGTCCCTAGGGGTCACTTCACCCTCTCGGCATAGGGTGATGGGGTGATGGCAGATGCCGGCAGTGAAGCTGCCTTGCCAGATGTTTCCAGGGGGAAGGAAGGGGAGGGGAGGCTGGGAGGAAGGCCCCCAGCGTCTGGTGCATCCTGCTTCCCTACACCTTCCCCCCGCCTCGAAATGTCACACCCTTGCTTTCTACTCATTCCTTGGTGACTTGGGGCCAATCATTTGGGAAAAACTCACTGAAGGTTAGGTCAGTTCCCTGGGAAATGAGAATCATTCCTATGGCCTAAGATTATTATGACTCATGTGAATAACATAAACCCTTGAAATAGATGTGGCAACTAGTAAGTACGGAGTGAATGGCAGAGGTGGTGGTGGTCAGAGAACTAGTAGTACTAGTAAAGCTACTAAGACAACAGGTAAAGTGCTGGCTGGCTCAGACTTAACCAGTCCCAAGGGCCCTGAGGCTGCTGCTCAGCTCCCAGCTTTGCCATAGACTTCGCTGGGGGAGTTGGGTTGCCTCCCTTCTCTGCCTTGGTTTTTGCACCGGTCACATGGGGACAGTCCCATCCACTTTAGAACAAGATCTTGCAGCTGGAAGGGTCCTTAGAGAACATCTGGTCCAGCCCTTTCTTCTCTGCATCCCACTTCACAGAGGCCAAAAGAAAAGCAGCCTACCTAATTCATGCAAAAATACTCTTTCCAAATCCATAGAAGCTCAGTTTATTTTGTTTTGTTTACTAGTATGGGTTGGGAGGATTGTGGGTAGCAAGGGGCAAGAGATGTAGAAATGTGACATTCTCTTCCTTTGACAGGCTTTTAATTTACTGGGAAAATGAGATTAAATCCATGAGGATAAAAAAATTTTTTAATGAGGTATGTACGAGAAGCTCTCTGAAAATTTTAAATACTTGCATAGATTGTGCAGACAGGCCTGCAAGACAGCTCCCACTGACCCCACCCCTTGCCTAGTCTCTCCCACACCATCCCAGCACTGATCGATGAGATCTACAGGACAGGCAGAAGCGACGCTATGTCACACCTGAGATTAGGTAACAGGAGACTGCCCCTTCTGCCTTGGGCTCTCTCTCGAGTCACTAGCTCTAGAAGAAGCCAGCTGCTGTGTTCTGAGGCCCATCAGGAAGCTCGGTGGGGAGGCCTGCGTGGTGGAGGGAATCCGGGCCGCTAGCCAGACAGCAATTGAGGCCTCCGAACAACTCCACCCCTGGAATGAACTTGGAAGTAGACCTACCAGCCCCAGATGATTGCAGGACTGGGGTGACAGCTTGATGGCCGCCTCATAAGAGACCCTAAGCCAGAAGCACCCAGTTAAATCTTGCCTGCATTCCTGCCCCACAGAAACTAGGAGATAGCACATACATGTTGTTACAAGCTGCCAGATTTGGGGTAATTCGTTATATAGCAATAGTTTTCTAATACATAAAAACAGACCACCACCATTCTTCACAGAGCACCCACTGCCTGCCCGACCTGCACTCCCCAAAGAATAGATAGCAAAGACTCAAGACAGAAGCCCCAGCTAGGAATTATGACAGCCCTGAGCGGAGGCATACCTCGGATGGGTCTCCTGGGAGCAGAGGGTGGTACATGCTGATGGGGAGGACGTAGAACCCTCAAGAGAGCCTATCAAATTCATGTCATGGTTTCTTCCCAAAAGTGAGATCACAGGGCTCATGTGTATGCCTGCATGAATGTAGGTGAGAGAGGAACGTACATACAAATGTCAGGATGGGGCAGGGCTCGTAGATGTGGCCGCCTTCCACAGGGGCCTTAGAAGGAGACAAATCCTGAAAGGTTCCCCCAGAACAGGAGGAAGTTTCAATTGTTCCCATGGGAAAGCCTGGCTGCCTCTGTGAACTAGGTTTCAGTCCTACCTACATCACATATCGGGTGATATCAGTCTAGTGACTTTCCGTCCGAAAGTGGAAATAAACTCTCCAAAGGATGCAGTGAAGTTCAGATGAGAAAATATACTTTGGAAACTATAAAACACTGAGTAACATAAGGAAAATAAAATGAGGTCTTGTATATAAAGTCCCTAGAACACAGCCTGGCTCACAATATAAGGTTCACAAATGGCAGTGGTTTGTTTTTTTTTTTTTCCCCCTGTTGATCAGCTCACCTCTGGTAAAAGAAGAAACAAGCAAGAAAAGTGATGGTAGCAGGTGTTTTCTGACTTGCAGCCTGTGCCCTGTTGTCACAGGAAGCCCCATCAATGCCGTCACACCTCCACCCACCCTTCCCTTCACCCACCAGTAGGACTCACCCAGTGGGAAACGGCGGGCACTAGATCACACTGCAGAGACCAGGCAGGATTTGATAGCAAAAGCAGGGGCAACAGGTTGGGAGGGTTTGACAACTTCCTTTCACGGGGATCTGAGGAGACTGAGACCGCCAGAAGGCATGGGATGGAGTGATAAGGAACAGGAAGACTGAAAGGGCAGGAAAAGAAACCCAGAGTTTCCTTTAATCCCTCTCCTAGGGCCTGGATACTGATTTCAATCTCCACCTCTAGCATTAAGGGGGCGAGGCAACACACACCTGCACACTGGTGTGTTTCTGAAGGACTGCAGCTGAGAGTCAGTCCCAGGTGGGAGGTCATTAGGGTGGGCACTAGTCCAATATGACTGAGTCCATGTAAAAACAGGACATTTGAACACAGAGCAGATGAGCATAAGGAGAATGCCATGTGATGGCAAGATCAGGGTAATGCTTCTAGAAGCTGAGGAACGCCAATGATTGACAACAAATTACCAGACTCTCCAGTGGTTGAGAATCCACCTTCCAATGCAGGGCACACAGGTTTGATCCCAGGTTGGGGAACTAAGATCCCTGATGTCCTGGAACACCTAAGCCTGAGCACTGCATCTACAGAGCTCTTGTACTCTGAAACCACAACTAGGGACAAGCACACAGGCTACAATAAATACCCCGTTGCACTGCAACTGAGACCCAATGCAGCCAAAGATAAGTAAATATTTTTTTTAAATATGAAATAAATTTTTTAAGAAACAGGAGGAGGCATGGAACAGAACCTTCCATCATAGCTATCAGAGGAAGCCAACCAGGCTGAGACCTTGATCCTGGACTACTAGCCTCCAGAACTGGGAGATAAATTTCTATTGTTTAAGTCATTCGGTTTGTGGGACTCTGCTGGAGTAGCCCTACCAAACTAATACAAGAGCATTTGGTGTCGTCAGCACAAAACCACAGGGTCAGACAGACCTGATTTGAACCTCTGCACTTACCAGCAGCATATCCTGGGCCACTTATGTGTCATAGTGTGCCTTGGGTTTTTAACTGAAAAATGGGAAATTCCATACACTTTATGTATAGTGATTGAGACGCAAGTAACAAATGCAAAGCACGCACTTTTTGATGCCTGGCTCCTGGCAGCCACTCAACAATGGCTTTCACTAGCAGAAATGATAGCTCAGCTTGAATTCCTTAACCTCTCTAAACCCCTGCACCCTCATGAGCCACACAGAAGCACCAGCTATCTGTCAGTCTATGAAGATACCGAATGCTGTGAAGGAAAAGGCTCCAAGACCCAAGTATAGTGGATTCCTTCGGCTACATAACAGATTGCCACAAACTCAGTAGCTTGAAATATTACCATCTCAATTCTATGGATCAGAAGCTCAGAAGAACTTGGCTGGAGTCTCTGCCTAGGGTCTCACAAAGCCAGAATGAAGATGCTGCCCAGGGTGGGCTCTCACTTGGTGGTTGTGTGCATTAATTGCTTCTGAGCTCATTGCAATTGTTGGCCAAATTCAGTTCCTTGCCTTTGTAGAACTACGGTTCCTGGCTTTGTCCTGGCTGTTGGTTAGGGATCACTTTCAGCTCCTCAAGGTCTGTGATCTGTTTCTAGCAACAGCACCTGGGTTATGAAATCTGTAGGCTTTCTACACCAAGCAATTCCCCTGTTTTCTGTGGACACCAGCTGGATGCCCAATAGTCTAATTCAATTCCTGTCTTACCTGTGGAGGACTCCAAAGACTAAGGGCTCAGCCCCACAAGATGCCTCCACTTCAGACTCCAGTAACAAGCCCAGGCAAGCCTGTACTTCTAGCCACCTTGCTAGCTATAAAGTTGGGGGGTTCCCATAACCCCCTCCTCAGGTTTGGTAATCTGCTAGAACAGCTCACAGAACTCAGGGAAACACTACTTGTGTCTACTGGATTATTATAAAGGTTATAAAAATGATAAAAAAGAAAGCAGCCTGAAGAGGTATGTAGGGTGAAACTGAGAAGAGCCCTGAGCACGTAGGCTTCTGGGGGGTGAGTCAGCCTCCCAGTAGTGGGATGAGCTCACCAACCTAGAGGATTCTGGATTTGTATGGAGGTTTCATTACAGAGGAAGCTAGATGCCCTGGTGGCTCAGACGGTAATGGGTCTGCCTCTAATGCAGGAGACCTGGGTTCAATCCCTGGGTCAGAATGATCCCCTGGAGAAGGAAATGGCAACCCACTCCAGTATTCTTGCCTGGAAAATCCCATGGATGGCGGAGCATGGCAGGCTACAGTCCATGGGGTCACCAAGAGTCAGACACAAATCAGCGACTTCACCTTCTTCCTTTTTCATTACAGAGGCATGCTTGATTAAATCACCGACCATTAGTGGGTAACTCGATCGGCAGCCCCTCTCTCCTCCCTGGGGGTTAGGGGAATGGAATTGGAAAGCCCAACCCTATAATCCCAGAGGAACCTCCCAGCATCCTGATGCTATCCAGAGGCCCATCAAGAATCACCTCCTTAGCATAACCTCCAGTGTGGCTGAAAGGGGCTTGATTAACATAAAATACTCTTCTCACCCCTATCACTCAGGAAATTATAAAGGTTTTGGGAGCTCTTTGCCAGGAATCAGGGACGACCACAAAATATATACTTATTATATCATAACATTAAAAGATCCTTCCACAAGGCCCCCTCCATCTCTGCAACAGAGAATTGCCCTCCTGTCAAAACTGCCTTGTATTTCAGTTTTCCTGACGTCTTCTCCTGCCCCTAGCTGGAGAAAAAAATGCACTGCTTTTAAAGAGCTTTTTGGGATGAGATTAAGCCCATTTGGGTAATCTCCCTTGTGTCATGCGACATAACCATCACAGAAGTAACACCAGCAAACAAAGGTCATAGACATCATCTTAAAAATTCTGCCCATCATACAGCTATTCTTGGCTGTACCACTGAGTGGATGAGTGACTGGACAAGTCCTTGTCCCTTTTGGACTACAAATTCCCTTTAACTCTAATATCCTATACCCCAACTTCACAATCAAGTTACACTTTCTTAACTTTATAGGATGTGTCCTGATTAAGGGTAACAAAGAAATCTTTGCTCCCTGAGAAGGTTTACAAACTAAACGTAACATTGTTCATCCTTTATTGCAGATCACAATTGTCTGCTACCTTTAAAAATATTGATGCTGGGCCCCCATCTTCAGAAACTCTGACTCTCAGGAACTCTAGGCAAAGACAGACAAGGAGGACACGGACTTCCCTGTGGTGGGAGTGTAAATGAGGAGGGATGGGAGTCTTCTGTTTGCATTTCGAGTCTTTCAAGGATGCAACAGATAGGGCTGAGGGCAGTGGCAGCTAGACCGAAGTGTGCATTATAGCACAAAACATCCCTACAAGTCACATGATTTCAATTTTGTATGTTTGCTTCTAGTGGTGTCCCTAGGTGTGAGCTGAGGATGTAAGTTAGTAAACACATTCCTACACGGACTGAAACACTGTGCTCCAGACACAGAACATTCTGGGAGAAGCCCGTCTAGCTCCAAAGCCTGAGTTTACACTGTCTTGGAGAAAAATGAATGGAATGCAATTTTTTTTTTTTTTTGTCTAAGTACCCCAAGTAGGTATATATATGTGTAAATATATATACACATATATGTAGAGAGAGATATATAAAATTTCTATTTGATAACAATTAGATAGTGGACAGTTATGTTCTCTACCAAGTTCTTGTTATACAGAACTTTACCTCGTAGATTTTAAATGCATACAATTTACATGCTAAAAAAAATTGTGAAAAATTTTGTAATGGGAAAAAGACTACTGAGTGTCCCTTCCAAAGAATGTGAGGTATTTAGAGAACCTTCCAGGGTTATCTGATTCTGAAGAGCTCTGTACCTTCCAGTGTCCTTGACTATTGTGCAGTGCTGTAGAGAAAGGATGTTAACTTCTGGAGGTCTAATAAAATACAAATGATCCTCGTTAATAAAAATGCCAAATTTTGTTGGATGAAGATACAGCAAAGTACTACCCTTTGCATGTTGAACAGTTTAGTACCTTTCAATCAACTTTTACGACATTTCATTGAATGAAGGAAAAACTTTGAAGAAAGCAAACGGGGGTTATAGGACCAAGTAAATAGGGGAGTCATAGTCAGTGAGGAACGGTGCAGGTAGGTCTTAGAAACAGTGAGTATGAGGGTCCTTTATGGTATCCTTTCCCAGGGACACAGGGCTCAGATAAAGTTCAGCACTGTCAACACCACACAGCAGAATGCAGCAATAAGGGCACCATCCATCTCTCATAATAAAACCACGCTGAATTCCGAAACTAATACAACATTGTAAATCCAATAAAAATTTAAAAAGAAAGCATAAAAACAGATTAGTGTTTATCACACTGAAGAGGGGGAGGCAAGTTAGGGATATGAGAGTAACAGATACAAACTGCTATGTATAAAAGAGATAAGCAATAAGGATATTTTGTATAGCACAGGGAATTATAGCCATTATCTTGTAATAACTTTTAATGGAGCACAATCTTTAAAAATGCTGACTCACTACATTGCACACCTGAAACTAATATAAAATTATAAACAAACAACTATACTTCAACTAAAAAAATAAAATACAATCCAAACTTTTGATCTAATGTAAGCTGGAACACTATCCATCTTGATAGAAATCTTTATTTGGAGGAGAGTCTTCTTTAAAAATATCTATACCACAACCTTTTAAGTCACAAATTGATGTTTCTCCAAAAATCTGAAAGTCCTTTGACACAGAATGAACCCAAAGTACAATTGGGCAATATCATTTATAGCATATGATTCATTTAAAACTAAAGAAAAGTACTTGCCATTTTTCAAATTTTAGATTAATTATCTTTGATATTATTAAAAAGATCTTGAATTCTTTGGGCAATTCTTTGTTTAATTCAAGATCTTTTAACTTTTATATTTTTTGGCTTCTCATAATTTCCTAACAAAGTTTCTATAACTTTTTGTTTATGTGCACATTCAAGAGTTCAAAGTTACAAGTTCAAACCCTGTTAAAAATTATTTTAAAACATTTTGAACATTTAATTTTTATTTCAGATAACTAATACTGTAAGGGTTTTTTTCCTTTGACTCCTGAGAGAAAATTTCACTATTATTGGCTTAATATGTCTCTCTCTCTTTTTTTTTTTTAATATGTCTCTTTTTATACAACAAACATCCTTTTCATTTTGTTCTGCTGTAGCAAACTGCAATTGCCATTCTTTGTGAAATTTGCAACATACCTCCTTCCAGTCTTTTAAAAAGCTCTTCTAGCATATGCTATTGAAATTCACATGCTGAAACCTAATCCCCAACAGGATGGTATTTGGAGATGGGGGCTTTGGGAGGTGATTAGGCCACAAGGGTGGAGACCTCATGAATGAAATTAGTGCCCTTCTAAAAGGGACCCCAGAGATCTCCTTTGCCCCTTCTGCCATATGTGAACACTGGCAGAAGACAAGCTGTTATGAACCAGAAAGCTGGTCCTCTCTGGACACCAAATCTGCTGGCACCTTGATCTTGGACTTCCCAGCTTCCAGAACTGTGACAAATAATTTGACTGTTTAAGCCATCTTGTGTGGTACTTTTTGTTATAGCAGTCTAAACCAATTAAGACATCATAGTACTAGTTTCTGTCTCCATTCAGTATTTTTTCCCCTGTGACAAAGTATCTTTTTATTGTTAGAATTTAAGTCAGTCACACATTATTGCAAACATCTGGAACAGAGAAGAAAACATTTCAATTCTCTTTCAAAAATGTCTCTAAGACCAAGCAACAGGATTCCAGTCAAATGAATAGCATAAAAGTGCAATGGAGAAGGGCTTAAAAACACTTAGATTATTCAAGGTGGTCAGAGTATAACAACATATTTCACTTTATGTGATGAATGTACTAATTCTCCAGATTATCCTCAGTTCAGGATCACAGATTAATTTTTCATTTGACAACTATTTTGGTATTTTTCACCTTTACACAATCCAAACAAGGGTTTTACACAAATGCAACATCCAACTCAAATGATAAAATGACCATAGCACATATAAAAGAGCTCCAGAGACAGAAGACAAAAGTTAAAAGTGGCGTTGGTGTCATAGCCTTGCAATTCTTGTATTTCTTTATCGTTACTGTTGTTGTTTAGTCGCTAAGTTGTGTCTGACTCTTTTGTGACCCCATGGACTGTAGCCCACCAGGCTTCTCTGTCCATGAGATTTCCCAGGCAAGAATACTGGAGTGGGTTGCCATTTCCTTCTTCAGGAGTCCTTTCAATTTTGCATCAGTAGTACACCTTTATTTTAAATTTAAAATTTTGTTTATATGCATTCCTCTAATGAGAAAAACGATTTTACATGGGAATTACTATAGCTCATGTTTTCTGCATAAAATGTTAAAAAAAACCATACTATATCAATACATAGAAAAAAACTGGTTGAACTGAAGCAGTCCATTGTCACTGACTAGATCAGTGATATATGCATGAGTAACATCAGAAAAAGTGCCCACTGACGCACCACAAACATCATATATTAAGTGATGCAACAATTAAGAGTTAAATTTAGTCCTGCTGAAACAATACATTTGTGTTTAATGGCAAAATGCTTTACATTGTTTTTGTTTTTAAATTAAATTTTAAAAAATCAGGTTCTCAATCAGCCTTACTAAATTTCAAGTGTCCAAAAGCCACATCTATTATAAGCCACAGTCAATATTATATTGATTAGTGCAGTTTAAAAAAGGGAGAAGAGAGTTTTGGGGACCTACCAGGATATGCAAAATTTTGAATACGGAAAAAACACAAAAGAAGACTTTAGTTTTGTTGCTGTGTTATATTGTATCCTCCCTTTGCTGTTCCCTCAAAAAAAAAATAAATAAATAAGGCTTCTGAATCAGATTAGAGATGGCTGTGAGTTACCATATTTGTCTGCTTGGACTGCTATAACAAAATACCTCATCTAAAGTCTCTTCTTATAAGGACACTGATCCTATCAGACCAGGGTCCCAACCTTACCTCCTCATTTAACCTTAGTATTTCTTTTCTCCAAGTACAGCCATAATGGAGCTTAGTGCTTAAACATATGAAACTGGAGGGGACAAACATTTACTCTATGACAGTTACACAGACCAACAGTTATAGGCATAAAATTTTATTTTATTCATTTATCATTTAAAATTTTAGCCATTTTAAGAATTTTGCTGACTAGATGGCCACAGAAAGCTGGACCCAATGAGAATCCAAAAGCTGGTCCAGGGTTTTAAAAAAATATAATATCTTTTTGTACAATTTGGGCTAATATGTAACTAAAAATGTAACTTTCCTTTAATCACTGTATTGGCTAGCTGGTTTGAGGTAACTCATTCTTTTCTGATTTAAATCCAGTCTTGATTGGGAAAATGTGGAAATATGGATTATTCTCCTCCTCTCTCTCATCCTAAAGCAGCACCTAGGCACACAGGAGGTTATGTAAATTCATGATGTGGTGGATGGGGGCAGGGTGGGCAACTGGCCATAGTTGTTTCTCTGAAGGCATCTTTCACTGAAGTGACTCATCCATCTGTTCTTTGCGCCTCATCTCTTAACCTAAGGAATCCACTGTTCAGGTCCCCTTGTCCCCGGACATCCTGCCTGTGGAGGATGCAGGCTGTTCTGTGCCTTCCCCATGCCCACCACAAAGGCCCTCGAGCAGCCCACAGTCATCCTGGCTGCTAACATGTCCCCTGCAGCACGACAGGAGATCAGATCTGGAGTGCCATCGAAGGCTCTCCTTGCCTCAACATGCCACTGTTTCTATTTTGCTGTGACCAGTGTCCCCACACCTGGGGCTCCTTAAGACGCTTGCAGTCTCTCTCAAATACATCCTTAGAAATGAAGGTAGAAATTTTGTCTACAGAGGTCAATTATCTGATGTTTCACACTCCCTCAACCCAATCAGGTAAGAAGACTGCGGATGTCCTTCTCAAGAACCTATAGCACTGGCTCTCCCTCACTCTTCTCTGACAAACTGTCTTTCAAAGTAGCGTATCATTTTGCATTCTTACCAGTGATGAATGTGAGTTCCTATTTCTATATATCCTTGCCAGAATGAGGTGTTGTCAGTACTTTGGATTTTGGCCATCCCAATAGGTATGTAGTAGTATGTTGCATGCTAAGTCACCCCAGTCACGTCCAACTCTTTGCGACCCCATGGACAGTAGCCCACTAGGTTCCTCTGTTCATGGAATTCTCCAAGCAAGAACCCGGGAGTGGGTTGCCATCTCCTTCTCCATAGGATCTTCCTGACCCAGGGATTGAACCTGCATCTCCTGTGGCTTCTGCATTGCAGGTAGATTCTTTACTGCTGAGCCACTAGGGAAGCCCCTTCATGTGTTCCTAGAAATGGTAGTATTTTCTTGTTGTTTTAATTTGCAACTCCTCAGTGACATAAGATGTGGAACATTTTGTCATATGTGTATTTACCATCTGTATATCTTTTTTGGTGAAATGTCTTTAGATCTTTTGTTCACTTTTTAATTGGGCTGTTTGTTTTTTATTATTGAGTTTTAAGTGTTAGTTCCTTGTATATTTTAGATACAATTCCTTCATCAGATATGAGGGAGTTTTCCCCAGGCTGCAAGCCAACAACCATAGTTTTATATAGATGTTGGTAGAAGACACAAGATTTTGGTGTCAGAGACAAAGGACTTTACTACTCACAGCATAGCAAGTGGCATGAGCTTCTTGTTCACATTGGCGTCTCTTGCCCTCAGTTCCCTGCGGGATAACACAGAGTGGTCTGGGGGGAGAGGTACTGCACACACGGTAGTTTTGTGTCACAACTGAAGAACTCCAACCTCAGGAAGCCCGAATCTTTTCTAACGGGTTGCAAGGAAACTTGTTTAACTTTCACCTGAGAGGGAGAATCTACTTTTATTACACTATAGTCTAAAAAAAAACAAACCTCTCCCTTTGACTTAGAGACACTCTATCTTCCAAAGCTGTCTGCTAGTCAAATGTCATTGAAAAGATTGTTTGGACCAAAAGTTGTTAGTGTCTTTGCTCACAAGACTGTGCAGAAATTGATCAAGAACTAGTCTCCCCTGAGTCATGACTCAACACCTCTAAATATCTTGGCATGTATGCTCTAAATAAATTCTCACGTATAATTACCATAACATTATCACAAATAAGAAATTTGGCAATTTCTTAAGTCACAACTCCAACAACTCATTAATATCCAGTCCATATTCAAATTTTTCCAAGTATGCCAATAACCTATTTTATGGCTCAACAAACAAATCCAAAACATAATCCTATCAAGGTTAACCAATACACTTGGTTGTTTTTATCTCTTTAGTATATTTTTATCTAGCACAACCCCTTTGCCTTTACTTTTTGCTATGGGGGAAAAGGTCTCACATTCTGAATTTGTCTGATAGCTTTCTTGTGATATCATTTAACCTGCTCTCTTTACCATGTATTTCTGATAAATCAGAAATTGAATCTAGAGACTAGGTAAGATTCAGACTAAACCTCTTTGGCAGAAATGCTTCTTCGGTAATGTTCATTTTAAATACAGTGAGGAAGTATCACAGGAGGAGGCATTTAATGTCAGGTTGTCTTGCTACTAGCTTTGATTACTTGGATAAAGTGACAACTGCAAGACCTATCCTTCAAAGGTTCATTCTTCTATTTGAAATCTATAAGCAATCTGAGATGTAATCCTCGTGTGTGTGTGTGTGTGTGTGTGTGTGTATTTAGTTCACAGTCATCTCCAACTCTTTGCAACCCCATGGACTGTCTATAAGCAATCTGAGATGTAATCCTCGTGTGTGTGTGTGTGTGTGTGTGTGTGTGTGTATTTAGTTCACAGTCATCTCCAACTCTTTGCAACCCCATGGACTGTAACCTCCTAGGCTCCTCTGTCCATGGGGATTCTCCAGGCAAAAATACTGGAGTGTGTAGCCATGCCCATCTCCAGGGGATCTTCCCAACCCAAGGATCGATCCCTGGTCTCCCACATTGCAGGCGGATTCTTGGCATCAAGCAAATGACTTCCCCAACAGGTTGTAGCATCCATTGAAGTTTCTTCCCTGAATTAATTATTCGCTAGGGTTAGCTTTGCTACTAATCAAAGCCGACCTTTCAAAAAAAAAAAAAAGAAGTGAGAATGAAAGCAGGGAAGGAGGAAGAAGGTACATTTCTCTTCTGTAAAAATTCGTCTCCAAAAATGGACAGCTGTGGCTTTCAAGAGCTCATTTTGGAACACTAAGTCAAGAATTTTACTCTGGTCTTAAAGGTCTCCAGCATCCACCCTTCTCTGGGGATGTTGAAACTTGGCCTTAGCCCCAGAAGGAAAAATACAGGGAATATTTCAAATATTATCTGACTATACTTAAAGAACCAACTTTTCCAACAGTGGAAGTAGAAAATCATTAGTGGATGCCAGAACCCAAGGGCAAAGGTTTGAGAAGAAACATAGTATTTACACAGTCTCAGCATGCATTCCTCCAAATCACTTACTAATTTAAAAAGAAGTAGCTCAAAGTTAACACCTCCAAAAACAGGACACACTGAAGAAGCCTCCTAATGTTCCTGGGACACAACATCATTTCTGTGCTACTACTGCCTGGACGTGGCAAATTCTGGGTTAAATCAGGCAAATCAGGGTCAGGCTGGAATAACTCTTTTGTGCTCTTAAAAAATGTGACAGTCAATTATGGCAAAGGAATGCTGAAGAACTACTGCAGATTAAAGGAGATTAGAGAGGCATAATGGCTAAATACCATAGGTGATTCTGGACTAGATCAGGGACTGAAAAAAAGAAGCCATAAAGGATTTTATTGGGATAATTGACAAGATTGGAATATAGACTGTAGATTAGAAAATAGTGTTACATCTCTGTCAAATTTCCCGATTTTGAGAATGGTACTATAATCATCCCCTTCACGGACCACAGCCTCCTTGTGGCGAACGGGCTTGCATAACTCATTGAAGCTAAGAGTCATGCTGTGCGGGGCCACCCAAGGTGGATGGGTCATCCTGGAGGGTTCTGGAGTCCACTGCAGGAGGGAGTGGCAAACCCCTCCATTACTCTTGCCATGACAACCCCATGAACAGTACGAAAAGGCAAAAAGATATGACACCAGAAGATGAGCCCCCTGGGTCAGAAGGTGTCTCATATGCTACTGAGGAAGAGAGGAGGGCAATAACTAATAGCTCCAGAAAGAATGAAGTGACTAGGGCAAAGCATAAACAACTCTCAGTTGTGGATGTGCCTGGTGGTGAAGGTAAAGTCCGATGCGGCTACGACCACTACTGCAAAGGAACCTGGAACGTTAGGTCCATGAATCAAGGTAAACTGGACAGGGTCAAGCAGGAGGTGGCAAGAATGAGCATCGACATTTTAGGAATCAGTGAACTAAAATGGATGGGAATGGGCGAATTTAATTCAGATGACCATTATATCTACTACTGTGGGCAAGAATTCCTTAGAAGAAATGGAGTAGCCCTCACAGTCAACAAAAAGTCCAAAAAGCAGTACTTGGGGGCTGGTGCACTGGGAAGACCCAGAGGGATGGGATGGAGAGGGAGGTGGGAGGGGGGATCGGGAAGGGGAACACATATAAATCCATGGCTGAGTCATGTCAATGTATAGCAAAAACCACTACAATATATTAAAAAAAAAAAATGCAGTACTTGGATGAAATCTCAAAAATGACAGGGATGGTCTCGGTTTGTTTCCAAGGCAAACCATTCAGTATCACAGTAATCCAAGTCTATGCCCCAGCCATTAATGCCAAAGAAACAAGCTGAGCAGTTCCATGAGGACCTACGAGACCTTTTAGAAGTAACACCAAAAAAGATGTCCTTTTCATCATCAGGGACTGGAATGCAAAACTAGGAAGTCAAGAAATACCTGGAGTAACAAGCAAGTTTGGCCTTGGGAGTACAAAATGAAACAGGGCAAAAGCTAACAGAGTTTTGTAAAGAGAACACACTGGTCATAGTAAACACCCTCTTCTGATAACACAAGAGATGACACTGCACATGAACATCACCAAAAGGTCAATACCAAAGTCAGACTGATTATATTCTTTTCAGTCAAAGAAGGAGAGGCTCTACATAGTCAGCAAAAACAAGGCCTGAAGCTGACTGTGGTTCAGATCATGAACTCCTTATTGCAAAATTCAGGCTTAAACTGAAGCAGGGAAAATCACTAGGCCATTCAGGTATGACCTAAATCAAATCACTTATGATTATACAGTAGAGGATAGGAATAGATTCAAGGGATTAGATCTGGTAGAGTGCCTGAAGAACTTATGGATGGAAGTTCATAACGTCGTACAGGAGGCAGTGATCAAAACCATCTCCAAGAAAAAGAAATTCAAGAACACAAAATGGTTTGACAGGGATTAACAAATAGCTGAGGAAGGAAGAAAAGGGAAAGGCAAAGAAGGAAGAGAGAGATATACCCAACTGAATGCAGAGTTCCAGACAATAACAAGGAGAGATAAGGCCTTCTTCAATGAACAATGCAAAGAAACAGAGGAAAACAATAGAATGGGAAAGACTAGAGATCTCTGCAAAAAAAACTGGAGATATCAAGGGACATTTCATGCAAGGATGGGCATGATAAAGGACAGAAACAGTAAGGACCTAACAGGAGCAAAAAAGATTAAGAGGTAACAAGAATACATAGACGAACCGTACAAAAGAGGTCTAAGTGACCTGAATAACCACGATGGTATGGTCACTCACCTAGAGTCAGACATCCTGGAATGTGAAGTCAAGTGGGCCATAGGGAGCATTACTAAGAACAAAGATAGTGGAGGTGATGGAATTCCAGCTGAGCTATGTCAAATCCTAAAAGAAGACGCTGCTAAAGTGCTGCATTCAATATGCCAGCTTATTTGGAAAACTCAGCAGTGGCCACAGGACTGGAAAAGGTCAGTTTTCACTCCAATCTCAAAGAAGGGCAATGCCAAAGAATGTTCTAACTAATATTATGGGTTCAAATTAGTGCTCACAATTGTGCTCATTTCACATGCTAGCAAGGTTATGCTCAAAATCCTTCAAGCAAGTCTTCAGCAGTATGTGATCTGAGAACTTCTAGATGTACAAGTTGAGTTTAGAAAAGGCAGGGGAACCAGAAATCAAATTGCCAACATTCATTGGATCATAGAGAAAGCAAGAGAATTTCAGAAAAACATCTACTTCTGTTTTGTTTACTACACCAAAGCCTTTGACTGCGTGGATCACAACAAACTCTGGAAAATTCTTAAAGAGATGGGAATACCAGACCACTTAACATGTCTCCTGACATACCTCAAGAAGCAATAGTTAGAACCAGACATAGAACAAAGGACTGGTTCCAAATTGGGAAAGGAATACATCAAGGCTGTATATTGCCACCCTGCTCATTTAATTTTTATGCAGAGTACATCATGTGAAATGCTGGGCTGGATGAAGCACAAGCTAGAATCAAGATTGCCAGGAAAAATACCAACAACTCAGATGACACCACCCTAATGGCAGAAAGTGAAGAGGAACTAGAGAGCCTCTTGATAAAGGTGAAAGAGGAGAGTGAAAAAGCTGGCTTAAAACTCAACATTCAAAAAAGTAAGATCATGGCATCTGGTCCCATCACTTCATGGCAAATAGAAGGGAATAAAACAGAAGCAGTTACAGACTTTATTTTCTTGGGCTCCAAAATCACTGTGGATGGTGACTGCAGCCATGAAATTAAAAGATGCTTGCTCCCAAGGAAGGCTATGACAAACCTAGGCAGTGTATTAAAAAGCAGAGACATCGCTTTGCTGACAAAGGTCTGTATAGTTAAAGTTATGTTTTATTCCAGTAGTCATGCACAGATGTGAGAGATGGACCATAAAGAAGGTTCAGTGCTGAAGAATTGATGCTTCAAATTGTGGAGCTAGAGAAGACTCGAGTCACTTGGGCTGCAAGGAGATCAAATCAATCCTAAAGGAAATCAACCCTGAATATTTATTGGAAGAATTAATGCTAAAGCTGAAGCTCCAATACTTTAGCCACCTGATGCAAACAGCCAACTCATTGGAAAAGACTCTCATACTGGGAAAGACTGAAGGCAACAGGAGAAGGTGGCGGCAGAGGAGAAAATGGTTAGACAGCATCACCAACTCCATGGACAGCAATGTGAGCAAACTCTGGGAGATAGTGAAGGACAGAAGAGCCTGGCATGCTACAGTCCATGGGGTTGCAGAGAGTCAGACATGACTTAGCAACTAATGACAACACTAGGATTATGTGAAAAAATGTCCTTGTCTAAGGAAAGATGTATATATCAAAGTATTTAGGGATAAAGGGACTTATCTCTAACTTACTCTCAAATGACTTCAAAATACACATAGGCAAATATACAGACAAAAATGAGAACATGGGGCAAATATAAACAAACTGGTGAATCTTGGTGAAGAGTTTGATTCCTGCATCTTTTCATAAATTTCAAATTCCTCTACAACCAAAATGAAGCCACTCCTGTTTCTTTCATTTTCCTTATTCCCTGCTCTAAAATCCCATGGGAGAATGAGACTCATGGGAGAGAAGAAACCTGATTATAATCCTCACCTCCAATCAGAACTTGCTGGAATATCTTGGGTTAGATCCTTTCTCTGGGCCTCAGATTTTTTTATCTGCATAAATGTGAAGTTTACCTTGAAGGTTTTAGGATTCCAGTACAGGTTGCCAAGATGGAAAGATGTTGTTTTTTTTCACCTACTGAGGTTGTGTTACTCACACTTCTAGATGCTGGACACTAGATGATGGACACTCCAAGTGTCCATCACATCTTTTCAGCTGCCTCTGAAGCTCCTAGAGCAGACTGAGTTTGTTGCTTTTGAGTTTCTCATCTCAGGTTGAATTGGCAAGGGGGATGCTGTTTGTTTCAAGTGATACTAGTACTAAAAGGACCACTTTTGAGCCTTCATTAGCCAAGGTATGTCAGAGTGCCCAGGACTTCTGTGGCTGCTCTTTGAGGGGGAAGGTGGGGGTCGGGGAGGCCAAACAGACATTCACGGTTATTTGTTGGAGAGAGCTCCTGACTTCAGGGCATCTCTCAAATGAGGTGGGGTTGGGGTAGTGGATGAAAGGGAGACAGACCACTGCTCTGATCTCAAGAGTATCTGGATGGCTTTCATTCGTGGCCCTTTCTTCAAATTGCCAGACTGAAGGTGTCTCTGATTGAATATAAGTTAGAATTCAACTTTCCCAAAGTTCAACACTGCTAACCATAGCTATATTGCTGAACCAGGAAAAAAACAAAAACAAAAACATGTGGAGTCTGGAAATTTGGCATGAATAGTTAAAAATTAATTTCAGTATGGGTGGGAACTGCCACAGCTAAACAAAGCAACATGTCACAGAGCCTTCTAGCTCTGTGCATGAACCTTCCCATGGGCTCTCACACTCAAGACATTAAATGTTCACATGATAGAAAGTCTATCATTTGTTGATTCAAGGTTGGAAAAAAGGCCTCTCCGTTCCTTGAGACTTTATGAGTAACCCATGGATTCTACATCAACCTTCTAACCAACCCATGTTGCTAAGTGCAGCAATTAATTTTACCAGTTGTAAATTACTGACATTAAATTACCAATACGAAAGCAAACCAGTATTTTTATCTTTCCCCTGTCTCCTCTTCTCCCCAGGGGTCAGGAATGGAGAGAAAAGCTTGTTAAAAGTGATGGTGAAGTGGTTAATTGCAGTGCTTCTCAGAGGGTGCTGTTTTATTTAGACCTGTCTAAAAATGACACCAATTCTGCTAGTCTTAAAGTTCTTTGCTCTGTGTATAGCTGAGTGCCTCTGCTAGTAGAGATATCAACTAAGACGAAAGGAAGATTAAAGAGTACAGCAGATGGATTGGTCTTGTTTCTCCTTCCACTGTGATGTTGTATCAGTGAAATAAGACCTCCTGATACTAGTGGACTAGTATCTCAACTAGTATGTTGAGGTTTCACAAATTTGGTTCAATTTCACATCCTGTATTTCACAAGAAGCCTTGGTCATGTAAACAACAGAAGCTCACTTGTGTGTAATGCTCGGTTCACAAACACTTTCACATACACCATCTTATTTCATTCTGAAGATAACCCTGAGCTATAGGCACCGCAGGCAACTAGTTCTACCTATAAAATAAAAATTAAAAAAAAAAGAGCCCAGAGGTCTTAAAGTGGCTTGTCCAAGGTCACAGTGTCAGTGAGTAGCCAAGATGGGACTAGAGCCCTAAGAACAAAGACTCCCTCTCGAGTGTCACAGCCGATATTCCCTGCCAATGATTGCATAGGTCTTACTTTGACAGCTGAGGGACTTGGTTGCATAGGTCTTACTTTGCAATTCTTTTCCCCCGGGGGCAGCTGGAGTAAAGAGGATTTGGGAGGTGAGGCCCTGGCTGTGTAGATGATGTCCAGGAACAGGATACCAGCTGTGAAGGCCATGGTAAAGCCATGAGAATCCTGAGTCCCCAGCCAGGGATGTGGTCATCAGATCACCATGGGAGCAGGAAGCATGTGCCTGCCAACCCATAGATATCTAACTTGAAAAAGGGTTCTTTAAATTGAAAGATGAAGGCATCAGAGAAAAACAACTAGATAAAATGGCAATCATTCCCACTAGGAAACCAGACAACAGGTTCAGCTGTGGTACTGATGACCTCGCATGTCTTCACACCGATGTACAAAAAACAAGGAATGACAAAAGCAAATGTGGATTTTAATCTGAGGGAACTACAGTCTTACAAGTGTCAAGGAAACCTGGTGGGCTGAGGATCTAAAGTATGACCCCATGTAAAGTTGAATCATTGAAAAGAAATACTTAGTAAAAGAATAAGAAAGGTCATATGAAATGTCAAGAGGGTGCAGATTTAGTTGGAAATCCACAGACCTGAAATAGACACAGTGAAAGGCATGTGGCTGAGACAAAAACAGAGAACCAAAATTCTAGCAGTAGAAGTACACTTCTTATCCAAAAGGCCACAGCAAACATTATTAGGAGAGACACACATCAAGACTGGAGAATAGATGAGAAAAGAACTCTAGTTTCTTTACATAAGGCAGGCCTATACACCAATAAGAAACTGCAGATCTTTTGGAGGGAAAATAGATGTTGGCAAAATTACAAAAATAAAAACTGACAGAGGTTAAACAAAATTCCAACTCTAGTCATTTCTGACTTCACCCAAGGCATACACCCAAAATAATCTGTGAGTGAAGACTGGACACAGACCATGTTCAAGTTTTCCAAATGGGGAGGACAGATTCCAGAAACAATTCAGTTCAGTTAGTCACTAGTCGTGTCCCACTCTTTGAGACCCCATGAATCGCGGCACGCCAGGCCTCCCTGTTCATCACCAACTCTCGGAGTTTACTCAAACTCATGTCCATCGAGTCGGTGATGCCATCCAGCCATGTCATCCTCTGTCGTTTCTTTCTCCTCCTGCCCCCAATCCCTCCCAGCATCAGGGTCTTTTCCAGTGAGTCAACTCTTCACATGAGGTGGCCAAAGTATTGGAGTTTCAGCTTCAGCACCAGTCCTTCCAATGAACACCCAGGACTGATCTCCTTAAGGATGGACTGGTTGGATCTCCTTACAGTCCAAGAGACTCTCATGAGTCTTCGCCAACACCACAGTTCAAAAGCATCAATTCTTTGGCGCTCAGTTTTCTTTATAGTCCAGCTCTCACATCCATACATGACCACTGGAAAAACCATAGCCTTGACTAGATGGACCTTTGTTGGCCATGTAATATCTCTGCTTTTTAATATGCTGTTTGGGTTGGTCATAACTTTCCTTCCAAGGAGTGTCTTTTTTTTTTAAGTGCCTTTTAATCTCATGGCTGCAATCACCATCTGCAGTGATTTTGGAGCCCAGAAAAATAAAGTCAGCCACTGTTTCCATTGTTTCCCCATGTATTTGCCACGAAGTGATGGGACCAGATGCCATGATTTAAGTTTTCTGAATGTTGAGCTTTAAGCCAACTTTTTCACTCTCCTCTTTCACTTTCATCAAGAAGCTCTTTAGTATTTCTTCACTTTCTGCCATACGGGTGGTGTGCGTATCTGAGGTTATCGATATTTCTCCCGGCAATCTTGATTCCAGCTTGTGCTTCAACCAGCCCAATGTTTCTCATGATGTACTCTGTATTTAACTTATTTATAAGTTAAATAAGCAGGGTGACAATAAACAGCCTTGACGTACTCCTTTTCCTATTTGGAACCAGTCTGTTGTTCCATGTCCAGTTCTAACTGTTGCTTCCTGACCTGCATACAGGTTTCTCAAGAGGCAGGTCAGGTGGTCTGGTATGCACATCTCTTGAAGAATTTTCCACAGTTTATTGTGATCCACACAGTCAAAGGCTTTGGTATAGTCAAGAAAGCAGAAATAGATGTTTTTCTGGAACTCTCTTGCTTTTTCGATGATCCAGCGGGATGTTGCCAATTTGATCTCTGGTTCCTCTGCCTTTTCTAAAACCAGTTTGAACATCTGGAAGTTCACAGTTCATGTATTGCTGAAGCCTGGCTTGGAAAATTTTGAGCATTACTTTACTAGTGTGTGAGATGAGTACAATTGTGCGGTAGTTTGAGCATTCTGTGGCATTGCCTTTCTTTGGGATTAGAATGAAAACTGACCTTTTCCAGTCCTGTGGCCACTGCTGAGTTTTCCAAATTTGCTGACATATTGAGTGCAGCACTTTCACAGCATCATCTTTCAGGATTTGAAATAGCTCAACCGGAATTCCATCACCTCCATGATGCCTGATGAACTATGGATGGAGGTTCATGACATCGTATAGGAGATAGGAATCAAGACCATCCCCAAGAAAAAGAAATGCAAAAAAGCAAAATGGCTGTCTGTGGAGGCCTTACAAATAGTTGTGAAAAGAAGCAAAGTAAAAAGCAAAGGAGAAAAGGAAAGATATACCCATCTGAATGCAGAGTTCCAAAGAATAGCAAGGAGGGATAAGAAAGAAAGCCTCAGTGATCAATGCAAAGAAATAGAGGAAAACAATAGAACGGGAAAGACTAGAGATCGCCTCAAGAAAATTAGAGATACCAAGGGAACATTTCATGCAAAGATGGGCTCAATAAAGGACAGAAATGGTACGGTCCTAACAGAAGATATTAAGAAGACGTGGCAAGAATACACAGAAGAACTGTACAAAAAAAGATCTTCATGATCCAGATAATCACAATGGTGTGATCACTCACACTCACCTAGAGCCAGGCATCCTGGAATGTGAAGGCAAGTGGGCCTTAGTAAGCATCACTACGAACAAAGCTAGTGGAGGTGATGGAATTCCAGTTGAGCTATTTCAAATCCAGAAACAATTGGCAAGTAATAAGTAAAAATCTTAGCCTTGAGTATTTCCAAATAGAGAAAGGAGTACGTCAAGGCTGTATACTGTCACCCTGCTTATTTAACTTATATGCAGAGTACATCATGAGAAATGCTGGGCTAGTGGAAGCACAAGCTGGAATCAAGATTGCCGGGAGAAATATCAATAACCTCAGATATGCAGATGACACCACCCTTATGGCAGAAAGTGAAGAAGTACTAAAGAGCTTCTTGATGAAAGTGAAAGAGGAGAGTGAAAAAGTTGGCTTAAAGCTCAACATTCAGAAAACTAAGATCATGGCATCTGGTCCCTTCACTTCATGGCAAATAGATGGGGAAACAGTGGAAACAGGGGCTGACTTTATTTTTCTGGGCTCCAAAATCACTGCAGATGGTGACTGCAGCCATGAAATTAAAAGATGCTCCTTGGAAGGAAAGTTATGACCAACCTAGACAGCATATTAAAAAGCAGAAACATTACTTTGCCAACAAAGGTCCATCTAGTCAAGGCTATGGTTTTTCCAGTAGTCATGTTTAGATGTGAGAGTTGGACTATAAGGAAAGCTGAGTGCTGAAGAACTGATGCTTTTGAACTGTGGTGTTGGAGAAGACTCTTGAGAGTCCCTTGGATTGCAAGGAGATCCAACCAGTCCATCCTAAAGGAGATCGGTCCTGGGTGTTCATTGCAAGGACTGATGCTGAAGCTCCAATACTTTGGCCACCTGATGTGAAGAACTGGCTCATTTGAAAAGACCCTGATGCTGGGATAGATTGAAGACGGGAGGAGAAGGGGATGACAGAGGATGAGATGGTTGGATGGCATCACTGACTCAGTGGACTAGAGTTTTAGTAAACTCCGGGAATTGGTGATGGATAGGGAGGCCTGGTGTGCTGCAGTCCATGAGGTTGCAAAGTCAGACACGACTGAGCGATTTAACTGGACTGAACTTGTCATTTAGAATGGAAAATGGCAATCTTCAGGTTGCAGCATGGGTCATTTCAGCAAGCCATGACAAGGTGATTTCACTTCTCGCAATGACTGACAAAGCAAGAATGTAGTTGACTTGCCAGTTGCAAAATTTCTGACATTTTCTCATGAGAGTGGACAAAGTAGAAACATGGGTTGAAATGTTAACAAGAAGATTTAAATCTGTAGCTTGTTGGGCTTGCTCAGAGTGTTGACTGATGTTTCCATGACAACTTGGACAACAGAAGAGAGCTCCCTAGTTGGCTTCTGAGCTTGATCTTTGGCTTGGTTTTGATCAAAATTTTTATTAATAACTTGAGTAAAGACATAGAAGCTGTAGTGTGTTGGTTTATGGACACAGATCATTAAGTTTTAGAAAATCTGTAAACAGGTTGACACATTAGCTTGTAACTGGTCATGGTGGGGTATTTAGACTATGGAAATTAGCAAGCACTGTAAATCAGGCCCCTCCCTTTCCCTCCCAAGAAGAACTAGTTGTTAAACATTTACTACCACACCACCGAACAGAAAAGGATATATTGTCAGGACTCATTTGACTAGAGCTAAAATTGCTTTAAACAAACAAACAAAACCTCCCAGCAAGTTTAAGTAATTAGACAGTCCACGTTGGAGCCTTGGGTGGAGTTGGACACCTGCTCAGATGACGTCACAAAGACTCAGTCTCCCCCCCAGGGCTGCTCTCCCTTGGCTCAGCTTTCCTCCATGTCGGCTTCATTCGGTAGTAACTCAAGGCTTTTATCATTCTGGCATTGCAATGCCAGTGGAGAGAGCCCCCTTTCCTCAATAATTTAAACAAAAGACCCACTCACTTTGATGAAGGGAATAGAGCGCTTTGATTGTTCAGTCCTGGGTTATTTTCCTATATCTGGGTATAGAGACTGAAAATGCTGAAGTGGCCAGCCAAATCAGGAGCTATCAGAAGAAAGAGAGCTGGATGCTGGGCATCCAAGGAATGTGTAGCCACTAAATGCAAGAAAGACTGAGAAATTATAATCCAGCTTAAAAAAAAAAGTAATCTCGGGATGAAAGAATCGATGAGCATAGAGTGTCAATTCAAGAACTGTAAGAGCTATTCTATAATAATTTAACTACTACTCAGAGTATTGTATTCAGTTCTTGACATTGCACTTTACAAGAGACATTGAATATTCACAAGAAAGTCCTAAAACCATGTATCAATATGTAGAAAAATGTGTTAACAGTGGCTGAAGAAATCAGAGAATGTTTGCTTTGGAGGAAAGCAGGCTTAGGAGCATTCAGGGATCTCTGTCTTCAAGTGCTCAAAGTCCTCTTCTAACCCAGGATGTTCTCATGTGACTCTGGAGGGTAGAGTTGCAGGACCGGGGACAGATTTGGTTCAATATAAGAAACTACTCTCCAACCACGAAGGCTGCCCAACAACTGGATGGGCTGACTCAAATCAGGGAACTCTTTGCCACCAGAAATGCTCATGTAGAACTTGGATGACCAAATATCTGGAAAGGTACAGAACAGCCTGTTTGGTATACTGCATAATGGGATAGCAAAAATCACATGTAGCTGATCTTGAAAATTACCTATCTAGAACGATTAATATAGATCATAGGTTTGTATGTGTGATATTGTATATATAAATGTACAATGCAAAATTATAATTCCAAAAGATACATGTACCCCAATGTTCATAACAGTATTATTTGCAATAGCCAGGCCATGGAAGCAACCTAAGTGTCCACTGACTGAGGAGTGGGTAAACAAGGTGTGGTACATAGATACAATGGAATATTACTCAGCTATAAAAAGGAATGAAACTAAGCCATTTGCAGAGATGCGGATGGACCTAGATACTGTCACACAGAGTGAAGTCAGAGAAAAACAAATATTGTATATTAAAGTATATACATGGAATTAGAAAAAATGGTAGGGATAAACTTATTCACAAAGCAGAAACAGAGACACATATTTAGACAACAAACGTATGGATATCAAGGGGCAACACCGGGGGTGGGGTGAATTGAGAGACTTGGATTGACATATACACTTCTATGTATAAAACAGATTAACTAACGAGAACCTCCTGTATAATACAGGGGACTCTACACAGTGCTCTGTGGTGACCTACATGGGATGGAAACCCTAATAAGAGGGGACATATGTATACATACAGCTGATTCAATTTGTTGTACAGCAGAAAATAGTACAACATTGTAAAGTAACAATACTCCAATAAAAAAAATTTTCAATGTACAATATAATGAAGCACACAGTCTTTTAAGCTCTGGCATGAAAAAAAAAAAAAACCCTGAGAAGTGTGTAGGGACCCAATAGAATCACCACTGATTCAAGTCTCTTATTCACATTCATTTTGGGCACAAACTGATTAAGTGGAACAGTGGATACCCTGCTGATAGCACCTTACTCTTCCCTCCCACTCCTCTACAAGCACATTTAGTTCCATCATCCTGCTGCATAATAAAAAAAAAATGGACTGGCCTTTGTCCCTGGTTCCTGGGAGAAAGGCTTTAACTCCTTATAATTCCCCAAGTAATAGAAGTGTCATTTTATTTGAGTTTCTTGGGTCACACCTGAGTTTATGCTAAGAGATGAGTGAGGATGGGGGCCAGTTACCAGAAAGACCATATGGTGAGAATTTGGGGACTTGGAGCCAGTTCCAGCTTCCAAGAAGGGGAGGGGGACTGCAGATTAAGTCCAAACCCATAGCCAGTGATTCCACCTAAGACTCTCTTTTCATATCTCATTGGACAGAACTGGATCATAGGATATCCTTTAACCCAGTCACTAGCTAGTGAGTGAAAGTTGCTCAGTCGTGCCCAACTCTTTGAGACCTCATGGACTGTAGGCTGCCAGGCTCCTCTGTCTATGGAATTCCCAGCAAAACTACTGGAGTGGGTAGCCATTCCTTTCTCCAGGGATGTTCCCAACCCAGGGATCGAACCCAGGTCTCCCGCACTGCAGGTGGATTCTTTACCAGCTGAGCCACCAGGGAAGTCCAACTCTATCTGTCACTCCCACTAAAGACCCTAGAGATCAGCTAGTGTGATTCCCTGAGTTGAAAATCCACTGATGCACTGAGTAGGGTTCCACCAGGAGACAGCATGGAGGCCCCAACATTTGAGACCCACCCCCTACTTGCCCAAAGCATCTCTTCATTGGACCTGTCCTGATTTGTATCCTTTCCCCCAAAAAAACTATACTCCCAACATGGTGCCTTTCTGAGTTTTGTGAGTCTTCCAGTGAATTACTGAAGCTCAGGGGTTGTGGAAACTTCTGAATTTGTAGCCAGTGGTCAGGAGTGCGGGTAGCACCTGAAGAAAGGGTAGTCTCGTTGGGGACCATGCCCTTAAGTCTACAGATGTGTCACTAACTCTGGGTGAGTAGTGTCAAAAGTACATGGCAGTATTCCAGCTGGCATCGGAGCAATCAGAACTGAAAATGTGGGATGTGACTGTACAGTACCTCTAACAATAAGTACCTCTCTAATAATGCCAAAACCCCAAATTCTACTTTTCAACTACAGACTAAACAAAATTAATACGTTCATATTGGCCCACAGAAAAGCCATTAGGCAATAATCTGTTGCATTATGAAACTTATATTTAAAAGATGCAAGAAAACTGGACCTGGAGTCTCTGGCTGGTGCAATTTCATGTTTCTGATTCAGTTTACCAAACAGCAGCTCAGATCTGGAGATGGAACAGCTTGTCCAAGTGAGGTCCGGCCAGTTACGGAAGAAAAGCAGAGATCTTTCTGAATCAGAAGATTACCCCAGAGACCACTAGCACCGTGGTTAAGAAGATCTGCACGGCTAACAGCTTAAAGGTTAGCAAGATTTTTCTTGAGAGAAATGTGAATCAAGAATATCCACTGGCCATTTCACAAACATTCAGAGGGAGGGGAAATTTGCTTGCAAGCTCTCTCAGGGTAGAAAAGACAATGCGTTCTTTTCCCAGCGCCTGCAGTCACAGGCCAACAGCGGTTAGTATTCATCCCATACACAACAGCTATTCAAATCCCTTAGTGTGTCCCCAGAGATGCCTTTGTCCTCCAGCAATTGCGGGGGGCGGGGGGTGGGGGGGTGGGGCGGGATGGGCAGGGAGTGAATTCCCAGAGGGTAGAATTGAGATCAAGAGAAGTTATAGGGGACCTTCTTAGCTGAGTGTAAGGAAGGACTTTCTGAGTGGAGGAGACTGAGAAAGAACTCCCTGTAACCAGCAGGTCACAGCCACCTCACGGGGACAAGGGTATACACGCACCAGATAAGGGATGAGGACCTCAGAAGACACTTCAACCTCTGCAGCTCTGACAGCTTCTGGTTCTAAGCGACTGTATGTTCAAGGTAAAACCAGGGAGAATAATCTCACGTAAGTGGACTTGTCCGCTGTGCCCTTACTACAGATACTTCAATAATAAATCCCAGAGTACCTCCTGGATGATGTTATTTAGGGCAGTTAAGGGAGATTCTGGAACTACTTCAATGCCATTTAGACTCATTATCTACTGCTAATTAAAATGATCTGTTTTGCTGTCACCAAGGAAAATCTTGTTAGGGAAACTGATGAACTATAGCAAGTTCTCTGTCACTGGGCTGGGAGTAGAGTATGCCAACAGAACCGCCCATCCAGCAAAAAAAAAATTAACCTGGCCTTGTACCTGGCCTCAGGCAGGCTTCCAGGGCCAGCCAGGCATCTGGACTGGTTGAGATCAATCTTTTTCAACCCAGGATTCACATTAGAAACACAAGAACTTTCAACAATTCAATACCCAAGCCCCACTCCAGATCAATTAAATCAGAATCCCTGGAGATGCGTCCCCGGCATCAGTATTTTAAAGCTTCCTGGAATTCCAACATGCAGGTGGACTATTACAGAATGCGATGGTCTGTAAGGACCCCTCTCTCCAGCCCTGTGCCCCTCCCCATTTCCAGACTGAGTGATGGGGACTCATTGGCTTGGTTCATCACTCTCTTGCACACACTAGTTATGAGTCTGATTCAATGAAATTCCACACAAGTATCAAATCATGGAGGAAACTGTTGTTAAATCATGACCATGTCTTAGTTATTTTTGCATATGCTTAGCACATACTAGGTGCCCAGTACTCATTTGACAGATGCAGAGGACAAAAATTCCATTTGCAATTTATCTAATCTCTGCTTCACTTTGAGTGGCATTTTAATCATGTTGCTGCTCTTTCACTCAGCAGAGCAAGAAGCATTAGTTACTAAAGTTAAATAAGACTCAACTTTAGTAACAAAATAGCCCCAAATAGTAGCTTAAACAAGAGAAGTTTATTTCCCTCAACACATAAAACCTTGGTTTTCAAAACATGAACCTGGGACCAGCATGATCCATGTCAAATGGGAATTTTTTAAAAAATGTAGACTCTGGGGCTCCAAACCATTATCTACTGAATCAGACATTGGGGATAGGGCCTAGACCAGTTTTAAGAAGCCATCCAGATGATGTGAGAATCTTGCCTTTATAAGAGTGAGAGCTGGCAGTCCAAGGCTAGTATAGCAACTTCAGGGACACAGGCTCCCTTCTGCTCACACACCTTCACTCACAGGGTAAAATACCTTGTCTATGTTCTTCAGTATAGCTGCTTTAGCTCCAGCCATCACATCTGAGTTCAAAGGAGTAACAGAAAAGACCAGAGGAGGACATTCTTTCTCCTTTAATGTGATTTCCTGAATGAGTACGGCATTTACTCTTACATCTCATTGGCAAAAACTTTTCTATGAAGAAGGCAGGAAATGTTTTTGAGTTGGACACAATCCATCCAGCCAAGAACTTGGGTTCTATTTCTGAGGTACCAAGATAGGAAGTTAGTTGTCCATCTCGACTAATCACTTAATGATAATAAGTATAACCAAAACTTCTGAGTAAATTTCACATCCAGGCACTGCATGATAGTATTCTATGGGGAATTGTTACAGAGTATGTGTAGCTTAGCGTCAAAGCTATGCTACCCTGACAAGTGTTGGTGGAGATGAGTAATAATATTTTATATCCATTCTTCATTAGCAGGAATAACCCAGCACTAGTTTTTGCCATCACTTAATAAGGTTAAGCTTGCAAAGCAACCTCCACCCCATTCCTAATGGCTAGTTTGTTCTGTCTTAAGGATGCACTTTCAGTTCACTATGATGGGTCTGCAGTGATGTCTTTACTTTAAGAAGCTTGGGTCTAACACAAGGGAGGATCCAAGATTCATGGGGCCTAAAGCTTATATAATTTAGGATCTCCCCTTAAGAAAAAACTTAAATTACAAAGTCAAAATGAGGTTAGCAGGCTTTTCGGAATGCCCAGCAAGCATGGGGCCCTGATGTTTAAACCTTACTGGTTTCACAGGAAATCTTGCAGTCGACTGCCTCCCTTCTGGCCCTGCTTGCTGACTGCACAAGTTATCGAGGACACACTTCAGGTGACGGCAATTAGGCAAACATGGACTCCTTCATCCAGAAGGGACGCTGGAGATGACACTATCAGTGTTTTTTTGGCTTTTAACAGCAGAACTTGGTTACAAAAGAAACCAAACTCTTAAGTGGAGCTGCTCTCCTCGGAGCCCAGGTGGCTGGCTGGTCAAGAATCCCTTCTCCCTGCCCACACTTCCTACCACACTGCTGCTCCCAAGGCATCTCAAGGCAAACCGGGACTCGAAGGGTCCCATCCCAAAACCACCAGGCACACATCTATCCAACGCCCTTTTCATTCAACTGTAATTATACTGATTTCGAGGCCAGCCCTCAAAAGCATTTTGCTGAGCTCTCACCTAATTCCAAATGCAGGACTTGTTGAACTGTACAGTCACAGCACAAGGGAAATCAGGTCAGGCCTGCCTGTCCCACCGCAACTGTGGGGGAGGAGGGCTGGGAGCTCCTTCCAGGTAAACCACCCAACGTTATTCCCCTGAACTACCGGCCCTCTTTCTCCCCTCTGTCCACCCAGCACCTCTGGCAGAGTCTCTGGCGCACTGTAACCGCGGACTTGGGAACCAAACAAGGCAAGGAGTATCTAATCTATCTAGGGAATCATAAACACCTACAAGGTTTTACGAGGCACCGTCACATACACGATCTTGTTGGATTCTGAGTTCAGTCCTCTGAAATATTTAGGTCTTATCTCTGTTTTCTGGACTATAAGGAAAGTTGAGCACCGAAGAATTGATGCTTTTGAACTGTGGTGTTGGACAAAACTCTTGAGAGTCTCTTGGACTGCAAGGAGATCAAACCAGTCAATCCTAAAGGAAATCAGTCCTGAATATTTATTGGAAGAACTGATGCTGAAGTTGAAACTCCAATACTTTGGCCACCTGATACGAAGAACTGACTCATTTGAAGACCCTGATGCTAGGAGAGATTGAAGGTGGGAGGAAAAGGGGACGACAGAGGATGAGATGGTTGGATGGCATCACCGACTTGATGGACACGAGTTTGAGCAAGCTCCGGGAGTTGGTAACGGACAGGGAAGCCTGGCGTGCTGCAGTCCACGGGGTCACAAAGAGTTGGACATGACTGAGCAACTGAACTCTGTTTTTATAAATAAGAGAAATTTCTACACTTACCCACATTCCTGGTCAAGAGTCAGGGTGGAGCTTCCAAGACAGGTCTTCTATAAGCAAACTCCAAGTGCTTTTCACCGTGGTAAGGCACTCAAAACCCACTCCCATTTGCAGTGAACCTTCTTGTTAAAAAAGAAACAGTCGCCTTGAGTCAGCCCACTGTGTCTCCAGGTGTTGACTCACACTCACCTCGGGATGCCTAGACCACTACCCAAGTTGAAACCCCACACTTCTCTGCGGTTCTAGGCTTTCTGGCCCTGGGGAATGACCTCAACTTACCCCAGTCCTTCCCAAGGAAACAAACTCCCGCTTCAACCAGCCTAGCTCCCAGCATTCTACCTGAACAAGCCGCTAGACTCTGAAGGAAGGTGTTAATCAGAGACAGCTGGAGGTGCTGTTCCTACCAGGGTTGTTTGCATTTGAAAAGGAGCCAATTTGGGCTGAGTGCTTTCACCTTTGCTTCCCAACCCGCGGGCAGGAGAAACTGCTGGGGGCCTGCAAACACTACCTTGCCCCAAGCACTAGCTACTAACCAGAGTAAGAGCCTTTCAAAGGCACTCAGCTGTTTTAAATTGTAAAATCTGTATTTAAAAGTGATGAATTCCTGGGCCTTCTTAGGTGATTTCTTACCCAATACAAATTCAAAAGAACAAATGTAATATTGAATTTTGGGGCAAGGGTTGCTAAAGTGTTTGATGTCAAAAAAAAAAAAAAAAACCCTCAAAAATGGGAACTTACTATTTGACTTCCAAGCTGGGTGACAACAGCAGCCTTTCCGACCTTCTGCAACCTCCCGTGATTCTTCCACTAGGAAGCCTGGCCAAGTGTGAGGCCTACTGTGTGTTCAGGCTCAGTTCTCCATCCTTTTCACGTAAAGACTCAACTTAAGCCTCACAGTGACCCAGTGAAGTGAAAAGACCCTGATGCTGGGAAACATTAAGGGCAGGAGGACAAGGGGACGACAGAGGATGAGATGGTTGGATGGTATCACCGACTCAATGGATATGACTTTGAGCAGGCTCTGGGAGTTGGTGATGGACAGGGAGGCCTGGCATGCTGCAGTCCATGGGGTTGCAACGAGTCGGACACAACTGAGCGACTGAACTGAAGTGTGTATCATCTTTTTACAAATGAGGAAACGGAAGCAGAGAGGCTATGTAGCTTGCCCATCCATCCAGTTAACAGCCGGGCTTCATGTCACAACGTGACTGTAGCTAGGCCAGCACTCCTAACACTATCCTCTACCACCTCTAATTTTATGTGACGTTCATTTTGCAAAGGAGTATTATTTGCATGTAAATATATGACAGGAGACACCTGGGAGTTCGGAAATGAAGTTCTGAGAGAGGTAAAAAGCTACCACAGGAAAGAAATCAGGCTCATTAAAAAGAGAGGAAAAGATGGATTCAGTATTTTACTAACTGTAACACCACCTTGATGTTAAGAAAATGACCAGACTAAGATGCCACCAACTGTAAGGTGCATCCTTTCAGACTTGTTAAAATGTATGTTTGATGGGCCTCCCAGGTGGCTCAGAAGTCAAGAATCCACCTGCAATGCAGCAGACACAGGAGATGAGGGTGAGAAACGGCAACCCACTCCAGTATTCCGGCCTGGGAAATCCCATGGACAGAGAAGCATGGAGGGCTACAGTCCATGAATCGGACACGAGACACACACACACACACACACATTTGGGGGTGGGCAAGGAGGTGGCAAGCACAGTCACACACACACACACACACACACACACACATACACACACACACACACACACCGGTGGGTGGGCAGGAAGGTGGCATGAGCTGGGGTGGAGAGTGCATTTTTAGAACTGATGAAATGTAACTGCAGCCTGGGGCTGCCTGCCTGGATAAGGAGCTTGAGACCCTAGGGAAAGGCAGATCATCTCTCACAAGTTGTCTCAGAAGCCCCAGAGCTCTAAATGCTGCTTTTGGTCTTATGCCAGATTCTGATTTGATGCTATTTATTAAAAAGAATACTGTGCTTACTTGCTCAGTGTCATTTGGGAGACTTGGGTCACATGCATCTGGTTAAAGCAGGTCATGATGGGTTCACCCTACCCTGGGAGGATGGCTGTGAAATGTGGGAGGAGGGGAACCCAGACCAAAACTCACGTCCACCAGGTTGTATTACATGCAGATATCCATATAATGGGTTCCAACAGATCTACATTTAGAACTAGACTTAAGTGTTAAACAATAGATAGGACAGAATAGTTGATTTGGCAACAAAAAGTAAAACCCAAGACATGCTCAGTCCCTGAAAAGCACTTCCTTGCTGCTACAAAGGTCTTGATAAATCACGTTTATTCTATCACTGTGTACTGTTGAATGTAACAGCAGTAAGTCAGTGTCTTTACTGAAGGTTTATTAAGAACAACATGAGTTTTAAATGCAAGAGGATTTCTATGTAAAAGGAAAGTCCTGTTTTCAAGCATCTGGAAGTCATTTGAAATATCTACATTATTCATTATGCTTAATTATAGTCATCAAGAGCACAAAGTCAGATGCTTCCCATAACCTTACCAGGTTTCTATCACCTTCCACTTAAGTGTTGTCACATATCAGGCAGAAGAGCTAATCATTTCCCCCAAGAAAGAATTAACTTTAAACAAGTAATTAAAAACAAGAGCTCATGGGCCAAAATTTCTCATTACCATGTTTTTGCAGCTTTCTCTGTCCACTTCAACAATAAGCATGAGCCCATGTTTAAAAACACTAGAAAACATTTTGATGAAAGATTCCAAACACCTTTCCTTCACACAGATGGGAGCGAAAATATTGGCACCATCTTCCCAATCACTGTTTTGGGTACAAACATGCACAGAGTAATCAGTGTCTGTTTGTACACTCTGGGATGCAGAACAGAGAGGCTGTTTTAGTTACTATTCATAAAAGACATGTGATCCAAAGAACACAGTATATATCTCCTGCTTAAGACTGCATTTACAACCCTAAGAATTCATCTGGGAAAAAGGTTACGGAATTTGGTGGCACTGTGGTGGTGACAGTTTTAAATTTAGAAAAGGAAAGATGACGTATTAGTTTGCTAGGGCTGCCTAACAAATACCACAGACTAGGGGGCTTCCCAGATGATGCTAGTGGTAAAGAACCTGCCTGCCAATGCAGGAGACATAGAGACATGGGTTTCACCCCTGGGTTAGGAAGATCCCCTGGAGGAGGAAATGACAACCCACTCCATATTTTTGCCTGGAGAATTCCATGGACAGAGGAGACTGGCAGGCTATCTTCCACAGGGTTGAAAACAGTCAAACACGACTGAAGTGACTTAGCACCCATGGGAAGCTTAAAAAAAAAAAAAAGACATTTATCACCTCACAGGTTCTGAAGGCTGGAAATTCAAGGTGAAGGTGTAGCAGGGTTTGTTTCATTTACAGTCCTCTGTCCCTGGCTTGGGGAAGGATATTTTCTCTTCACATGGCCTCTTTATGTGCGTCCCGATCCCTTCTTATAAGGACATACCCAGTCATACTGAACTAAGGCCCACTCATGGGACCTCATTTTACCCTAATTATCTTTTTAAAGACCCTATATCCAAATACAGTCACACCGTCAGACTGGTGGGGGGCGGGGGGGTGGGGGGCACAGTTAGGCTCTTTATACACAGACTTGAAGGGGACACAATTAATTCAGTCCTTAACAGATGGAGATGATTATAAACCTAGTTTCCTAAGGTTCAACAGTTCAGAAGTGGAAAAAAAAAGTTTAAGGGGCAGATTTTTATGTTTGTTGATTTAAGTCCATTAGCTTTTTTTTTTTTTCTAAATGTTTATTTACTTATATATGTTGCTCTGGCTGTTAAGTTGCAGCAGGTGGGATCTAGTTCCCTGATGAGAGATTGAACCTGGGCCCCCAGCATTAAGAGAACACAGTCTTAGCTACTGGACCACCAGGGAAGTCCCAAGTTCATTAATTTTAATATAAAAAGTTTGATTAGTGGTTCGGTGTAAATGGTTGCTCCTTTTTCTGAGACCTTGTCCTCTCTTAACCATTATTTTAAAAATAAACACATAGTCCTGTATTTGTAAGACATACTCTTAAGAGTGACTAACCTGCTCTAATTAAGATGTAACCTTTTCAAAACTTCACTGCAAATAGAAACAGAAGTGCCATGACAGTTTTAAAGAACCTACCCTTTGCACGCAGGGAGCCTGATTCCACTAGGCTAACACACACTACCCCAACACACACTACCCCAATCTTAAAGGGGATTAACCTAGCCTTAAAGGTCAGGAAGCAACAGTTAGAACTGGACATAGAATAACAGACTGGCTCCAAATAGGAAAAGGAGTACCTCAAGGCTGTATATTGTCACCCTGCTTATTTAACTTATATGCAGAGTACATCATGAGAAACGCTGGGCTGGAGGAAGCACAAGCTGGAATCAAGACTGCTGGAAGAAATATCCATAACCTCAGATATGCAGATAACACCACCCTTATGGCAGAAAGTGAAGAACTAAAGAGCCTCTTCATGAAAGTGAGGGAGGAGAGTGAAAAAGTTGGCTTAAAGCTCAACATTCAGAAAACTAAGATCATGGCACCCAGTCCCATCACTTCATGGCAAATAGATGGGGAAACAGTGGAAATAGTGGCTGACTTTACTTTTGGGGGCTCCAAAATCACTGCAGATGGTGATTGCAGCCATAAAATTAAAAGACACTTACTCCTTGGAAGGAAAGTTATGACCAACCTAGACAGCATATTAAAAAGCAGAGACATTACTTTGCCAACAAAGATCTGTCTAGTCAAGGCTATGGTTTTTCCAGTGGTCATGTATGGATGTGAGAGTTGGACTATAAAGAAAGCTGAGTGCCAAAGAATTGATGCTTTTGAACTGTGGTGTTGGAGAAGACTCTTGAGAGTCCCTTGGACTGCAAGGAGATCCAACCAGTCCATCCTAAAGGAGATCAGTCCTGGGTGTTCATTGGTGGGACTGAGGTTGAAGCTGAAACTCCAATATTTTGACCACCTGATGCAAAGAGCTAACTCATTTGAGAAGACCCTGATGCTGGGAAAGATTGAGGACAGGAGGAGAAGGGGACAACAGAGGATGAGATGGTTGGATGGCATCACCAACTCAATGGACATGGGTTTGGGTAAACTCTGGGAGTTGGTGATGGACAGGGAGGCCTGGCGTGCTGCAGTTCATGGGGTCGCAAAGAGTCAGACATGACTGACCAACTGAACTGAACTGGAAGGGGAACAGATTCTCCTTTCTTCCAGGTCTGTTAAATCCCCGAGAAAAGGATAGAAGTGCAATCTGAAAACTACAAAAGTTAAAATTTAAAATTAAAAACATTTCTCAAATCCAGTGAACTTTTCCATGGAAAATACAGCCTCCATTCAGTCAGGTAGGTTGTTCTCAATGTGGTTAAAACCATCTGTTGATTTCTGTTAAGATTAAATAAAAATAGTATAAAGTTAAAACAACAGTGGAAACAGGAGAGAAGTCATCAGTCACTGAACAACAGCAACAAATATCTGGAAGAAGAGGAAGTTGTGGGGAAAGTAGCAGGGCCCAGAAAGCTGAATAGCAGGTACATGCAGAGAAGCAGGCTAATTCTCTCTGTGATTACAGAAAATTTCAGCAAGAAGAGGTGCTAAGTACTGGAAAGAGCTGGGGTGAGGCCTAGGATGAAAACGGGGGATTGGCTCAAACAGGCTACCACTCCACACAATGGCAAAAGACTGAGTTTATTTTGTGGATTCCAGTGGTTCAGTTTCTCCAAGCTATGGGGTCCCAGATACAAGAGAGCATGACAGATAGGCACTGTATGCAAAACAGGTCGGTGAAGGAAGACCTGAACAGTGCTGAGCAACCAGAATTCTGGCTGCCAGCTGGCATCTCCTCTAGGCACCGAAAGGTCCAAACAGAAGCCCTACAGATCCCAACACACGGAGGACTCCAGTCCAACAGCAGCAGCCACATCTCATCACCTGTGCAACGAACTGTCAACACTCCAGAAGGTCCTGCATTTATCTGATCAGTTTTAGCGGTGTTATGTATATAAAGGGGGGCTTTACATACATAAGGAGGAGACGCAGGTTTGATCCCTGGGTCAGGAAGATCCCCTGGAGGAGGAAATGGCAATCCACTCCAGTATTCTTGCCTGGAAAATTCTATGGGCAGAGGAGCCTTGCAGGCTATGGTCCATGGGGTCACAGAGAGTCAGACATGACTGAGTGGTTGGGCCCACATACATATATATAAAGGAAAGCCAAAGATCTCTCCCAGAAGCTCTCAAATGTGAGAGACCAAAATAAAAAGTGCAGACACCAGAAAAAAGACAAAGCAAAGTAAAACAAAATGAACATAAAAGACAATGGAAGGGCTGAAAGAAAAAGTGGAGGAAATATTTCACCCAGAAAGCAAATCAAAAGGCCAAAGAATTGAAAGAAAAAATTTGCAGATCAAATCAGCATTCAAAATCTGCAAAACAGGAGCTTCAAAGACAAATAATAGAGAAAACAGGGTTGGAGGAAGTAGGCGTTAGGGAGATAATACAAACACAGCCCCTGGATGGGAGGGCTTGCCTTCTCCAACGAAAACCCTAAACAAGCACCCAGTATGAAGAATGAAGAGCAGGTCACACACAATAGATAGCAATGCCAAGATCCTGAAATACGAGGAGGCTGGCGATACAGTCCTGAAACCTTTCAGAGAAAACCCTCTCATCCCTCCAAAAGAGGCCACACAAAAGACTGAGAATAAGAATGGTACTGAATTTCCAGTCACTCTGCAAGCTGAAGGAAATACTGATCCATGTCTTCAAAATTCCACAGCAAAATTAATTTCAAACTAGAATTCTATAACCAGCTAAAATAGGTGCTCAGATGTGAAAAGGTAGAATAAAGACATTCAGACTTTAAATTGTGACCACATATGCATTCTTTCTCAGGAAGCTACTAGAGACTGTGCCCCATTCAAAAGAGGATGTTAAGCAAGAAGATGAAATGCATGGGATCCTGGAAATGGGCTTTCCATAAGAGACATGAACGGAAGGCCCAGGATGAAAGCCAGCTGGCTCCAGGAGAGGTGTCTGCCAGTTGACTTGATGTACTGGACAGGGTGGATATTACTATTCAGTGAAAGATAAGCACACTTTGGGCTGCAAATTTCCAAAGATTCAACTCGAAATGGCCTAAGTGATAAATAAAAGTTAATTCTCTCACGTAGCAGGAAGTTCAGTAGTAGGGCAGTTGATTATTCAGCAGTTCACCATCAAAGTTTCAGATTCTTCAACCTTCTGCTCCACCACCCCCAGTGTGCTTTCTGCATATACTGAAGTCAGTCAGCAGGAAGGGGACTCTGTTCCTTGTGGGCCTGAGACCAAAGGAAACTGTCCCAGGAATATACTTCTCCTCTGAGAAGCATATTGGTCAAGGCCCTCCTTAAACCCATCACTGACTTAAGGGAAGGGCCCCTGGGATTAGTTTGCAAAAGAACACTGATGTGAACTAATCAAGGAGATGTGTGTAATGGCTTCGTGGAGTAAGGGTTGAAGCTGTTAAAATCTCAGCACATTTCTGACCCACCTGAAGCACATGAGGGACATATCAGAGCCATGGGGAAAAGGGTAGACACCCCAGTGACATGGGAGCCTTGCCAGGCTGAAAAAAAATAGAGGAAAAGGGGGCCTGCTGGAGAAGAGTTTAAACAATTCTGATGGACAGTTTGAGAAAAATAATAGGAATGCAGGAAAGAAAATAAATAAAAATAAACGAGGCAATTTATTAATCCCAGGAAAAAGAAATTAGTATAGGAAACGTCATGACAGTTCATTACTTCCTTCAGTATTTAAGAACTGACATCAGCATAATTATATAAACTGATCACCAATTTTTCAAGAATGATGCAATTCTATTGGGAAATGGAAAGAAAAGAAGTAGGGGAACAATGGTGGTGAAAGGTCTCACTCTGTATTTTGCCATAATAGGAAGTTAAAAGAAAATGTTTAAAACATATATATATTTTAAAACCTCAAAAATTTTGTTTAAACACCTAGCAGAGCTAAAAAAGAACTGAAAGTTGCTTCTGGGGAGGACAAGGCCAAGAGTGAAAAGGAGTAGGGCAGACAAAGGGTTTCTGTTTTTGATATATGCTTCCTAATACTCTTCACGTTCAAAACTGCGGATGTTATTTTATTTTAGTCTTATAGATGGAACAAATAGCAGAGTTTTGTCCCCCTCTCTTTCTAAATGGGCCCATTATATGGAAAACAAACTCACAATACACTGGTCAAACAAAAGCAAGCTTCTTCCCCATTATATTTCATCACCCCACCCCAGACCCAGCAGTTCATCTCCACCCTTAGGCCCAGTTGGGAGTGGGGATGGGGGCGTGGGTAGGTAGACAATCTACACAAAAGAGAACCACGGTCATAGGCTCTTTTCAAGGCACCTGCCAGAAAGGGCAGCAGGCGACATCTCCTGTGTTGGAAGTAGTCCTGGGACCTGGCAGTCTGGCAGGAAAGGCTCAGCTGTTCTCAGGTGTAACCCTGGCGCAGAATGAAGTGGGTGCGCTGTTATAGCAGACTACTTAGAGAAAGCACTGAAGCTGGTTTCAAAAGCAGTCAGTATTCCTAGGCAGGGCTACGTGAGCCTGACTACGAACCCTTCCAAGGTCTACCAACCCTTCCAAGTTTGGTTCCTTGGGAGTCAAGTGTAGTTTTAAAATTCAAACAGCCGACTTGTACTTAAATTCAAACTGCTGCATTATTAACAAATCTGCATAACCTTCCTTCTAACTCAAACTCTGGAGGCCTCAACTACTTTAGGGAAAAGTTCCAAAAGAAAGTGTCTCATTAGAAAGAGCTGGAAGGCCCAATTTCAAAGACAGGAAGATTTTCCCTGTGACCCTGATATTCACACTGCTACCCTGCATGATCCTTTAATTCACCCAGCACATTTTCCCCTACAAATCTTAATTTACTGCAGTTGCTTGTTTCTAACAAAATCTAACACGGTGTCCAATCTATCAGGCAGCTGGGAATGCAGCTGCCCTAGATGTAGGGAGGCCCCATCCCTGTGCCCCTTGGGCCCCAATGGTTCCTGAAGCACTGCTCCCACCAAGGACTCTCCGTGGCTCTCATCCACCACATCCTTGCGAAGATCCCCTGGAGGAGGAAATGACAACCTACTCCAGCATTCTCACCAGAAGAATCCCAGAGACAGAGAAACCCGGTGGGCTACGGTTCATGCGGTGGGGTCACAAAAAGTCAGACGTGGTACAACTGAGCGACTGAGCACTCACACATGGCCTCATCTGAAGCTCTCTGATTCCTCCTCCTCCAAGAAGTCCTCTCAGACTCCTGTTCACTAAAGGTGTCTTTCCCCCTGAATCAATGCATACAACTACCTCATATGAATTTGTTTGGTCCTTGTGTATGACTGTCAATCCTTTTCCATTGTGACTTGCTTACTATTCAACATGATAAAAGAAAAGGCTGAGATTGTTTTCTTAAAAAGGCCATTTTTAGAAACCATTTTATAAATAGATTCTTATACAAAGAAGAAACATATACAGAGCACCCAAATTACCAGTAAGATGGACCCTAGCCCTTCTTTCCTGCACTGGAAAACAGAACAAGAAAAATGATTCCAACTTGTTCTTAACTGTTTCCACCTAGGCAGTCAGTTTTTCAAGTAGCATTTCTATTCCTTTGCTGGTGTTTTTGCGTTTTTCCAAGGCAGGAATCAGGCTTTTCAGTCCAGCTTTGACTTTATTTGCAACTTCTTGATCAGAACTCTGGAGAAGGCTGAAGAGAGAAGACAGAAATAAACAACAACAAAAATGTATTTCATAAAGCCTCTTAGATTGGTCTGCAAATACTACCTTCACACACACTGTAAAAAATTCACTGACATGTGAGAGAAGTCTTATATCTATAAATATGTTTTTTTTTTTTCATTCATCAGACGAATGATGAGGGCTAGAAGTCTATTCTAAAACCACATAGCTTGTCCTGCTTTTACTTTGTCTTAGGACGGAACACGCTGCATTAAGATTGTTTATTACATTTATTTTATCTTGCCTTCTCCACCTAGATAAGCTCAAGAAGAGCAAAGACCCTGTGTTTTATCTATCCCATGGCACTGTGGTATAGAGCAGACAGTCAAGAAGTGCTTACTGAGTAGCTGAGTCCACATCTGCAGGTAGGTGTGCATGGAGGGAGGTGGGCCGCGTAAGAGGGAAGCAGTTAATGAGTGGCCTTCTCGCTGCACTCTGTTGCTAAAACATTGAATGAAGGGGCGACGAGCTTTACCCTAGACCTTACCTGTACAGATTTGAAAAATACCTCTGACACTCTAGTAACTATACAACCAAAAGCGTGCATTAAAATTCTCAAAGGCTGCAACTTGCTGGCCTCTAGAATGGAATCAACAAAAGAATCCACCTTCTACCTCACAGGGTTGTTTTCTGAGGCTCACATGATCTCGTACCTAAAGCACCTAGCCAGAGCCTGACACGTAGCTAAGTACTCGATCGATGTGAGTCACTGAATAAGATAAGGTCAGCTCTGCTCTCTGAGACCTTGCTGGGGCACTCTAGCCCAGGTGAGCGGAGCCCTGCAGGCTGGCAACAAGTAGGCCCCTTTCTCTAGATAGGGGCCAGGTCACAGGCACTCTGTCGCCAAACACCAGGGCTGAATTTCTTATTCTCCCCTGACTTCCTCATGACCACATTTACTGACCACTGAAGTACATCCTAGAAAGTAATCACTTGGCACTTTTGAAAGATCCTGGCTGCAATATTTCCAGAATGTCCATAGAGAGGAGGGGAAATCAGCAGCCCCCAACAGCATTCCAATGCTTGTGGGAGATGAGTAACGAGTTCTGCCTGCCACCTGCAAAGCTGAAAGGTGCCCTCCTAACAGACTTGTGACTCACTCGGTGTTTTTATTTTATATACCTTGGCTAAACACACAGTCACATTGTGCACAACAGTAATACAAGTTAATATTTATTGAACATACGCATTAGACCTAATGCTAAGCATCATGTATGCATTATCTCATTTAGTTTTCCTAACAACCTAGGATTATTATTAATCTCATTTTACATCCAAGAAAATTAAGGCTCAGAAAAGTTGAATAATTTGTGCAAGGCCACACAGTGAGCCAGGAATGAACCCATGCATTTAAATGCTAGAGAATAATGTTTCCCTGAGTTATTTTTCAGACTGCATACAAGGCTGATTTTTGTTTACCCAGAATGAGGCTTTTCCACTTACTCCTAAAAAGATACAGCAAAGCAAACAAACCAAAAACAAAAACACATATATGTACTGCATGAGTTTAAAGAAAAATATAAACAAGCAAAGAATCTTGCCAAACAAGTCAAGCACATGACAATAATCTATAACCAAATAAAAAATAATTATAATAATCAATTATTAACTTATCTACAGCTTCACTTCTCTTAGAACCTCAGATATTTCATGTTTTAGTTTTAAGGAGTACTCATAATAAACCTATAATATCCTTCTCATGTTTGAAATCCACCCAGGGGGAGTTCTGATTGATGATCAATCTTAAAAAATTAATTTTATGGCACTGCCAGAATTTTTAGTTAATTGTGTGTAATGAAAGAATATGTCAGTAGGTGTTAACACTGCAAACACCTAGTAATGAAATCCATGTCAAAAAAATTCATGTTTCAACTAATGGACTCCAGCTGCTCAACATCAACTGGAAAATGAGTTAATTTTAATGAGGAATAAACTAGTGATCAATATCACCTGTGCATCTAGAGATACTAATAAACCAAAAAAAATGAATGCCCATTTGGAATGTATATATTTGTGAGTACATGTGTACCAAATCAAAACATAAACTGAAGAAATACATATGATGTATAAACAATACAAATTAAATTGCAGAGGATCTTGCATGTGAAATACTATGGGAAATTCAAGCTGAAACCGGTAACTGTTTTTTCCAAAGCTTGATGACACAGCAGGGGGCAAAAATCAACAGTAATTGCTTTAAAACAACACAGAGTCTATTTTAAAATGAATATCCTTATTAGAAGTGTTTTATCTGGGAACAGAATACATGGCAATGTCAATGCCCTGTAAATTATAAACTCACCGTATGTCCAGGCAAAAATATACAAGTTAACCATATGTCTCAATTCACAAATCATCAATTTTCTATCATTTTAGTTAGAAACAAAGATAAGTAGGTAGACTGTAATAGCAAATGCTCCTTGAATCCAGAATAGTTGAAAACAAAGAATTATATGTAAAGTCAGTTGTGATTTAAAAAAAACCTTCATCAGAGTCCAGAGGAACAAAACTAGTTCATTAAAAAAGCATACAATTATACTGTGGTCAAAACAAAAAATATGGTGAAACAATCAAATGATGCCTTGTAAATGCCGTAATTTTATGATCCTTGATATCCAAAAGAGGACATATGGAAAAAGTGATATTTACTCTCTAATATTTGGCAAATTCAGACCAAGGGTGACTGAGAGGAATGCTGGACTACTGAAAACAGACATTCCAACCGAGAAATAAATGTGAAAGAACCATGTTTTGCACCAACAGGCATTAAGGATAAGAAGCCTCAGCAGGAAAGACACACACTCTACATACCTAGAGAGAATAATGGCTCCTCGATTGACACTAGCCCAGGACTTCAGGTTCTTCACACCAACACGTTCTATGAGTGTTTTTGCAAAACAACCTGTAAAATAAACTGAAACTTCATGAACGTCATATACCAGTATTTAAACTCCCAATCACTCTCTCTCTACTACTCTTAGAGTGGGAAACATGTTTTAATAAGAAAGCTAATAGAGTTCTCACCCAATATCACTTAACATGAAAAATTCCAGCTCAGCTTGACATAACACATTTTTAATATAGCCATTTCTTTCAACCCTGACCCAAATCTCCAGCTATGTTTAGCAGTAATTACTCAAGAGAAACAATGAATTTTTATAAAATGCTCACTTGGTCAGGTTTGCATTTCTTTGTACTATTTAATGATTTAACCCTAATCTGAAAGTTATTTAGGAAGTAAAGGTGTAACAGCAGTGTTTGGTTAAAATCAAGTTGCTCCTCAAGGAAAATGCTCACTCCGAAGGTGCCATGAACACGATTATGTTTTCTCTCTACAACAGTAAACCTTTGTTCTTCCATCAAAAATACCATTCATCATTTGTTACTGCAGTACATCTGATTCCCAAGGTTTTAGGAGTATATTATCGTATTCACTGGGTAATCTAAGCATGACTAACTCTAGGACAAAGGAGAAACTGAATACCAGGATCTGGTACAGATGGAAGTAGAGACAACCTATTGTAAAGGCAGCTATCTTGGGTAGGTCCTACGTATAATTCATTCAAAGATATCCAATAGTGAGGAACCTTTAAAAACCAAGGGGTCTATGGCTATTTCACTCTTTGTGGCTCGTGCTCAAGAGGGTCAGAAACCAGCTGGTGAGGCAGATGACATTTTCCAAAGGTGGCCACAGCAACATCTCCTTTCCTGCGTATGCTTCTAGAATAGTGCCACTTCCCCATCTAGAGGTGGAACTGGTATCTTCTTGTGAACTGGGTGGGCCTTTGTAACTGACTTCAAAGTATGGTACAAGTGACCTTAAATCACTTCTGAGGCTAAATCATGAAGTACCATGTACCTACTTCATTGTCCTAAAACTGGACCACTATGTTGTAAGGAAACTCAGCACGCTAGAGAGAGGGACTGAGACTGCTGGACTTAGCCACTGCCAGTCATGGTGTAAGTAGATACTCCAACCCCAAGTCAAGCAGCCTTGGATGACTCGGGGTAGAGCTTCTGAGCTCCACCAAACACCGACCAACTGACTGCTGTTCTGAAAACTACTAGGTTTTGAGGCAGCTTGTTACACATCAACAGATAACCAAGACTGCTAGCCACACATTTGGTACTACATGAAAATGATGAATACTTCGAGTCCAAGTAGATGTGTTTTAGGGTTGCCAGTGCAATTGAAATAAGGAGAAAAGTCACTAGAAAATTCTTCACATTTTAAAAGCAAGAAAACTTTTTCTGACATAAACTCAGCTCAACTATGTATCAACTTTTTAATAATGAAGATGATGATTCAATATATTATTTTTTCTTCAAAGTTTATTACAAGAAGATTTTTTTATTAAAAAAAAAGTTACAGTGAGAAATAGGGCCAAGTCTATCTTCTTAAAGACAGAGTGAGAAGTGACAGCTCTACTGCCTCAGTGATTGCCTTGCTAGCCATCAGCACTGCAACTTGCCTCAAGACATAAATTCATGATCTGTCACTTTTTCCAGACACAGTAATAGAAAGCCCAAACTGTTTTAACTCAGCGGGAGGAAATCTCTTTAGTGGCTAAAATAGAGTCTGAATCGAGTTTGAATTTAGAAAGAGAAGGTCTGGTCAAAGAGACAGGACTGACAGGGGAAGGACATGCAACTTCTCACTTAGATAAAAGATACTGTCCTCCTGGGGAGCTGAGTTTCTACAGAGCAGCTGTAAGGTTTATGAAAAACCATGAAGTGCCAAGGACTGGCTTGCTCTTTGGTCATATGTATTCCAAGGCCAAATTGGCATCAGTTCAAAATCTCTGATAAGGGTAATTTTCTTCTAGTTATCCTTTCCTCAAAACTAGAGATAAATATGTTTTTCAATTGGGGTGATAATACTCACAAACGGGCCCTCCTACTCAGCTCTCACCATCCTCAAAGAACCAAATGGCATTTTAATGCACTGGACAAGCCTGTTTGGAGGTCTGAAGTAGTAGAAGAGGGAGGGAGGGTGGGAAAGGGAAAGAAAATGGAAGGATTCAAGGAGACATATCTCCAGGGGAAAAAGCAGTAACCACTAAATCATTTCTTACAGACATCATGTCTGAAGACGCAACAAGCTTTCATCTGAGCTTAAATGACCAGCATAAAGTTCAAGGATGCCAAACATTACTGAAATTTCACATACAATACCAGAAGAGGTCAAGCTGCACAGCCTACCTTCTCTTCCACGTTCTTTCATCTTTTTATCTTGCTCGATTAACCACTTCAGAACCAAATGTCCAGCAGGATGTTCTGCTATGTGAAGCTGTGAGAGGTCAAAAACACATTAATTAAGAAGCTGCCTTCATCCACCTGATATCACCACATATGGATAAGGTCTCAGGCGAGCTAAAAGTTCCACAAGGCTTAAGAGGTCTTTACTGAGAATGACTACTACTCCTGGAGAGAAAAGACCTACTCCAACCCCAACCGAAATGAAGACAGTTATTCAAGATAACACAGCTCACACTCAGCTTCACAAGCTCCAGATTGAACAGCTCTACCACTCGGCTCGTCTTAAGATCACACAAACCACTTTTCAGATCATCATATGCAGTTCTGAGGAGCAACACATGGAAACACTGAAACTCGATGTTGAACGATGTCTAAGTACAGGTGCCTGAGGAGTGCTGCCTGGTGAGCAGGATAGGAAACCATCCTTCAGCTTACCCTCCCTCCTTTTCAAGGGCCATATGAACTGTTTGCATAGAGATCAACCTCTCCGTGTCCAGTGTGGGAGACAAGCTCTATCTCCATACAGAGGAACTTTCAAGACACATGCATCGTCCCAATTTGTTAACAGGATCTGCTCCATGATGGCAGGAGTCAGGGCATCTCTAAGACCTCCGGCTCATTTCTTTCCGCATCTCTTGTGTTAGACAACGGTCGGCTCCCCAAACATGTCTTTCCATCAGGAGCTCACAAACCTGCACAGGACGAGGCCCCAGCAGAATCTGGCTTCTGCCTTCCCCTTCCCTCTGCTCACTGATTTCCAGCCCCCTGTGCCTGCTGTTCTCAAACCTGCCGAGCTCTTTACTTCCTCCAGGAGGCCACACATGGCTCTTCTCTCTACCTAGAATCTTCTTCCTTCACTCATCTACCCATCTTCTGGGTCTCACTGCCCTGGGAAGTCCTCTGAGGACAAGTTGGTTCCCGTTCGTATATAATGATTTGTGTACACATATTTATTTAACTATGTTTCCCCAAATGGCATTCTCTGTTTTAGGTGGGGGTAGGGGGAGTGTGGGCCACTGCCTAGCACATAACTGGTGCATGAACCGATAAACTTGAGATACAAGACAGAATGATACAAGGCCCAAATAACATAAGCAAGAGCAATCAGAAAGAGCATAGAGGATTTTCCTGATGGTCCAGTGGCTAAAAGTCTGCCTGTCTATGCATGGGACATGGGTCCAACTCCTGGTCTGGGAACTAAGATACCGTGTGCCAATGGGGCAACTAAGCTTGTGCACCCTAACTGCTGAAACCCACTCACCTACAGCCTGTGCTCTGCAACAATGGAAACCCTGTGCATTGCAACTAGAGAGTAGCTCCTGCTCGCTCCAACTGGAGAAAGCCTGCACACAGCAACAAAGACCAACGCAGCCAAAAATAAATAATAGTTAAAAAAAAAAAAAGGAAAGAGCACAGAGTTTCTGCTTGAGAGGGAATTAAGAAAGACTTCATGGAGAAGGATTCTGAGGACTCGGAAGGATGAATAAGGCAGTTTCTGCAGGAAGAGTGCAGGTAAATGGAAGTATGGGCAGCACTTGCGACTGAGAAAAGAAGTACACAGAAATGAAGAACTACAAAAGTCCACAGCAAATTCTAAACTGAATTAAGAACACTGAGAATGCTGGAAAGGCAGCCTGGGTCAGTCATGGACAACATCAACAGGAGTCTGTTTTTACTCTGCAGATAATGTAGAGTCATCAAAAGACAGTGAGTATTAAAGTGAGTGTTAACAGCATTAATGTACTGTAGATAGGAGGTGAGTGAATGATCATTAAAAGGCTCTTTCTAGCAGTGTTCCCAGAGATGGGAGTTTCTGTGGCCAAAGCAGCTGTCCCGCCCGTCTCACGGTGGCATCTCACCTCTCCGTCCTTGCCGCCGGGATGTAGTTCTGCTGCTGCCAAGCTGGCGACGGCGTCCATGGCAGGCTGCACGTCTCCCGTGGCAGTGCCCAGGATGTCAGCCACCAGCACGCATGCAGACTTATCCAGGACCACCTCCTGGGCGTGTCCCTGCAGGTAGCTTACCAAAGCTGGAGAAATGGACTCTAAGAGCTCTCGTCTGCGGATCTCTGTGTCTTTCTTACTGTGGGAACATGATGAATGAAGAATCAAGGGAAGATGAATAGCAGAGTTAATGCTTTCCTCATACAGAAACCTCTAAGGCTTTTAAGAGCTAATGTCCTGCTCTGCTATAATTGTCTGATTTCTGCTATGCATATGGATAAGCAATTGGAGGGTGGGATAGTTTTCATTTTTGGGTCCCCAGGATCCAAATAGTGCCTGGCACAGAATGGACACTCAGTAAGTGAAGCTCGCCTTGTGTAACACACACACACACACACACAAAAACCCCAAACCAAATAAAGACAACAACAAAATATCTCACAAGACAACACATGTCTAGATTATAGTATGGATTCTTCTCTCTAGAGGACCTGATTAACTGGTTGCTTTAAACATAAAGCAAAATCATAAAAAACCACACACCCAGACACCTAATATGTGCTGAGTCTCAGAGGCAGGATACTTTCATTTCCTTTTCAGGATAAAACTTTTAAGAATCTGCCACAAATACAGGCTTAAAAATGGAATTCACCTTTGGAGTCTGAGGGAGGAAGCATGAGAGGTGGACATGTGTGTCACTCAAAATGAATGAACAACTGGAGCGGGCTTAAGCCCTTACCTGTGTGCATTACCATCTCCCTTCTGCAGAACTTCAATGATCTCTCGTACCGTGTGAGCAGGATCTCTGGGGCTTAGTAAATACAACAGGACCTTCCTTCCATATTTGTCATTTACTATGTTCGGCAAGGAATTGATAATTTCCTGTAAAATTACAGAAGCAGAAAGTGAAACTATACACTTAAATTATGCTTAGAATATGAATGGAAAAGAAGGATACATAACTTTCCTCCAACATAATGAAAAATGTACAGCTAGTTCTGAAATCGTCTCATTAAAGCTAAAGAAATTTCTTACACATGGAACACAGAACTGCTTCTCTACTGGGACTAGCATTACTGAACAATCCATTTATAGTTGACTGACCAAGCCCAAGGACTTAAGGAGCTAACTCATTCATCGTAACCAATATTTCTTAGGCGGCTATTACTTGGGACATTGCTTGCTGGGGCCACTGAGCAGATACAGTTAATTTGCAGCTGCACTTAAATGCAGCATCAGCATTGATCGGGACCATTCTTCCTAGAATTTCCCCACTGAGATGTATGTGAACGGAGATAAAGAAACTCTGTTAAATAGAACAAGTGGATAAAGGCTTTTAAAGTTAGGTTACTTATTCATAGCAAATGAAGTATCGCATAGAAAACAAAAAGAGGGGGGAAGGGAAAAAACTGCAGAAAGACTCTATGGAGCAGTTACACATAATTGCTTTCTATGACATATCCCATCAAGTTACCAAGAACAGTAACCTCCTTTTCTAGTTGTTTAAGGAACAAAGGCAATGTCATCCCCACACCAAATGAGCTCCCGTATAGATTTGGTGATGTTTACTAAGACAGAGGAATCACTGTGTAAAACTTCCTTTATTCTAAATATGCAACAGAAAAATCATTAGCCTTCCCCTCTCTAACATTCCTATTTCTTATAAAACAAACCTAATAATTATATTCAAAGCCACGTGCATCTGAACACCAGAGATTCTTCAGAACTGGTTGGGGCCACAGAAAAATTCCAGCCCAACCACCCATGTTTACAGAAATGAGGAACCCCGAAAGGGAGGAGGTGACCCACAGGATGACACTGAGGTGTCAGTAAAAGGGCTCTGACTAGTCTTGGTCCCCTGACTTTCCAACTCTAGTCTCTCTCAAAGAGAACATGTACCCCCCTCATCAGGAAAGGAATTCTCTAGGAGATGTTATATTCAGATCTGCTATTCTCTTAAGTGCCTATCAATTAGAATGAGATTAGTAATTTTATTGGGGGGAAAAAAAAACAAGCTGGAAAATAGGTACAATAGATATCACTACCTCAAAATGAATACAAATTTAAACCACTCAGAAAAAATGAACTTAAAATTTCAGCAAAAAATTGGAAGACAGAAAAAAAATGTAAGTTTATCAAGGGGATGGGAGCTTTTCTCCAATTTCAAGGTAAACTTGCCTCAAAGTAGACTCGATATATGGATTTCTGATAAAGAAGCATTTAGTGCCACAAATATGGGCTACCTTTAATGTGGCTTTTTCAATTTCAAGTTTAACTAAGTCATAAAAGAAAACAAATGCTTTAATCAGTTGAAGGAAGAGACTGAGAATTATATGTAGCTTAAGTGAATTTCTACAATCATTAAAAGACCTCCATAACTTTGCTGTCTTTAAAAAACCCTCTGGGGTATTATACCTTTAAAACACTTGATTTTTTGAAGGGAAAAAAACAAAAAGGGAAGGGGTGGGGGGGATGCTGTGAAGAACTATCAATGGCTGCTATTTGATTAGCTATTTTCTCTTAGTATAGGAAGAAAAGGGGGGTGGCATGAAGCCATCATGTATTCTTCAATGCACTTGGCCTTCTCTATAGCTTCTACACTTAAGGGCCAGTGCAGTGTATTTAGCTTAGGCAGAAATGGTTTCACTTTAACAAGATGCATATAAAACCCATGAAAAACTACTACTCAAGGACTAGCCCCCAAATTCACTGAAATTTAACTACATTTCAGTTTGCAATTAAGGAATTTAGTATCTACACTCAGGTTGGTCTGTTTCTTGAAATAGTGTCATGTTTATAAACTAACAATCCTAAGAAACTAAAAAATGTTTACTTAAAAATGTGGTGTCCCAGATGGCTAACAAACACATGAAAAGGTGCTCAACATCACTCATTATTAGAGAAATGCAAATCAAAACCACAATGAGGTACCATTACACACCAGTCAGGATGGCTGCTATCCAAAAGTCTACAAGCAATAAATGCTGGAGAGGCTGTGGAGAAAAGGGAACCCTCTTACACTGTTGGTGGGAATGCAAACTAGTACAGCCACTATGGAAACAAGTGTGGAGATTCCTTAAAAAACTGGAAATAGAACTGCCATATGACCAGCAATACCACTTCTGGGCATACACACTGAGGAAACCAGATCTGAAAGAGACACGTGCACCCCAATGTTCATCGCAGCACTGTTTATAATAGCCAGGACATGGAAGCAACCTAGATGCCCATCAGCAGATGAATGGATAAGGAAGCTGTGGTACATATACACCATGGAATATTACTCAGCCAAAAAGAATTCATTTGAACCAGTCCTAATGAGATGGATGAAACTGGAGCCCCTTATACAGAGTGAAGTAAGCCAGAAAGATAAAGAACATTACAGCATACTAACACATATATATGGAATTTAGAAAGATGGTAACGATAACCCTATATGCAAACAGAAAAAGAGACACAGAAGTACAGAACAGACTTTTGAGCTCTGTGGGAGAAGGTGAGGGTGGGATGTTTCGAAAGAACAGCATGTATATTATCTATGGTGAAACAGATCACCAGCCCAGGTGGGATGCATGAGACAAGTGCTCGGGCCTGGTGCACTGGGAAGACCCAGAGGAATCGGGGGGAGAGGGAGGTGGGGGGGGGATCGGGATGGGGAATAAGTGTAAATCTATGGCTGATTCATATCAATGTATGACAAAACCCACTGAAATGTTGTGAAGTAATTAGCCTCCAACTAATAAAAAAATTTAAAAAAAAAAAAAAAAAATGTGGTGTCATTTAATTCTCCCCCAACTCCTACTATCTTAGGAAAAAAAAAGTCTGAGCAATGCTGTATTATGGAGTACTAATTCATTTCTATTTGACCTGGGGTACACAAAGGAGAGAAATTTCTAGATGATCACTTGGAGAACACTGAGTGTCAGAACACATAGAGACAGGAAGAGGGAGCTATATAGCGCAGCTGATTTGTGTTGAATTTGGTCTTTGGGTTCAAGTTGTGTAACCTTTGGAAAAACCTTAAACCTCCCTACACATCAATTCCCTTCTCTGTGCAAAAGGAAATTGATATACCTGCCCAATCTGTGGGCCACTACCAGGAGTAAATAAAAAAATTCACTCTGCAAACTGGGAAATGCTATACCGTCCTCTCAATGTACAGCACCTTTAACTATGGAGATTAAATAAAGCTGATGGAGTCATGAACCTGGTATCCTCAAAAGAGAACTCCAACACCAAAGGTTCAAATGTACAGGTTTTCAATTCATTTTCCCTCTGACTTAGAGAAAATCAAAACAATTTTAATTGTTGTAACTTCTTTCCCTTATTTGCTTTACTCTAAAGCAGGTATGTCCAAAGAAAGGCAATGCCAAAGAATGTTCAAACTACCACACAATTGCACGTATCTCACACACTAGCAAAGTAATGCGCAAAATTTTCCAAGCGAGCCTTCAACTTTATGTGAACCGAGAACTTCCAGATGTTAAAGCTGGATTTAGAAAAGGCAGAGTTCAAATTGTCAATATCCACTGGACCACAGCAAAAGCAAGGGAGTTCCAGAAAAATATTGACTTCTGCTTTATTGACTATGCCAAAGCCTTTGTGTGTGGATCACAACAAACTGTGGAAAATTCTTAAGAGATGGGAATACCAGAGCACCTCCCTCCCTCCTGAGAAAACAGTATGCAGGTCAAGAATCAACAGTTAGAACTGGACATGGAACAACTGGCTGGTTCCAAATTGGGAAAGGAGTATATCAAGGCTGTATACTGTCACCCTGTTTACTTAATTTATATGCAGAGTACATCATGCGAAATGCTGGGCTGGATGAAGCACAAGCTGAAATCAAGATTGCCGGGAGAAATAGCAATAACCTCTGATATGCAGATGATACCTCCCTTATGGCAGAAAGCAAAGAGAACTCAAGAGCCTTTTGATGAAACTGAAAGAGGAGAGTGAAAAAGTTGGCTTAAAACTCAGCATTCAGAAAACTAAGATCATGGCATCCGGTCCCATCACTTCATGGCAAATAGATGCAAAAACAATGGAAACAGTGACAGACTTTATTTTCTTGGGCTCCCAAATCACTGCAGATGTTGACTGTAGCCATGAAATTAAAAGACACTTGCAGAGGATCATGTCATCTGCAAACAGCGAGAGTTTCACTTCTTCTTTTCCTATCTGGATTCCTTTTACTTTTTTTTCTGCTCTGATTGCTGTGGCCAAAACTTCCAACACTATGTTGAATAGCAGTGGTGAGAGTGGGCACCCTTGTCTTGTTCCTGATTTCAGGGGAAATGCTTTCAATTTTTCACCATTGAGGGTAATGCTTGCTGTGAATGCAGCATATGAATGCTTGTCATATATAGCTTTTATTATGTTGAGGTATGTTCCTTCTATTCCTGCTTTCTGGAGAGTTTTAATCATAAATGGGTGTTGAATTTTGTCAAAGGCTTTCTCTGCATCTATTGAGATAATCATATGGTTTTTATCTTTCAATTTGTTAATGTGGTGTATTACATTGATTGATTTGCAGATATTAAGAATCCTTGCATTCCTGGGATAAAGCCCACTTGGTCATGGTGTATGATTTTTTTAATATGTTGTTGGATTCTGTTTGCTAGAATTTTGTTAAGGATTTTTGCATCTATGTTCATCAGTGATATTGGCCTGTAGTTTTCTTTTTTTGTGGCATCTTTGTCTGGTTTTGGAATTAGGGTGATGGTGGCCTCATAGAATGAGTTTGGAAGTTTACCTTCTGCAATTTTCTGGAAGAGTTTGAGTAAGACAGGTGTTAGCTCTTCTCTAAATTTTTGGTAGAATTCAGCTGTGAAGCCATCTGGTCCTGGGCTTTTGTTTGCTGGACGATTTCTGATTATAGTTTCGATTTCCTTGCTTGTGATGGCTCTGTTAAGATCTTCTATTTCTTCCTGGTTCAGTTTTGGAAAGTTATACTTTTCTAAGAATTTGTCCATTTCATCCAAGTTGTCCATTTTATTGGCATAGAGCTGCTGGTAGTAGTCTCTTATGATCCTTTGTATTTCAGTGTTATCTGTTGTGATCTCTCCATTTTCATTTCTAATTTTGTTAATTTGGTTCTTCTCTCTTTGTTTCTTAATGAGTCTTGCTAATGGTTTGTCAATTTTGTTTATTTTTTCAAAAAACCCAGCTTTTTGCTTTGTTGATTTTTGCTATGGTCTCTTTAGTTTCTTTTGCATTTATTTCTGCCCTGATTTTTAAGATTTCTTTCCTTCTACTAACCCTGGGGTTCTTCATTTCTTCCTTCTCTAATTGCTTTAGGTGTAGAGTTAGGTTATTTATTTGACTTTTTTCTTGTTTTTGAGGTAAGCCTCTACATAGAAAACCCTAAAGACTCTACCAGAAAATTACTAGAGCTAATCAATGAATATAGTAAAGTTGCAGGATATAAAATTAACACACAGAAATCCCTTGCATTCCTATATACTAACAATGAAAAAACAGAAAGAGAAATTAAGGAAACAATACCATTCACCATTGCAACAAAAAGAATAAAATACTTAGGAGTATATCTACCTAAAGAAACAAAAGACCTATACATAGAAAACTATAAAACACTGATGAAAGAAATCAAAGAGGACACAAACAGATGGAGAAAAATACTGTGTTCATGGATTGGAAGAATCAATATTGTCAAAAATGGCTATTCTACCCAAAGCAATCTATAGATTCAATGCAATCCCTATCAAGCTACCAACGGTATTTTTCACAGAACTAGACCAAAGAATTTCACAATTTGTATGGAAATACAAAAAACCTCGAATAGCCAAAGTAATCTTGAGAAAGAAGAATGGAACTGGAGGAATCAACTTGCCTGACTTCAGACTCTACTACAAAGCCACAGTCATCAAGACAGTATGGCACTGGCACAAAGACAGAAATATAGATCAATGGAACAGAATAGAAAGCCCAGAGATAAATCCATGTACCTATGGACACCTTATCTTTGACAAAGGAGGCAAGGATATACAATGGAAAAAGACAACCTCTTTAACAAGTGGTGCTGGGAAAACTGGTCAACCACTTGTAAAAGAATGAAACTAGAACACTTTCTAACACCATACACAAAAATAAACTCAAAATGGATTAAAGATCTAAATGTAAGACCAGAAACTATAAAACTCCTAGAGGAGAACATAGGCAAAACACTCTCCGACATAAATCACAGCAGGATCCTCTATGACCCACCTCCCAGAATATTGGAAATAAAAGCAAAAATAAACAAATGGGACCTAATGAAACTTAAAAGCTTTTGCACTACAAAGGAAACTATAAGTAAGGTGAAAAGACAGCCCTCAGATTGGGAGAAAATAATAGCAAATGAAGAAACAGACAAAGGATTAATCTCAAAAATATACAAGCAACTCCTGCAGCTCAATTCCAGAAAAATAAATGACCCAATCAAAAAATGGGCCAAAGAACTAAACAGACATTTCTCCAAAGAAGACATACAGATGGCTAACAAACACATGAAAAGATGCTCAACATCACTCATTATTAGAGAAATGCAAATCAAAACCACAATGAGGTACCATTACACGCCAGTCAGGATGGCTGCTATCCAAAAGTCTACAAGCAATAAATGCTGGAGAGGGTGTGGAGAAAAGGGAACCCTCTTACACTCTTGGTGGGAATGCAAACTAGTACAACCACTATGGAGAACAGTGTGGAGATTCCTTAAAAAACTGGAAATAGAACTGCCATATGACCCAGCAATCCCACTTCTGGGCATACACACTGAGGAAACCAGATCTGAAAGAGACACGTGCACCCCAATGTTCATTGCAGCACTGTTTATAATAGCCAGGACATGGAAGCAACCTAGATGCCCATCAGCAGACGAATGCATAAGGAAGCTGTGGTACATATACACCATGGAATACTACTCAGCTGTTAAAAAGAATTCATTTGAATCAGTTCTAATGAGATGGATGAAACTGGAGCCCATTATACAGAGTGAAGTAAGCCAGAAAGATAAAGAACATTACAGTATACTAACACATATATATGGAATTTAGAAAGATGGTAATGATAACCCTATATGCAAAACACAAAAGAGACATAGATGTACAGAACAGACTTTTGGACTCTGTGGGAGAAGGCGAGGGTGGGATGTTTAGAGAGAACAGCATGAACATTATCTAAGTGAAACAGATCACCAGCCCAGGTGGGATGCATGAGACAAGTGCTCCGGCCTGGTGCACTGGGAAGACCCAGAGGAATCGGGTGGAGAGGGAGGTGGGAGAGGGGATCGGGATGGGGAATACATGTAACTCCATGGTTGATTCATGTCAATGTATGACAAAACCCACTGCAATGTTGTGAAATGGTTAGCCTCCAACTAATAAAACTAAATGAAAATAAATAAATAAATCTCACAAAACCTTAAAAAAAAAAAAAAAAAGACACTTGCTCCTTGGAAGAAAAGCTATGACCAACCTAGATGGCATATTAAAAAGCAGAGACATTTCTTTGCTGACAAAGGTCTGTCTGGTCAAAGCTATGGCTTTTCCAGTAGTCATGTATGGATGTGAGAGTTGGACCATAAAGAAAGCTGAGTGCCAAAGAAGTGATGCTTTTGAACTGTGGTATTGCAGAAGACTCTTGAGAGTCCCTAGGACTGCAAGGAGATCAAACCAGTCAATCCTAAAGGAAATCAGTCCTGAATATTCTTCGGAAGGACTGATGCTGAAGCTGAAGCTCCAATACTTTGGCTACTTGATGCAAAGAACTGACTCACTGAAAAAGACCCTGATGTTGGCAAAGATAGAAGGCAGGAGGAAAAGAGGACAACAGAGGATAAGATGGTTCAATGGCATCACTGACTCGATGGACATGAGTTTGAGCAAGCTTTGGGAGTTGGTGATGGACAGGGAGGCCTGGCATGCTGCAGTCCATGGGATTGCAAAGAGTCAGAAACGACTGAGGGACTGAACTGAACTGAATGAAGTGCAAGAAGGTATGTACACAGAAGAAAAGTGAAGGAAGAACAAAAGAACTCCCTTGTGAAAACCTGTGGCCATTCTGACCTTGTGATGGACCCTTGTCAGATTCGTTGGCATTCCTGTTTTGCCACACTCTTTTAAGAAGGAAAGGTAAAAGTCAAAATGAAAGGTACACACTGGAAGCAGGGTTAGAGCACATATGGATTTTCAGTGGAAGAAAGAAATGCAAAATGCCCATCCACACCCATCCATGGTGCACATTCCTCCGTGGGAGCTTGTGTGTGGAACAAAAAGAAATGCTCTTTAAGAAACCTTAAAGAGCTAAAATCTAGCGGGATAGGCAAGAAAATACAATAAAAAGTTAAAACTAAAAATAAGAGATTTAAATAATGAATAAAAACAGAAATGTAAAAAGAAAGATCATTGGCAGTGATTATTTTGTTTAAAAAATATGGTGATTTATCCAAAAGTCCAACTTTTGGGCTGTCCTCAAAAACTTGGGATGTGGTTATTAAAAGTACAGTTTTGATTTTGTCAGATGGAAAAGCTATGGACACTGGTTGCAGAACAATGTGAATATACTTAATATCACTTAACTGTACACTTAAAAATGGTTAAGATAGGAAATTTTCTCACAATTAGAAAGAAAAACAAGTTGGAAGACCTATCACCATGGGGCTCACATTCCCAGAGATGGGAACTGGGGGTGGCTATCACCTTGGACAAGGCACGGACACTCCCCCCTCTTTCTTCACAATGCCCCCACCACCCCTCCAACTTGGCCTGCCTCACTCATTTACCTGCCTGGTCAATGAATGTTTCTGAGTGTGTAAGCCCTGGGTGAGACCACAACTAACTGCTAAATGAACAGATGGCAAAGACAAAAACCTGTAAGAGTTTAGAGGACGTGGACAGCAGGTCCAGCTGGGAGATCAGAGAACAATATGTGGAGATTAAACTGGAGCTTGGTTTTAAAGAGAAAAGGAGGAGTGCTGTTAGGCTACAATGTCGACCTGACATTTCAGGAAAACCAGTTACTCTGAATAGAGTGCTTAGCAACACTAAGCTCTCTTGGTTATTTTTATAAGCACTGCATAATGCAACAGGTTCTGTAGTGGCTGGGCGGGAAACGCAGACACATGACTCTCCATAAACATATGGGCAGCATATCTGGCAACCCTCAGTTCTGCTAAGTAAATGCCTCAGAGAAACGAGGAGACATGCAAGATTAATTATAGAACTGTTTGGAATAGCAAAAAATAATAACAGTGTTTAAAGTTTTAAACACTATAAACCACCTAAATGTCCATCAACAGAAAAATGGAAAAATCAACTGTGGTGTATTCATATAGTAGAAAATTATTCAGCATTGAAAAATGAATGGTTTAGAACAGCTGTGGGTAAACCATGGCCTGTGCTTCCTGTGAGTTAAGAATATATATTTTTGAACATTTTAATGAGCTGTTTAAAAAAAAAAGCAAACAAGAATATGCTACAGAGACCAGATATGGCCCACAAATCCTAAAATAATTACTATCTGGCCATTTACTAAAAAAGCTTGTTGACCCCGATTATGAGTTACAAATACAATGCCAAAGGAAAGAGCAAGTTGCAGGAGAAAGCACACATCTCTTATATAGAATCTGTAAACACGTAAATGCTGTAAACATTTACATATAGCAAAAGGATAACGGAATGCATGCAAATAATAAGTACCAATCCATCAGAACAAGTATGAGAGGATGGGAAGGGGGGTGGTGTGTGTGTGTGTGTGTGTGTGTGTGTGTGTGTGTTGGGGTGTGTGTGTGTGTGTGGTGGGGTGTGTGTGTGTGTGTTGGGGTGTGTGTGTGTGTGTGGTGGTGGTGTGTGTGTGTGTGTGTGTGTGTGTGTGTGAGTGTGGGACACAAGGGTCTTGAACTTCAACTCTTTGGGAAGTTTTACTTCTGCATGCCCAATCAGTCGGGAGGCTGGGTGTTCACTGATATTATCCTTTATACCTAACTGTACAGCATTTTAGAGATAAAACATTTAAAAGTATGCATCAATATTTATTCACTCTCAAAGAGCAACTGGTCGGTGTACTTACTTCCTTTCGAGAGACTCTCTGCTCTCAAAGCAGCTGCACCACACCAACAATTCCAGGATTGGATTTTTAAGTCTGCTTATTTTGGAAAGCAAAGTAGGTGGGAAACAGTGAGTATCCATTTTGAAAGGTGAGGGCTCAGCTGACCAGGCTGTGATTTCAACCTGACATTTCAGGAGTCTGGTTACCCTAAACAGAATGCTTAGCAACACTAAGCTTTCCTGGGTATTGTTAAAAAGCACTGCATAACTGCCACAGGTTTTGTGGTGGATGGGTGGGGAAAATGCAAGCACAATTAGCATTCCAGAATTTTATCGCTAGCTACAGAGTTTAATGATACACAGAAACCCAATGAGCATTTGTCAGCTAGAGGCAGGACATCAGCAAATAAGGCCATTTTCAGGGTAAGCTGCCCTAAGTATGAGAAAGTCACTAGGAATGTGGGTTAAACAGTTGTGGGAATCAAGCTGATAAGCACAAGAAATTAAAACTGTTTCAAAAGCAACTGTAAGTGGGATAAATCTTTGGAAAAAAATTAATCTAGCAGACAATCGTGGCAAATTCTGAAGGAAGTTGGGTTTCTCTTAAAATCCATTTGGAACAGTTATGCAAATTTCAGTTGTCATGAAAATATTAAACAAAAGCAAGTGTTCAATAGCCCAGTCTGTTTCCATTTTCATGAAACAACTTTATTCATTAGCCAATCTATGGCCTCACATTTCTGTCACTGGAATGAAAAACAAGCATTATTGATTGGAGTCAAAAGGGTAATAAAGTCACAAGGAATGTGTCAAAATACTCAGTTAGTGACACGAAAGTCTTGCCAGCTTGTTTCTTCCCACAATCCTATTCCAGAGAAAGTCATCACAATCTTAAAACAGTCAAGGGAAAAGCTGGAAAATGACAGCAAGGGCATGAGAAATTCACACACTGGAACATACAGCGGGCTTCTAAGAAAACAAATCTCCTGCCCCTTCACTAGTTAGGATATTCTCCCTAATCACCCAGCTCTACTGGCCAGATAGGACTGAGAGAGGCCTTAGCACCACCACAGCCAACAGGGCAATCCTCTTCCTGAACATTCAAATGCTGCTCCCTGCAGACAGTGTGGAAGCAGCTTCTGTCACTAAGATGTCTGCAATGACCTCATCCATGTCTAACACCCTTCAGATGAACAATTGGTATCTATACAGATCATGTGGTTTTAAAAACATTTCCAGGTTTAGTTGCTGCTACCCATGTTGCAGTTTCTTATCCCTTCCCCTACAACCTGTATCACACGCCCAAAACCACTTGTCCACTAGAAATAAAGGAAGGAAAAATAAAAGCAGATCACAGGATCGGAAGTCAGAAAAGTGGGCAGTAATTAAGAACAAAGAAAATTATTTCATAATGCAGTTTCTACTTTGGTGCAGTTTTTTTTTTTTTTTTTTAAAGAGAATATTCAGTTTTTCAGAGGGCAAATTTAGTCAAGACAATGTATTGATAAGGCAGCACAGATTATTGATAAGCTGTGTAGAGGTAGTTTCTCCAAAGGGAGAGAGAAAACGGTCGTGGATGTTTTCTGCCTGGGGGGACATAAGTTCCTAAATAACTGAAGAATTACTATGTAAATAAATTTCTGATCAAATCTAAACACTGCAGTGCTGATTTTTCATTTACTATGGGGTTGGCCAAAAAGTTCATTAGAGTTTTTCCGTAATATTGTATGGAAAAACTCAAACGAACTTTTTGGCCAACCCAAAATCATATGGTCTAAAAAGTCATGCTATCCTAATTTAAGCAGTCTTTTTACACATGTTTAAAGCAATATTAATTAGTAATATCAAGTAACAAGATTATGGTTTGTACAGGAATAAAGCAACCCCCCAAATTAGGCTTAATTAAGGCAACTAAAAAATAACAAATACTGACAGAAAGCACACTTTATACATCTATGTGTGAAATCAAACTCAAATGTTTAAAAATGATATATCCATTTAACTTAAATTCAAGACCATGCAAATTACTTACTGATATGATTATCTGTTTCACAAGCTTCGTATCATCAATACAATCAAAGGCCGCCAGTAAAACCAAGTGGGAATATTGGCCCTGCAGGAATTAAAAACCAGTAAAGGTTAAAAGATACACAGATTCTCCCTTTTCTTTCACCCATGGAGTTACTTTATTAAGGTTATCAACCTGACAACTTATCCAGCATAATAGAAATGGGATAGATAAAAGTCACTCAAAGAAACGTGCTCTCTTATCAGGACCTAGTTAATTACATTCTAGGTTGAGTAACAAAAAGAAACAGATGAGCACATTCTTCAATATCAAATAGCTAAGACTCATTTTTGAAACTAACCAGATATCTCTCAAAAACAGGTATCCTGTTAATGAATAGCTACTTTAAAATTAAATTCAAAAGAAAATTACAGTCAAAGTGGGAGGAAAAAAGGACTATAAAATAATACGTTAAACTATGCATAGCATTTCAATCATGAAAATAAAAATATATAAACTTAGGTGTAATAAAATAATATATATAAGATATACATAATACACACACAAGAAATACGGAAGGAAAAACACTGTCACCTTTGGGTTGAAGGATTACAAATGATTTTTCACTTTCTTTTGAAAAATTACACAATTGCTTTAAAATAATCTTATATAATTAAAATAGAAACACCAAAAAAAACTAGAAGAATATACTTATATACTGCATATGAGAACAAAATAAAGTGAATTGCTTTTAAAAATTACAGCAGCATGAGACTATATAAATATACATTAGGACATTCACAATTGTCACTCTTTAAATAACAGAATTATTTTCATAATGACGACAGTGTTCCAAAGGTTTAAAGAATTTCTACTTTATGTTAAAGAAGAGTTTTCAAAGCTGGTGGCATATTTCTTTTCTATCCCAGATGATGATATAAATCTTTTTTTTTAAACTCTAGAGGTATTTGACTTTTGCTACCAACCAATGGGTTTCCCTGGTGGCTCAGCTGGTAAAGAATCCACCTGCAATCAATACTCATTCAGAGACATATCTGACAAATATGGCAGGAATAGCATCTCAATCAGAAACAGACTGGAGAAAAATAACAAAGGTCTAACATCTTTACTATACATATAAGATCAACAATCAACTAAAAGGGGGCTAAGAACATGAAGAATCAGTCCACAAAGTACAAATGGCTTTAAGTATATGAAATAATGCTCATAAATTAGGGACAACAATTAAAACAAAATACCATTTGCTACCTAGCTTATACACAAAAGTAAAAGTCCTTGATAATACACTAATTTGGCAAAGGTCTGGGGAAAAGCAGGCACACTTTTATGTTGCTAATGAGAATGTAAAGTGGTTCAACCTCTTTAAGGGCAACTGACAGTAGACTAAAAATTTTAAAGGCACGTACCTTCTGATCTATCAATTCTAGTTCTAGGCAGGTATCTTACAGACATGCTTCCACATATGAGCAAAGGCTATGCCCTGGAGAATTATTTGAAATAAAAAACTAGAAACTACCCAAACGTCCAACAGTAGGGACTGGTTAAATGAACTATGGAAGTTATATAATATAAAGTCAGTAACAAGAAAGAGGTAGAGAGAGAGATATATATAGAAATAAAATGATCCCTGAGATGAATTAAGTGAAGGAAACAAAGTAGTGAACACTGTGCTTACAGAAAACAACCACTGGTTTTCTGGTTCTTTAAGTCCCATACACAGAAGTGTGCCCAAGTGCAAAATATCACTGGGTGAATACAGAAGATGGAACAGAATTTAAGTGAGAAATAGACAATTCTACAATTATAGCTGTAAGTTTTACGACACTTCCTCAGCAACTGACAGAAGTAGACAGTGATAAGTAAGTCAGTAAAAACATCCATGATCTGAAAACACTACCAATCATTTTCATCTAACTGACATTTATAGAGGACTACAGCCACACATTCTTTTCAAGACATTAAGATAGACCATATGCTGCGCAATAAAATAAGTCATAAATTTTAAAAGACTGAAATAATACAGAGAATGTTCTAATATATGGAAATTAAACACTTCCAAATAACCCAGAGACCAAACCCATGGACAGTATTAGTTTATCTCACCCCCTTAGAAGCAACTCCTTAAGATAAAGCAGGCACTGCATTGCTAATTTGTTAACTTTGCAATGCCTTGTGGGGATTTGGTTCTCCAAAGAAAAATTATTGTTGATATAACAAAATTGGAAAACAATCTAACTTTATTACTGAAGACTGTCTTTTACTATTAACATCTTTCATAACTTTTTCTTTTGATATCATTTTATTTTTAAATTTTTATTTTATATTGGAGTACAATCAATTTACGATGTTGTGTTAGTTTCAGCCGTAGAGCAAAGTGATTCAGCTATATATATAGAGTTCTCTGTGCTACACAGTAGATCCTTGTCGATTATTCACTCTCTATATAATAGTGTGTATATGTTAATCCCAAACTCCTAATTTATCCACCCCCCCAAATAAGGGAACTTGCCAGTAACATTCTATTTTTATTCATTTCTAAATCAAAATAATCAAATAAAAATGCTATACAAGGGAGGGGGGATCAGGATGGGGAACACATGTAAATCCATAGCTGATTCATGTCAATGTATGGCAAAAACCACTACCACTACAATATTGTAAAGTAATTAGCCTCCAACTAATAAAAATGAATGGAAAAAAAAAGAAAAAATGCTATACAAGAAGATTTAATGATGAATTATGAATCATAAAAATTTTTCTACTTTGAAAACAACTCACTAGAGAATCTCTTATTCCATTTTGTTCCAAGCAAGTTGGCTGCCTTCTACGTGGTTTTACACTAACTCTCTTCCTAGTCTAGGACCCTACAGAAGATGACAGGTATGTATATAATCTCAGAGATCTAATTTATCTGAGTTTGAATTATCATTTAGTATATCAAGTATTCACTAGATGCCAACAGTGCTTATTGGAATTTTTTACAGGGAAGAGTTGCTGATATCACTCATTTTTAGTTCACCTGCAAATTAGAAGCTATAAAACATAATATATAAAATAATTCAAAAATTGAAAACTAATGCTTATTACTACATATATTTTAGAATTACTATGGAAAATGATTTAGTTTATTTAAATACAGAGATATTATTTTTTGAGGTAATTATTTCCTCAAAAGAAACACATTTTATATCCTCTAATTTCATTTGAAAAGCTGTTAAAACATCTCCAAAAGATTTCAACGAATTATAAAACTTAGAAATAAAATTTTCTTTGACCACACTAAAGATTTAATTGAAGAGACAAGTTTGACTTTCTGTTATGTTTTTGAATAAAATTTTCTTTGACCACACTAATGATTTAATTGAAGAAAAAAGAGAGACAAGTTTCACTTTCTGTTATGTTTTTGATGATAATGAAAACAGGTAACAAGTTTCTGAAGTGCAGTTTCCCAGAGACTAAATATTAAGGTCTTCAAAATTATCTAATAAAAATGGAAAATTGCCAAAGTACAATGTCAAATGAAAAACAAACTATTTTGTGTAAATTTAATAATATGTAAAAATACATGTATAGGCATATATTTAGATTTAAATGAAATGAAATAACAAGTAATTTTCTTGATAATTTTCTAAATTTTTCTAATTTCCTATAACAGATACAAATGCATTTTACTATTAAAAAGTATTAAAAGAGATATGCAGTTTTTATACTTACATTAGCCACCTTTTCAACATAAGTCTTCATTGTTTTAACAATCACTTTTCTGTCCTTAAAAAAGAAAAATTGTCTCAATGAACTTACAGTTACAGATTTTGTTATAGAATAACTATAGATTAAGGTATTTTCATAGTTAGAAATTTTATACAATCCTAAACGTCCACTGGAGTGCTTTTCATTAGTGAAAACAGTTATTTAGCCAGAACAAAAAAATGCAATATATTCTAAGAATTCCTCTCAGAGCTACTATAATCTTAAGACTTCTTTGTGACATTCCATTGAGACATAAATATGGAACCATGAAATTATCAGCTGCAAGGTAAGTCTGGTGAAACTACCTTCCTTTATACTAAAAACTGAGATCCCTCTTCCAATATCTGAGCTGTCTTCAAATGCATAAAAGTCAAGCATACAGGTGGCATTCAATACATTATTTACTGAACAGAGATTACATTTGTATTAAAAACTGGACAAAGTACAACTGTCCTTTAAAGGGGAATTATACCAATTAAGGAAATGAGGATCATTTCTATTAAGCTTCTGTAATTAATATGAATCTGTAGCATTTCCCTCAAAGTACTTAAGACCCAGAGGAGCAATGTATGGCTGCACATTTTCTTTTCTTTCCTCTTCCTTCCCAGCACCAAGATCATTCACTGAGGAATCAAAGAAACTGACAGGTATCAACACTTTTAAAAACCCGAACATAAACACTGTTTGGGCTTCCCTGATGGCTCAGTGGTAAAGAAACTGCCTGCAACGCAGGAGACACAGGTTCAATCTCTGGTTGGGAAGATCCCCTGGAGAAAGAAATGGCAACTCACTCCAGTGTTCTTGCCTAGAGAATCCTATAGACAGACAAGCCTGGAGGGCTATAATCCATCGGGTCACAAAAGAATCGGATGCGACTCAGCAATTAAACAACAAATACTGTGTTTATTTGCTTGACAGATCCCTTCCCATACAATGACAACACAAGGTTTTCAAACTTGAAGACTCCAGCAGAGAAGAAATAAGAGGCTCAAAGAGGAGCCAGTTTCTGTGAGGCCTTGAGGTACAACTTTGCAAAGATAACGCTGTGCACAACAGGGAAGACCCCAAGGAGACTGAAAAGGTCCAAGGAGAGGCAGCTCCTGACCGGCCCTTACCTTGGGCGTGCCATGCCAGAGGCAGTGCATGGCCACTCTGGCGCCATCGTGCGTGTGTGCCAGGTACACCACTGCTTCTCGGATGGCTTCAATCATTTCCTGGGGAATAAATGCGGTCAGGGCTTTGGTTTACTCTTTCCTTTTGCTTTTTCACAATCTGTCTAGTAAGGAGCGGTAATGCACAGAGAATGAAAGGCAGAGAGTACAGGTAGCAAACAACTTAATTTTTAATTTTGTAGACAGGCATGCATACATATAACCACTTCCTAGAAACATTCTTTTCCTATCAAGAGCAGTAAATGTTGCCCACAGGCAATTTCTATTAAAATACCTGAGCTTCATCAAAGTCTATTCAAAAAAGTATGTATACAGTGGACCCCTGAGTGTGATGTGAACCAGAAAGGTTCACTTACACATGAATTTTTTTCACTAATATGTACTACAGCACTATACCATCTGCAGTTGGATAAATCCCCATCCCTGATGGGGTAGGGATGATTACAGGTGGGTTTTTGACTGAAGACAGGAGTGTCAGTACCCCTAACTCCCATACTGTTCAAGGGTTAACTGTAAATATATAGTATATTCTCAATGACTTTTCAAGAAGAAAGAAATCTAAGAACTGGCTGTGGTATAAGAAGAAAGCTTTTAACTTAAAAAGCCAGATAAAATAAATAAAACATTCTTCCAAAAAAGTCACATATAATGAGCAGAAAGTCAAAATAATAATTTTGTCTGAAAATGTTTTTCTTTTAGTTTATCAATGGATCACCTCTGGAAATCACGTTAATAATTCACCATCAAGACACTTAAGTAACATTTCTCTTAAGGAAAATTAATCTCTATATTGACATTTAGACTAGGCCTTCACTTACCTTTTAATAAAACCCAGTCATTAAAGTATTATGAGGTAATTTTAGCTATTTTTAGTCTTTATTCTCTGTTTTCAATGTATATATATATTTTGTAATTATATTTGGAAGACAAGCATATAGGACAGGATGAGTTCTGCCAGCCAATAGCTGCAGGGCCAGTTTAGTCCATTCCCAATTTTAAAAATTTATATTAAATAAACAAAGTCTCCTGCCAGGAAGGAGAAAAGTAGCCCATTTTTATCAATAAGGAACAAAAAATTCCACCCTTAACTATCTTACAACCCTTTTCAAGAGTACAGCTTTCAGCTTACAGATCTAAACTTACAAATCTCTTCAAAGCTATCCAGTTGGGGAGTTACACATATATTCCAATCATGCTTCTTTCATCTCCAAAGTTTTTTTTTTAAGTCTCTCTATTGAAAATGCCGCAGGGGCCACAAAGATTTGTCTGTTTATATTCACACTAAGTTCCCAAATATTTTCTGGCTATTACTAAAAAACATTCAACACTAAAAAGATAAAGACTTTATGGAGTATATTAAATGATCATTTTCTCAGTTCTGAAAGTAAAGTCCTGCCTCAGAAAATCCAGAACTGTGAGATACTGGGCAGGAAACAAGCACGATCCTCCCAAAGAGAAGCAGCAGCTGTTATAAACTACGTGCTTAGATAGGTGGCTACACTTGGAAAACTATTTTGCATGTCAATTTTGAGAGGGTCAAAATTCCTATGAATGTTCAATCTGGCATATTTGTAAAAAAAAAAATGTGAATCTCATTATTTGGTTATTGCTTATTATTAGAATGAGAACAAATGGACAGTGAATTCACAGTATGATGAAGCAAGCAAAATTCAAGGGACTAAATGAATTCTCATCTATACTCCCATCATTGACTTGAAGGGCAGTGCAATTTACCTTCACTCTCATATAAGGTCCAGTCTTTCACGGTCCATTTAGTTTTACCTAAATATCCTCCAGTCACCTTTTAACACTGATATAATTTTTTTTTTGTATCAATAAAGGTGAATTTCAAACTCCTTGAATGCTGAATATTCCTCCATGTGTTAGTTAATTTTCTGATTATGTTAAGCTAGAGTATACTCTCTAGATTGTAATTAAAATATGAAAATTCAATGGAACTGATAAAACTATGGTCAGGTCTACTGTCTTTCTAGCAAAAGTCTAAATGGAATTTAGTCTAAATTCCATAGACTAAAAAGTCTAAATGGAAGAAGGCGACTTCTTCAAAGGAAGTGGAGAGTATTATCTTTGCTAAATAAGGAAACACCACCAATATACATCAAAGCAGTATTTCACATTTTTACTCAGCATTCAATGTTTCAGTTTAAAAACTAAAATCAAGAACTTACTGATCTTAGCTTTGGGGGTGCATAGGTGAAAAAGTCCAAAAATACTTTATGTACCAGTGAGTGCTTAATCACAGCTTCTCTGAAAACAGAAAAAAAGAGTCAGAAATGGTAGTATAATAATACAGAGGTAGGTAACCTTTGTTGTCCTAAAATAATCAAAACAACTGAAATGGTTTTAGCAAATGTCATTTGTCATAAATAGATTAGCTTCAGCAACACCAAGACTTGAAAAAAAACTTTCAGACCTATAAAAATAGTGCCATCTACAACCAAGACCAGACTACAAATTTCTAGTACCTAATCAGCAAATATGAAATTGCTGTTCAAAATATATTCAATTTTCTTAAATAAAGCCATTAACTTTCTTTTACCCAACAATGGACACGTGATTAGAAATCCACATGTGGACTATATTTTAATGGCTATTTTTTTTTGTCACATCTCCTTTATAATGTATCCTTTTTACAAAAACATTTCAGCAGTTAAAACCTAAACAGATCAAAACAGTATCAGCAATTGCAACAACACCTAATTGACCCAAGCCTCCTAGTGTGACACATGATGAATTCAGATGTACAGTGTAGGTTAATGATCAGGTACCAAATTTAAGTTCACATGGAATATCCAAGTAGAAGGCAAAAATAAGCTGTTTTTAATGGCAAAGCACTGTTCTGAGCACTTTGGAAATATTGTTTAATTTTCATAAAACTCTATGAAATAAATACTATCATCACAATTATATGGGTAGGGAAACTAAGGCACAGAGAAGTTAAATTGCCAAAGGGCACAGAGTCACTAATTGAGGGAAACACCAGGATTCACAACCCAGGAAGGGTTCAGAGCAATGCCCTAATGCCAAGTAGGCCACATGCATGGACTTTTAAATCTCACAATCCAATTTATATAGTAGACCGTAACTGGCAAACTATTTACCTTTCCTATGCAAAGTCTACATAAAACTTTTCCCTTTCAAATGCTATTTGTTAATAAAAAACAAAAAAAGTTTTCTTACTTTTGGGCCATTGGAGTTAGAATCTGTTTCATTTCATCCATGATAAGCTCTGATTTTTCTGGCTGTACCTCTAATACTTTGTCCAGAGTTGGGTGATCTGCTGACTGCAAGAGAAGAAAAATCAAACCCCTCTAAATTTGATCATGTTTCTCCAACTTTAGAACAAAGAAAATCAATTAGAGTCATTTTACATAAACTTAAATTTTTAGATTTCCCATAACAAAAGCACCTCTGTGGATACACTCAGAGTAGTTCCTGATTATCTAATTCTCATTTGATATACACTATCGTACTTACAGGCTAAATAACCAACCAACTCAACAAGTCAGCCAGTAAAGACCTGCCAAGCACTTAACAAGTGCCTATTCACAAGGTCAAGTAGTCAGTTAACAAATTCTTGCCACCATGTGTTTTGTGATTAGCTGGATATTCCTAGAGGGACTGTGACAAAGGAGCACTAAGTTCAAGCCAGGAGCTGAACCTGCCCAGCAGAAGCAACCCAGGAACCAATCCATCTCCCTTGAGATCAATGTGTGTACTTGCGTCTAACGTCTGCACTAGATCCCTTAACTGTCCTAGTCCCACTACTAGCCTTGTAGTACACCCAGGGTTGGGTCTCTCTACTCTGCGTCCTCTCCACGTAGGACCCGGAGAAGGGTCATCCACAGCCAACACGGAGCTCGATGCCCTTCAACCAGGGCTGGTTAGCAGGTGTTTACAAAGCTCCACTGATGATTAAGAATCTTCTTCCTAGGTCTATCTGACTACTGTAGCAACAGAAGTACTGAAGTGTACTTCTAGTACAGAAGTTCAAGAGTACCTGTGAAGGAGTAACACAAGCAGTTTTAATTTATAGGGGATTTAAAGATCATGCTCTGGGAAAGAGAAATTTAAGTATGATCACTTGCTCAATACACCAGAGACAAAACATTCCAAGAGGATAAAGGTTAGGGGACAGTCTCTTAAAGGACCAACCAAAGGAAAAATATATTCTGAAAATAGGGCACTGGAAGGTAAAGAACAGCACAAAGGAAAAGTAAGTCTCGAGGAAAAAACTGTCTTGAAGCATCACCTTGTAAAGCTGGAATGTGTTCCCATAGAGTTCTTCTGTCAGCATGTTCCTCTGCTCCAGGATGGCCTTGTCATTGTAGGCGTACTCCACAATGGCGGACGCTTCCGCGTGCCGCAGGAGCTTCCTCACGTGGCCTTTAAAGCTTCGCATTATCTCTGCGATCTGTGCTTTACTCCTAAATCCGATGTGACCACAGGAAAAGTAAGTGATACAAGGAGAAAGCTGGGTGGTGATAAAACACAACGCACTTCTCCTGAGACCTCTCATCATTGTGTGTGTGGAGGGGGGGGAGTGACTACCCCAGAGAAATGCTCTGAGAAGGAAAATCAAATTGCCTTGTATATCTACCTTGTATTTCCTTGCTATTTTCCCTCTTTTTGGCCATGCTGTGCAAATTATGGGAATCTTAGTTCTCCAACCAGGGATTGAACCCAGGCCCTCAGAAATGAAAGCATCCTAACCACTGGACCACCAGCAAATTTTCTATGTGACTTGGGGGGCAGCCTGCCTGGGTTTGAAACCTGGCTCCGCTGACCAGCTAAAAGCGCCTGAACAAGGTATTTAACTGCTCTGTGCTTCAGCTTCTTCAGTCATAAAATAGAAAGAATACGGTTACTATGAGGATAAATGAGTTAAGACATGCTGAGAACTGTAACCAGCACATAGTAAGTGCTCAATAAATGTCAGTTCCTATCAGGAAACTGTTTAGCTTGAAAGAAGCTGGGTAGAAGGAGAAAAGGAGAAGGTAAAAGTCAAAGATGCAGGATAATACGAATAAAACATATTCCAGGATTCTCTTTGAAAACAGGACTTAATCACAAGTATTTCTATTCTATCCTAAAATAATCAAGAGGCCAATAATTCTAGTCAGGAATACAGTTTTTAGGAATTTTCCAGCTGTACTTCTTTGTTGTTGGTTAGCACATTTGGGCACATTATTACACTTGGGAGGGCAAGACAAGTATTAATTCCACCTGGTTTAGGAAATCCTCCTGTCTTGACATTTCCTAACCCACTTACCCTGGTCAGGTCTACTCATTTGCCCTTCCTACCACTCCAACCTCTAAATAACTAGTGACTAATTAAAAGTTTATTATAACCATTTCTCTTCTTCCAGGACTTCAAGATACACTTGTAAGGTCAAAGAAGGCAATACTACCTTCTACATTATTTCAATAACTTTTTTTTTTTTAATAACTGTTTTTTAAGACCATACTCCTTGCAAACATCTGCTTAAGGCTACCATTATGGTCACAGATTTTTACGAAACATTTATTTGCACACAATAGGTTATCCAAATCTTAAAAAAAACTAATTAAAATATTTTATAAATAAAACAACTCACCCATACATGAGAAACTTCTTAACAATATTTCTGGAATATTTAGCTTTACTTAACTCAACCAAATCACCTGAAAAACAAAATACATTACAATGATTGGGTAACCTCCAGAAACAAGGAGAGAACTGAATGCACAATCCTGGGAACACAAACAAATAGCTCCCTATTTGTCTCAGGCAAAAAACAAACAAAAAGTGAAAAGGTCCTGCAGAGGACGCTCTGCTATTCCTCAACAGAATTCTTTTTCAACACAGTGTTGAGTATTTCAGGAGAAAACAAGCAACTTTATACCAATGATTACAAAATACATGTAAGAAAATACCTCGCAGTTCTTCAAAAGCTTGTTTCCTTTGCTCTTCATTGCCAAACTGAATGTAACACTGGATCACACGAGTTGAATCGTGCGCAAATGCAATCTGTAGGAAAACAGTTGGGGCCTTTAGACAAATTCTCCCTGAAAATGTATGTTTTTATCATATCACTTATGATGTATTGCTCCCTCTTTTACAACTCCTTGTGAGGAAAAAAAAAAAAAATAGGGTCTTCATGGCTAATCAAATCTACATTACTTGGGAGTAAAATTCTTTATTTAATTGTTCAGAATGGCACTCTTTGGTTTTGCTGGCTACTGTATGGCATTGAGATAGGAATGGATTTAACTATTTTTAAAGATTTTATCATTATAATTAAAACCAAACCAAATCTGTACAATCATTATACATACTGTATTTCTCATTTCTCTGACAGTTACTTTCCCTAAAAGAGGAATTTTCCAGTGCAAAAATTCTATTACGCTGTGATTTTTTTTTTTTTTAATATAAATGATCTAGGAATGGTTGGCTTTGACAACCAAAGTCTTGCTACATAAATAATTATATCCAGATACACACTGGCAATTATATTATGAGCTAATCACTCCATTTCTCACATTTTCATTATAATTCCTGAATATACATCCAGTTATATTCCTAGAAAAGTATTTCAAATCTGATTCTCCAACCTTAACCCCCTCACAACTACTGGATGGATTAGATCCTCATGGATGGACCTGCCGATCAATTTTCTAAAGCAATAACCATAGATAATCAGTCATGCAATATTACTTTTTATATACTAGTCTATTTCAATAGTGCTTATTACCTGTTCCTAAGTCTGTCTTTAAATTTTTTAATTCTAACAAATCAGAAGGTAAAGGTGTATCTTCATCAAAGTCACAGATTGCAGAAGAATTTGCTTAAGGGAGGTCTGTTTAGACTTTTTTATAAAAATTTAAAAATAATTTTAAAAAATCAGTCTGAGATTTCCCTCGTGGTCCAGTGGTTAAGAACCCACCTGCCAATGCAGGGGACATGGGTTCAATCCCCGGTCTAGGAAGATCCCACACACTGTGGGACAACTAGGCCCATGTGCGACAACTACTGAGCCTGTGTTCTAGAGCTGGGAGCTGCTACTACTGAAGCCCATGTGCCTAGAGCCCATGCTCTGCAACAAGAGAAGTCACTGCAATGAGAAGCCTTTGCATCATCACTACAGTAGACCCTGTGTGTCCCAACTAGAGAAAGCTCAGGTGCAGCAACAAAGACCCAGTGCAGCCATAAATAAGTAAATAATTTTTTTAAAAATTAGGTTGTTTTGTGCATATATTGATTACCTACTATGTAACCAATATATGTGGTTTAAATTTATTTTTCCAATGTAGACTTAAAAGTGAGTTGGTGTTATTAGATATTTATAGATGAAAGTAAGTTTATGAGAAATTAAGAAACTTGCTATCCTTACAACTCTGGAAAGAATTTCTTTGAGCCCAGATGCTGTTGTTCTCCACCCACCGCCACCCCCACCCGCCCTGCCATTTGCCATGCAGTAATGGGGCCAGATGCCATGATCTTAGTTCTCTTAATATTTAGTTTTAAGTCGGTTCTTTCACTCTCCTCCTTCACCTTCATCAAGAGGCTCTTTCTTTAGCTCCTCTTCGCTTTCTGCCATTAGAGTGGTATCATCCACATACCTGAAGTTGTTGATATTTCTCCCGCCTATCTTGATTCCAGCCTGTAACTCATCCAACCTGCCATTTCTCATGATGTGCTCAGCGTATATCACATCTCATGATGTGACAGCAGACAGCCCTGTCATACTCCTTTCATAATCTTGAACCAATTAGTTGTTCCACACTTGCTTCTTGTTCCATAACGCATACACATTTCTCAGGAGACAGGTAAGATGGTCTGGTATTCCCATCTCTTTAAGAGCTTTCCAGTTTGTTACGATCCACATAGTCAAAGGCTTCAGTGTAGTCAATGAAACAGAGGTAGATGTTTTTCTGGAATTCCCAAGCTTTCTCTATGATCCAGCAAATGTTGGCAATTTTCTCTCTGATTCCTCTTCCTTTTCTAAACCCTGCTTAGACATCTGGAAATTCTTGGTTCACAGGATGCTGAAGTCTAGCATGCAAGATTTTAAGCATGACCTTACTAGCATGGGAGATGAGCGCAATTGTCTGATGTTAGCACATTCTTGAGTATTACTCCTCTTGGGAATTGGGATGAGGATTGACCTTTTCCAGTCCTGTGGCCACTGCTGGGTCTTCCAGATTTGCTGACATATTGAATGTAACACTTTGATGGCATCATCCTTTAGGGTTTTGAATAGTTTTACTGGCATTCCATCATATCCACTAGCTTTATTAACAGCAGTGCTTCTTAACGGCCACTTGACTTTGCTCTCCAGAATGTCTGGGTGACTGACCACATCATCATAACAATCTGGTTCACTTAGATCTTTTTTGTATCGTTCTTCTGTGCATTCTTTCCATCTCTTCTTGATCTCGTCAAGTGTCTACTAGGTCTCTACCGTTTCTGTCGTTTATTGTGCCCATCTTTGAGCAAAATATTCCTTTGATATTTCCAGCTTTCCTGAAGAGATCTCTAGTCTTTCCCCTTCTGCTGCTTTCTTCTAGTTTCATGTACAGTTCACTGAAGAAGGCGTTCTTGTCTCTCTGTGCTGTTTTTTGGAAATCTGCGTATAGTTGGATATGCTATTCCCTTTCTCCCTTGCTTCTCGCTTCTCTTCTTTCTTTAGCAATTTGTAAGGCCTCCTCAGGTAACCACTTTGACTTCTTCCTTTTCTTTTTCTTTGGGATGGTTTTGTTCGCTGTCTCCTGTACAATATTACGGACCTCTGTCCATAGTTCTTCAGGTACACTGTTTACAAGTTCTAATCCCTTGAATTTATCAAATGTCTAATAGGGATGATGACTAAGCGAAAGGATACAAAGTATGCACTGGTTACCATAACTGCTGGCACACAGTAAAGAATAAATGGGCTGTCCTGTCTGAAGGCACAGATTAACTCCCGAGTCCACAGGCATCAGTAGTAACAATAACCTAAGGGTAAATGAGAAGCGTCTTGAGCGTGCATTATTTATAAATTGGGCATAAGAGGTTACTGTTAGAGATGGCTAGTTCTATCCTAAAAAGATCTTGCTGGCTTTAAGAAAGCAACAGCTGGAAACTTGCTATTGGAAGACAGTCCTTCAAACTGCAATAAAGCATTTGTTTAGACCTATGTATATGTATGACAAAGGCAGGCCCTCAGGGTCTCCAAAGATACTGAGTCTGTTGGCTTACAAGTGAATATCACTAAAAGTGTAAAAGTGTTAGCCATTCAGTCATCTCCAACTCGGCAACCCCATGGACTGTTGCCCATCAGGTTCCTCGGTCCATGGAATTCTCCAGGCAAGAATACTAGAGTGGGTAGCTGTTTCCTTCTCCAGGGATTGAAACCGCATCTCTTGTGTCTCCTGTGTGGCAGGTGGATTCTTTACCATCTGAGCCATCAGGGAAGACCAAATATCACTAAGTATTTATCCAAATACACAAGAATCAACAGAAGTTTACTATAAAACAGGATTAAACAGCAATAATGAAAATCACTTTAAAACTCCCAAATCTACTATGTTAAAGATCTTTGCATAATGCTTATAAAAGCAAGGAAGAAAGTAATATGTTTGCTTTGCACATTCAAAATAGCCAGCATTTAGAACCTACAGAGTTCACAGTAAGACATCCTAACAAACACTGTTGAACTAATAAATTCCCTGAGATAACTTTAAGAGAACACTGAGTGAGTGAAAGTCACTCAGTTGTGTCTGACTCTTGGCGACGCCATGGCATATATAGTCCAGGGAATTCTCCAGGCCAGAATATTGGAGTGGGCAGCCTTTCCCTTCTCCAGGGGATCTTCCCAATCCAAGAAATCAAACCCAGATCTCCCGCATTGCAGGCAGATTCTTTAATAGCCAAGCCAAGAGAACACTGATTTATTTTAAATAAATTATTTTAAAATGAACAGCCAAATACTTGATAGTCTTTTTGCAATTTCCCAGCAGTAAGGTCTCTATTAAATTTTTCAGAGAGATTATAAAAGGTATTTGAAAACTGAGGCCAAATATATTAAAAACAGAAACAATTTCATCTGTAATAAATAATCAACTACCCTTTACTGAGAGAGAGTCAATTTAGTTCTTAAAATTGCAACTATGAGTACGCCCTACTTACAGTTTTAATCTTCCCTTGAATCAACTTCTGCAAATCACTCATCAACTTCACTCTTTTCTCTTTATCACAATCTTTTCTATAAAAGAGGCAGGAAACATAGCTTAAGTAAAGACATTATTTTAAACACACAAAACTAAAAACCGTACCAATGTACATTCACACAGTTCAGTATGATCTTCCCTTCGAAGAAAGCAAACCTTTGACATTAAAATTACCATTCCAGAGCAGCTAGAGAAAAGCAATTTTCTCAAAGGCAGAAACTCATCTCACAAGGTATAATTTCATGCATCAATCTAAATCTTAACAGCCAGAACTTCAAAGCAAAGCAAATAATAAAACAAATCCAAGATACCAAATACGCAAGTATTTCAAAACCTAGCCAAAAAGAACTATCCTCCATTTTCTCAGAAATTTCTCAGGAAGGACATCAAATCCATTTTAATTCTCATACAGTTTCCTAAGCAGATCTTGATGCCATCCTAATGATTCCACGCATTTCTGTAAAGGGCACACATCCAGACAGTGATGCTTCTCCTGGAGTGTTATGAAAACTCCCTAAATAACCGAAGTGCTATGCCATTTATTTTAGGACATCTCACTATTTACAAAGTACACTGTTACTCCTCCATCATCTCCAAGGGCTCAATAAAGACGCCATTGGCTAGCATTACCTTCTTAAGATCTCCCAGATTTGCTTTGCCCGAACGACGATGTCATAGTTGGTTTTATCACTGAGTTGCCTGCTCTGCTTCAGTTCTTTCTTCTTTTTTTTGAATTCATCCCATTTGGGTTTCTTGACTGCTGACTCTAGTCATTACAGAAATTATTTTCAATTATACTTAACATTCTCAGTGCCATAAACCCAGCAAATTTGGTACCTATGGCAATCAGTAATCAAGATCAATACTCATTGTAGGAACTAGAAGGGGGAAAACATTCCCTATCAACTTAAACTTTATTTCATTTTCTGAGCAGTTTACATATTTTAAATTTGGTTGATACCAACTGTTCACTCATTCAACAAATTGATTCTTAACAGGACACCTATTAAGAAAAAAAAAAAAGGAAACTAAAAGGATTATAAAAGCAATTAAAAATTTTAAGCATCTTTTTCCATTGTAAAAATGAAATTTTACTTTAGAACATAAAGATCATTGCACGTTAGGTATAGTCAATTCTCAATGAAAACAGAAATTAGTCCAAGTTAACATAGGAAAAACAATAGTCACAAATTCACTACTCTGAGTGCTGTTATGTATTAAGTAATTTTTACAACAGCTCTGTGAGGTGGGTACTGTTATTATTCCCTCTCATGTCAGGGAAAGAAACACTGGGTAGATAAACTCCCTATCCAAGGTCACTTAACTCCTAAGTGGCAGAGACAGGATGTAAACCCAGATATGGCTCTGAAACTTAATATTCTCTGCTGTCTCTAACTCATGACAATGCACAGTGAAAATTTCTAAGTTCTCTACAATTAGGGTCATCCTATGAAAGTATCTATCTATTGCTTATTTTTTTATCTTCACAATCTAAGCAACTTATTAATTGAATAAAAAAAAATCCCAATGAGGCCAAACAAAGAACAACTTAATAAGATGGGTATTATTTACATGAGTACCCTGCAAAGAACCCTTAGGAGAACTGATTATTTCTAGATACTGCCCTTTCTCTGATTAGAAAATAAACTCAAAAAACAAAATTCTCCTATAATCTTAAAACCTAGAGACTAAAATTTCATTTCCTTCTTGTCTTTTCCCACCACACATATTTTATGTTAATTTCCTTGATGTTTTTCTCCAAAGAAGACATACAGATGGCTAACAAACACATGAAAAGATGCTCAACATCACTCATTATCAGAGAAATGCAAATCAAAACCACAATGAGGTACCATTACACGCCAGTCAGAATGGCTGCTATTCAAAAGTCTACAAGCAATAAATGCTGGAGAGGGTGTGGAGAAAAGGGAACCCTCTTACACTGTTGGTGGGAATGCAAACTAGTACAGCCACTATGGAGAACAGTGTGGAGATTCCTTAAAAATCTGGTAATAGAACTGCCATATGACCCAGCAATCCCACTCTTGGGCATACACACTGAGGAAACCAGACCTGAAAGAGACACGTGCACCCCAATGTTCATCGCAGCACTGTTTATAATAGCCAGGACATGGAAGCAACCTAGATGCCCATTAGCAGATGAATGGATAAAAAAGCTGTGGTACATATACACACTGGAATATTACTCAGCCATTAAAAAGAATACATTTGAATCCATTCTAATGAGATGGATGAAACTGGAGCCCATTATACAGAGTGAAGTAAGCCAGAAAGATAAACACCAATACAGTATACTAACGCATATATATGGAATTTAGAAAGATGGTAACGATAACCCTATATGCAAGACAGAAAAAGAGACATAGATGTATAGAACAGACTTTTGGACTCTGTGGGAGAAGGTGAGGGTGGGATAATCTGAGAGAACAGCATCATGTATATTATCATGTGTGAAACAGATCACCAGTCTAGGTTGGATGCATGAGACAAGTGCTCAGGGCTGGTGCACTGGGATGACCCAGAGGGATGGGATGGGGAGGGAGGTGGGAAGGGGGTTCAGGATGGGAAACACATGTAAATCCATGGCTGATTCGTGTCAATGTATGACAAAAACCACTACAATACTGTAAAGTAATTAGCCTCCAACTAATAAAAATAAATGGAAAATAATAATAATAATAATAATTTCCTTGATGTCTTTACTTAAACATTATTATACTCTAGGTATTCTTCCATGAAACTAAATATTCCTCAAGAATGTAATTTTTAATGGCATATCATATACTACAATGTATTTTACTCCCCTTACTGCTCACTTACTTATTCCCAATCTAATAACAGAGGATTACAGGCAACAGAGGCATATTTACTATTAATATTAGGACATCATATACTATACAGCAGAGGATAGTAACCGATCCACAGTTCATTTAATTGTAAAAGTATTTGGGCAGCCTTGACATATGCCATGTTGGGCTGCAGTAGATATAACCAATTTTGGGAATGACCAGTATCCAGTCCCCCTCAGTTGCTGGTATTAAAATGAGAAAATCAGAGTTCTACTTTGAGATGCGGGGAACTTATCTCCTATAGCAAAAGGAACAAGGGGCACTCTTTAATGAGAATGTGTGTGCACTTAAAATGCAGGTATCAAGAATGCCAGTGTGGGGACGTCCCTGGTGGTCCAGTGGTTAAGAATCCTCCTTCTGATGAAGGAAACGTGGGTTCAATCCCTGGTCAGGGAATCCCACGTGCTGTTGGGCAACTAAGCCTGTGAGCTGTAACTGGATAGCTCATGCTCTCTAGAACATGGGCTGCAACGAGAAGCCTGCACATCACAACAAAGACCCAGCACAGCCAAAAAATAAGAAAATTTAAAAAAAAAAGAATACCAGTGTGGAAAGGAAGAATTAGGATCTATGAGAGAAGCAAGGTAAGAGTAGATAGGCAATAGAAACTGGAAGAAAAGGGGAAAAGAGAAAAGGGCTAGACCAAGAAAAAATCCTTCAGGCCTCATGAGAAATAATGAAAATTTCCCTGCTCTCCTCCCTCCCTACGTCTCTGTCTTAAGGCTGCTGTCCCTCCAGTGAGCAGCCCTAAGCAGAGCAGAGAGCAAGGACCAGGGCTAAAGGACTGGACTAAGAAGGCCCCTTGGCAGTGGTCTCAGTTGGCAGCAAAAGGGCAGTGTCAGGCTCCAGCATGCTGGAGAAAAAGGGAATGAAAGACAGCAGAGAAAGTCTCCTGACGCTGCAGAGAAGGCACCTGCAGGTCAGCAAGATGCACAGCATCTTGGTTGTACAATAGAGAGCAACGCTCTGAGTTAGAGACCACCCCTTGAACATCACCATGATGAAGAGAGTAGTAGTTTGTTTCAATAGACAAAGAAGAGCCTGGCCAGCATTTCTAATCAGTTAGCAACCTAGCCTGCACCAGTTCAGGTCAAATCTATCATGTGTATTATATACCTTCTCTGGAACGGTTTACCAGGTCTGAGCCATATGGTAAGCTGGTACTCTTAGAATGGCCTGAACTCTGTGACAGCAGTATCTACATGTTTCTCATTCACCAGGACACTGGTTATTTAAGGCTGGCTTCCATGCTGATTACCTGGGGCTTGTACCCTCACTGATTAATTTCTTTTCACTGTCTCTTGATGACAGTGTGCAGAAAACTCAAGTATTTGTTTGCTGAATGAATGAGTTCATTAATGTCAGCCTACAGAAAGGAACGCTTCATTGAGATTCCAATGTATAAAGCCCATTACAACTTAGCCTAACTCCACAGCCAGGGGAATTTAGCAAGGGCCTAGGAATTCTAAGCACTAGAGGACAATTTTGTAAAAATAAATAAGACACTAATAGCAACTCTGGAGAGTAAAAATAAAGACACTAGTAGCAACCCTGGAAAACGGAGAAGATGCTTTCTGTTGTTTATTTAATCCCATCTACCACCTTCCCATCTCTACCCGAGATACTGCCTGTCACGGAACAAGAACAGGAGGTCTCTAACAGACTTCAAGAGTCCCTGTGCACAATGGTGCAGGCAGGGCAGGTCAGTTCAGTCGCTCAGTCGTGTCCGACTCTTTGTGACCCCATGAACTGCAGCACACAGGGCCTCCCTGTCCGTCACCAACTCCCGGAGTCCACCCAAACCCATGTCCATTGAGTCGGTGATGCCATCCAACCATCTCATCCTCTGTCGTCCCCTTCTCCTCCTGCTCTCAATCTTTCCCAGCATCAGGGTCTTTTCAAATGAGTCAGCTCTTCACATGAGACAGGGCAAGGCTTGTGTAAAAACCACGCTGAAGAAATCAGTGCTTACCATCACTTTTACTGTCTGACTGGAATTTCCTCTTCTGGTTGAATTTATTTGCCTGCTGGAATTTGTTCTTTGGTATTTTATCCCCTTGCTGCTTATTCTTGAACTGCTTCACACCTTTTTTCCCAGGTTTTGTGGCAGTTTTCTCAAAGTTCTTAGATCTGATTTTAGGTCCACCTTCCTTAACTGTTTTGGGGAATGCCTTTGAAGAACCTGAATCTAGTGACAATAATAAATAATTATTAGTTCAACGATCCTGGGCCTGGATCTTTTATCCACTGGGCTGTATTTGTCACAGAACATTACACATATTTTAGTGAAACATACTTTGTCCTTCTCTCAAAATGGAGCACAGAAAGACTTAAAAAATTACAACAAAATTTAAAAACTTCCTCTGATGATAAAATTATAACACAGGTTCATTATAGAAAACCTACAAAGTATAGAAATACATAGTAAAAACTACTCATAATTCTAGAGATAACCCACTACTGTCAGGTAGGTATATATCTGTTTTAAGCACACATCACAAGATGAGATATTATTTACGTCTTCATGTGTGTGTGTATTTTGGGGGTTAACAACATAATAGGAGTCTAAGAATAAAACGAACATTTAAAACTTAGAAAGTACATCATATAGACAAATTCAAAATGTTTATATCGCAAAATTTCTAGCTACAAGAAAAAAACACCAAGACTGCTTAGGAAATTAGTCATTGATACAATTCTTGACTTTTCTACTTTGCAATACTGACACCTGATGGAATAGTAAAGACATCACAATTAGAAATCCTGAAGATTTGGCTTGCCAATAAACATATTAATCACTCATACACAGTGACACTTTGTCCACTATTTTAATCCTAACTCTAACCCACGAATAGATTGGAATCTGCTACACCCCCTCTCATCCCACCAAACCCTCCCTTCAATAGACAAAACCACCACATGGGAAGCATGTTTTGAGTATCTTACCATTGTTTTTATGAAATTTGTTTTTTTCTTGTGATGTCTTTGTATCTTTACCTGTTAATTTTTTTTTCCCTTTGACTTCCATTATAGCAACTCTGGAAAACAAAAACAAAATCCAGAAATGATCACTAAATTGCTCTCATCCAATAAAGGTCCTTAGTCGTCACTGCCCCATTTACTCCTTGACCACAGATGCAGGACAAGTTATCTGTGTCCCTGAGGAGTCCAGGAACTACACAATCACTATTTCTAAGATTGAAAAAGTAAAATTCGACACCAATACAGAAATAAGAACACCCCCCCCCCACACACACACACACACCTTGACTAGCGAGTGATGTTTCGGAGGCAACATTATAGTGACAGTAAAGGTTACAAATAAATCATTATTTACACTAAGCAGGCTACAACTGTCAGTGTTTGCATTTCTGACAACAGCAGGAGGATTTTTGTGACAAGAAACTGACAATATTACCATTTCCCCAGCCAGGAACAAACAATACACTACACTTAATCACATTCAAATTTAATGAAATAATACAAAAGATTATCTAAAATCTAAAAGTTTCCTATGTAACCCAATGTAGCTAAAACAAAAAACAACTTCAAATGTTTGTTATTCTTTTAGAGGCAACTAATAATTTTCAAAGACCTCCAAGATAAGACTGTTGACATACGGAATATTTCATTTTAAAGGAATCTGGCTAGCGGGTTATTTCTGGATTGAGACCCCACTGTGCTCAGGACAAATAACAGACAACCCTTCAGCTGCCCAAAGCTCCAGAAAGCAGAATTTATCAAGAACAAAAGCTACTATGTGTTGTCTATTTCTGTACCTTCCAAAGCTGCATGTTCAACTCATTTCAAAATATCTAAAGCTGACCCTCTAAAGTAGATGTAAGGGATCCCTGACAATTCCAGATCTTTCTAGACAAGAATTGTCCATTGAAGAACAACACATTTCTTAAAATATTAATAGGTACAAGAAAAAAGGGTTCTGGAGTGAAAGGCATTTAGGAAACACTTAAATGAAAACAATTAATGAGGAAAAAGTGGTTCAACCTGGTTAGAAAATCCTGCTTACTTTAGCTTGTGCTTGGTGATTAATGGCTTAAATTAGCAAATTAAAAGAATCTAAGAATCTGATTTTCCTTAAAGAAGCCTCATTAATTTTTGCAACACATATAATATAGGTTAGTGACTTTAAATATACATGGGATTCTGAGAAGTCAGCAAGGAAAGATGAATAGAAAAATGGGTAAAGTGTAAGAGAGAAAAATAACCAAAAAACATTTAAAAAAATGTTCAACCTCAGAAACAATTTTAAAAAAATATATTAAAACAAAAAAGAAAATATTATTCCCTCTATGGACTCATAGTATCTTTATTTTGTTGCTAAAACTATTACAGTTTTGACATCTCTAAGTTTCTGTGTCCTTTTACCATGGTCCACCCTTTTTTCTTCTTAGCACATCTTTAATTTCTGGCACTTCTTCCACGTTTATCTCTTCGTATCCCTGCACAGGTCCTAAAGTCAGTCATTCTTCAAGGAACCCTGATTCCTCATGCTGAGATCTGAGTGCTAGGTATGCTTGTCACTGTGGTGTCACTGCTTCTTGGTCTTTTGACTAGACAAGGCTAGGTAATATATGTATGTACATTAATCTTCTGTGTACAAAGAAACCTGTATTCCTGTATCATTAAGTTCACACTAATGTCTTGAACACGAAACATGTGCCACAGGGTTATGGTTGGTAAAAACAAAATTTATCAACTACAATATATTTATTTACAGTTTGTCATTTCCCGAACAGTATCCATTCAAAACACTGCTTTTCAGTTAGTTAGGTCAAATGTTTTCCCTTCACTCCTTCAGTGAGGTCACTGGCGGTGGGGAGGCAAGCAGGTGATGCATAGCATGTGGGATCTCAGTACTTTGAACTCAGCGTCCCCTGCATTGGAAGCCTGGAGTCTTAACCACTGGATATACATCTGTACTAGTTAGATTCATTTTGTTTAGGTCTGCATTCCATTTCCAGGCATGGCAGTTGACTTTCTTTTCATTCGCCTAGGGTCAAGATCATTCTTTTTGGTGTACAGTGTTGATTTTGACAAACCCACAGTCATGTATCCTCCACCAAAGCACCTTACAGCACTGTCCCACAACTCCTAGAGGCTCCCTGTGCAGCCCCTTTGCACTCATCCTCTTCTGGCTCTCTTGGCAACACCTGATCTTTTTTTCTACCCTCTAGCTTTGTGACTTTTCAAAAATGTCATATAAATGGAATCAGACAGTATACATCCTTTGGGGTCTTGCTTCTTTCATTTAACAAAATGCGTTTGCTTGTAGACCCTGTACCATAACATCAAACCATCACATTCCAGTGTCTTGAAATCATCTGTTTCCCTTCCATTACTCCATTCAGACACTTTATCTCTTGTTCAGATTGTTTTCTGCTGTTAGATTCAATTTGCTATGATTCCACTCCCTGCTGCCTGATTAATCGTCCATTATTACATCTATTCCATGTTATTTACCTGCTCCAACACCTTCAGAAGTCTCCCACTGCTTACAGGAAAAATTTCAAACTCAGTCTGTGTGCTGTGCTTAGTCGCTCAGTTGTGTCCGACTCTTTGGGACCTGACAGACTGTAGCCCACCAGGCTCCTCTGTCCATGGGGATTCTCCAGGCACGAATACTGGAGTGGGTTGCCATGCCCTCTTCCAGGCGATCTTTCCAACCCAGGGATTGAACCCAGGTCTCCCACATTGCAGGAGGATTCTTTACCAGCTAAGCCACCAGGGAAGCCCTGGTAAAATTTGGCCCTAACTCACCCACATCACACCACCACACTGAAGAAAACTTTATTCCCTCAGTATTCTTTCTCATAAGCCAAAATTAAAAGCCATTCTTTATTAGTACCCATCCTTCAAATCCAGCCTAAATGACAATTTCTAATCATTTTCCCTCCATATGCCTTCCTTATTTCTCAAATGATTCTCCTTATTCCTATGGCACATTCTGATGAGCTTATAACTTAACATTTTGAACTTGAAATGCATTAAATACCTACACATTATGTACTAGAAAGGTAATGGGTTTCTAAATATACATATACAAACAAACAAACAAACAAAATCAGTGTGCTGTAATAGAGACAGACAAAGAGAAAATCAAAACATGGCATACCTAAGTACTATAACCAAAATACACAGAAAGTGTTGAGAGTCACAGAGCTGAGAGAACCATGAAAGAAAACAGTAAAGATTTCCCAGACACAGAAGGACACGTGACTGATCCTGAGTGATCTTGACTCCTCTCAGCAGACTCAGCACTGCACTTTGAAAGTACTGACCTTTCAATATCCAACTTCTGAATGCTGGCATTCCTTTCTCTCCTCACTTCTCTCTGACGATCTCATGCAATCCTATGACTTTCTATGCTGGAACCCCATGCATTTTTCCATCAGGAACATCTCCTTGAGCTACAGACTTGTGTATCTAACTGCTCCCCTGAAACTTTTAAGTGTCTAACAGGCACTTTCCACCCAACAGAACCGAAATACTGAATTCTTTAACTATATAATCACTGCAAACTACCCCCAAACAATAACATCCTAACCTAATTTTGCCCATTTCATCAGTAGCCCACCATCCATTCCACTGTTCAAGGAAAAAACCCAAGATTTACCTGTAATAGTTTGCTCTTCTTCCTCTGCTACATTCAACTCTTCAGGAAGTCTTCTCCAATCTTTTAAAAACACCTCTAACCCTTCAACTTCGATCTCCACGACCACCGCCCTAATGCACAGCATCAATAATCCAACTATATAATCATTTACATTCCAAATTATTATACATTTTCCAAAAAGAACCCGGGCCTATTGTGTTTCTCCTTTGCTTATAAGCCTTTCCTGTGCTCTACAAAGAGGAATATTCTTCCGTTGTAGAGAAAATCAAAACTCCCACCACGGCTTTCAAAGTTCTACAGAACCTCGACTCTCCTTCCCGTATTATCTTATATGTCTGAACTTCCAGCTCACTACCTTGGTCACCTCTCTACAGCTCCCACCTCAGGGACGCAGCTCAAGCCACTGCCTCTGCTGAAGGTAGTTTTCCCTGGGCCTCCAGATTTCAGGGTTGCCTCTAGCCACGCTCCGCGTCTCGGCTTAAAGATCACTTCCTTAGACTCCCCTATCCTTTATCTCGGCACCCAGTTCGTTTCCTTCCAGCGCGTACCACTTGCAACTGTACATTCAGATTGCAAACTGGGCACCGGGCCCTGACCGGGCGCAGAGTGAGTGTCAAACATACAACAGAAAGGCTGAAAGCGAACTAGCCCGGACCCGGACTTTAGAGGCTGAAGGTAATAAAAGCTAACCCAGCACTCTCTAGGCAGCGTGGTAGGGACACGAGTTGTACACTCGCCCTTGTCCCCAGGCTCCCGTCAATCCCCAAACTCCCACAACAGAGACGGCCACAGAAAGCCGCCCGGCGGGTGACAGGGTGAAACCTCTACCTCAGAAACCCTCCGACTCCAGCACCGGGCAGGGAGCGAGGCCCTCCCGAAGCAGCCGCGGAGTCCCCAACACTCACCGCACACGTGTGGCCCTGACAAGGGCGGGGCCCGGCTCCGCCTCTGCGCCTTCCGCTTCCCCGCCTTGCTCCGCCCCCTTTTTCCCTTCTTCCTCAGCCGAGCTAGAGTTAAGGGACTGGGAGGTGCCGGAAAAACGGAAATTCGGCGTTTCTACTGGTCCGCGTCTAGTCATACGTCATCTAGAGGCGCGAGTGCGGCGCCACGGGAGTTTTGGCCCTAGAAAGTATCCGTGGTCAATGACGTGCTGGTGGCTACTCAAAGTGACGTTAATTAACCCTTTCCCTTCCCGGCCGCAGAGCGGGCTGCTTCTAGTGAAGGCAGACCGATTGTGGAAGTGGAAGGTTGGCTGGCCGGGCTTCTACTTGTTCTTCAGTCGCTAAGTCGTGTCTGACTCTTTGTGATACCATGAACTGCAGCACGCCAGGCTCCTCTGTCCTCCGCGATCTCCTGGAGTTTGTTCAGTTGAGTTAGTGATGCTATCTAAACATCTCATCTTCTGTCGTCCCCTTCTCTTTTTGCCTTCACTCTTACCATCAGGGTAGCAGGGAGCATTAAAGGGATATCTCGGTAGTTGGCTATGATTGCGATCTCGTTTCTTTCTGTTTCTTAGTTGGATGGCTTTGGGCAAATCCCTCAATTTCTCTGAACCTTGGTTACCTGATCAATAAATTATAGATGGCTAAGTCATACATGGAAAGCGCCTAGCACAATAAATGATTTGAACAAGCGCTCAAGAAATGCTTGCCATTTTAAACCTCTGCGAGTTCCTCCAGACGGTAGTTACCTCACTTAAGGCTTTAGGAAATCAGACTAGTTAGGATGTTATCCCCATCTTACAGATGAAGAAACACACCACAAACTTGCTCTGGTCAAACAAAAGAATTTATTCTCTAACAAAATTCTGGAAATCATGCTAGTACCGAGGTTGTGCACCCTCTGAAGGTTCTAGGGTAGCATTATTTGCCCCTTCCAGCTTCTAGCGGTTCCAGGCATTCCAGAGACTGCAGTCTCTGCCTTTGTCTTCATATGTCTTTCTCTTCTATGTCTTCCTGTCTTCCATATATTATAAAGACACTTGGCTTTGGATTTAGGGCCCATCAGGATAATCAAGGATGCTCTCATTTGGAGGTCCTTACTTAATAATATCTGCAAAGATCCTGTTCCCAAAAGCAGTCTCTTTCATAGGTTCTGCGGGATGGTACACTGATATATCGTCTGGAGGGCCACTGGGAAAGTTGAGGAATAGGACTTGATCCCAGGGGTGTCAAGCATCAGATTTTACTGTCTTCCAAATCACATGTTTCCCACCTCTTAAGGCATCAGACTGGTATTTCACTACACTTTGCTTCTTGAGGACAGGGACCATCATTACTTCCCAAACACCTATAGCACTATTCAGCACATAGACAGTTGCTAAGTACATTCTGTGTGCCTTAAGTATTAGTTTGGATAAGCTCTTTTAAGTCTCATAAGAACAGTTAAGTAGGTCTTTCCCCTCAAATTATGTAGAAAGGGGAAACATTCAGTAGTTTTGATCCAGTCAGTCTGACTCCAAACTCAACATGACTGACTATGGACTACTATCTCTAATTCACAGATCCTCCAGTGAAAGCTCAAGAGGAGAGAATACGGAACAAGAACAGCAAAAGGTCCATTGCAGCACCTGTTAGGCAAATAGAATGGTATGTACTAGCCAATAATAATGATAAAATCTTCATGTATACACCCTACCTGAAAGAGATATATTTATATTTTCAACACCACAGTTTGCATCACCCCACATCCTCTCAGACAGATCCATGTAGCTGTCAAACGTATTGGGTTGGCCAAAAAGTTCATTTGAGGTTTTCTATCCGATCTTACTGAAAAACCCCCAAACAAACTTTCTGGCTAATCTATTACATCAAACTCTGTTCATCTGCCTTCTCACCAGGGAGAAAAAAAAGTCACATACCTAAGTCCTAGATGATTATTATGATGTTATTTATCAAATCTGTGTGCTGTCAAAAATTTCACAGTAAGATTGACTTGAGTGTTTGATTTGTTTGGAGTCAGTTGGAAGTATCTTGTAGTTTCATAGGATAACAACAACAAAAGTTTTCTATAATTTTACAGTTAACCAAGTTAATTCTTCAAATATCTAATACCTGTCCATTCTCCCTATGCTCCATGCCCCTGCTTCCCTCCCAACTTCTGACAACCATCAATCTATTCTGTTTTTATGAGTTAGGGTTTTTGAGATTACACATATGAGTGAGATCACACCATATTTGTCTTTTTCTGTCTGACTTATTTCTCTTTTGTTTCCTGACTGCAACACATCCTTCTCAGTTTCCATATTTATATCAGAGTTCAGGGCTAGGAGAATGGAGAAAAGATGAAATCCTCTTTTTTCCTCCCAATAGGGCTCTATCCTTTCATCCCAGAGGGAGAAGACCTGGCAGTGTTTCCTGTCTATTTAAACGCCTAGAACTCAGTCACACAGCTGCCCCCAGGACTGGAAGACCATCAGACATACTGTTAACCAAGCGTTTGGATTCCATTCTTTTTCCAGTACTGTAGTAAAATTACAGGTAACTTGGCAAATATGCTTTCATCCAGCAGCAAAGATTTGTTATTTAATCTGGTTTAAAACTTAAAATAACTCTAACTAGTAAGCTAAAACTTAAAATCATTGTGGTATCCAAGGTAGTGGATCTCAATCTTGGCTACACATCAGAATCACTTGTGGATTAAAAAAAAAAAAACCAACAACAATAATTCTGATTTAATTAGTCTGAAGTGGGACCTGGCCACTGAGAATTTGGAAAGTTCCCCCAGATCACACTAAGGTGTGGCTAAAATTGAGCTGCTTATTTAGGGAATGGAGTTCAAGTTGGTGATTTGATTTGATTTTCCAGTTAAATGAGGATTAAACCCTGTAACCTTCTGGTTCCTCTTTTTGTGGTCAGCAGAATTAGGGAATTAAATGTAAAGTGCACTTGTTTCTCTAAGTAGAATGTCTTAGATATAACTGTATCTCTCTTATTGCTTGAGACTTCCTGCAGTGAGTTAACATCATTACATACTGAAAATGGTTTAATTTGAACTATAAGCTTTCAAATGTATTCCGGAAAAAGTTCGCTTTTTTTTTTTTTTCCAATTTGTTACTATTTTGTTCAATTTTCCTCTTTTTCATAAAAATAAAGTGTTAGGTGTCAGCTCCCACACATCTCCCCTCCCTCCAAATCAGTTCTTTAAAGTTTTAACTAATGGATTTTTAACTAACGATGTTCTTTTTGTGTTTCCCAATGCATAAGCAGGGATAAAGGGCATGTTATTGATGTAAAACATAAGTGGGACTTTGGCAACGATTGGGTTTTATTTTCAGGACCTATTAGAATCATAAATCCATGGAAACGGAGCAGTTGGCAACACATTTTCCTTTAGTAAAAAAGAACTGCTTCTGAGTAGAGCAGATTATGTCTTTCAATACACATTTGCTAAAAAGTGCACAAATATAAACATTAATTGTGCATTCTGAATTTCCAGTTACTGTGTAGTAGACATAAAATTGACCTTGTCCTAGTTTTACTTTCTTTGATGACATTCTTAAGAGCCACAGAAAAATCAGATCAATAAGATGGTGGCTCAGTTGGTAGAGAATCCACCTGCAATGCAGGAGACCACCTGCAATTCAGGAGACCCAGATTCAACCCCTGGGTCGGGAAGATCCCCTGGAGAAAGGAATGGCAACCCACTCCAGTATTCTTGCCTGAGAAATCCCATGGACGGAAGAGCCTGGCGGGCTACACTCCATGGGGTCGCAAGAGTTGGACATGACTTAGTGACCAAACCACCAGCACCACCAAACATAAAATTGACCTTGTCCTAATTATACTTTGTTTGGTGACACTCTTAAGAGCCACAGAAATATCAGATCAATAAGATGAAAATGTATCTGATTGTAGTATAAAATACCACTTTTAATGAAAGATCATATCAAAGATTAGTATCACTTAAAGCCCATGAGTCATACTTAACACTGCACTATCATAGAACGTAACTCCTCAAGCAACGGGTACCAGGTTTTAGCAAGGATGGGAACAATGAACATGTTTTTGGTTTAACTTTTTGCTGAACTTTTGTTTTCAGGCTTTATGGAAGGTATTTCCTCTGCAAATTAGTGACTGGTTTTGACTTGTGATTTCCTTGATTTCTGAGCAAGCTCATTAATAAATGAATCATTTTATAACTATTTCTCCCATTTTACTTTTAAAAACTATAGAAATGTTAAGTCAGTACTTAACAATGATGTCTAGCTCTATATACCTACTCAGTTTTCCTCCTTATTTCAAGATGGAAAAAAGATTAACCAATAACCTAAACCCATTAGGTCACTTTGAATTTTCCAACAGATGCCAAGATAGAATTAGAAGGCCAAGACATGTATTGGGGGTGGGAAGCCTGTGAAAGACAAGGAGAGAGAGAACAGGATTAAGTCAGAAGCCTCAGGCCATAATACTGATCAAATCCTGATCTGAAGGGACTGATGGACAGGAGAAAGGTGTGGTAAAAAGATCTTTTGATTGAAGGTTCTGAGACTGGTAATCATACCCTTGTAAGGTGAAGACTACTACAGAGATCCTTTTGCAGTGACCATGGGGGCTAAGAAGTACTGAGAGGCGCCTGAGTTGATCACCTGGGCCCTACAGTGATCGCACACATCCCTGATGTAGAAAAGCAGCCTTACCTCTTCCTGCTGATGTGAGTTCATCACTGCTGCCAACATGGTTGAGAAGGAGTTCCTCTTCTCACTGTTGGTCCTGGACACAGTGACTCCAGAACATCCAGGAAGCATCCATAGCTCAGCGGAACTCTTGCTCTACCCTCTGCCAAGAATGTTTCTCCTTTGCAGAGCCCAGAACTGTAGGAACAGAAAGCACAAATTGCCCCAGAGGACCATTTAGAATGATAGCAAGTGGGGCCATTCCTGCTTCTGCTCCTTAGTTCCCAGGCCTATGTAGTTGTCGTCTTTATAGTACCATATAGAGATCTCTCGCTTGGATTTATTCTGCATTCTGGAGGACAGCATCCCATTTTTGTAGATGACGGCCTCTGAGCTGGTGCTTCAGCTGCACCTTTAAAAAGCCAAAGCGCAGCTGTGTCGCATGGCTGCCTCTGGGGGAGCAGTGTGTAATGTGTCTGTGGATCACATGACCTCCTTTGCTGTGACGTGTGTTCCCTACTCAGATGCTATGTTGTGTAGTTTTCCATGACTATAGATCAGGTGCTTCTTAGCTTCTGGACAGTGGTCCTGGCTGAGGCTCTTGGGCAGGAAAAGCAAGTCCATACTTGAAATAGGACTCTCTTTATCTATGAGGAGAAACAGCTGGCCCTTCCAGAGCAGCAGGCGCCCAATGTCATCAGCTCATCAGCAGGTGACCTGCTGGTCTCTGGGAAACAGTGCCAGTTCAAGGGCCCAGCACTGGTTTCTGTTGCTGGCGGGTCTCCATTCAGAGGACTCAGTAGTTAGACTGGCTTTGGTAAGTGGAAGTTCACGCTGCTTGGCCCACCTGTAGCCTCTGCCACTGTCACTCTGGCTACTACGTTCATGTACCCACCTGGCCAGCTCTAGAGTGTCTAGTGTTGCAAGCTCACTAATGTCAACTGGCTGAATCAGCTTGTCTTGTTGGTTTTTCAGTGGTTATTGTGGATGCCTTTTGAGGGCTTCCTTTGTGGCTCAGATGGGAAAGAATCTGCCTGCCCTGCAATGCAGGAGACTTGGGTTCGATCTCGTGGTTGGGAAGATCCCCTGGAGAAGGGAATGGTTACCCACTCCAGTATTCTTGCCTGGAGAATGCCATGGACAGAGGAGCCTGGTGGGCTACAGTCCATGGGGTCACAAAGAGCTGGACACGACTAAGCAACTAACACTTCGTTGGGCATTATCATGTGAAAATGGTCACCTGCTGTGTCCATTCCCATCTGCCTTTACCCTGGACCTTGTTTCCCACTGTCCTTTTCCTTCCAGGTGCTGGGCGGGTTGGGGCATTGGCCAATGACAGCAATTTCTACATGCTCTCACCTTGGGCCATTTCTTCTTCCCCATAACCTGGATGACTAGGTATACTCTTGCCCATTAGGAAGATTCCCCCCTCTACTGTCTCTCACCTGAATGAGGTTGTAATGCTACTATTTACTTTCAGTTTGTACCCCCAAACCTTGCCAATTCACCTGTCAACTCTGCTGGGGCCTTTTCCTCCTCCATCAGCTATTTGTAAGGCTCTACGGCCACAGAAGAGAGCTGAGGAAGGAGGGCTGATGCAATCACGTGGGTGATGCGGAGATCGAGGCTTCCTATTTGTGCAGCCCACTCATGCCCTCTGGTCTTCCTTGGGCTCAAGCTAGGACATACTATTTCCATGTTCTAATGGATTGTTGCTGGGCCCTTTGCACTTTACGGAATGACAGGGGAGCCAGAACCCACCCCCCAGTGGACAGCTGTGGGAGGACGGCCATTGGACACTATGGTCACGCACTGCCTCTCTCAGATCTCAGTAACATGCTAGGAGATGCATATAATTAATTCCCCATTATAGATGCTCTGGCCTTGCTCTAGAACCCCAAGGCTCTAAGCTGTGATTCTCCTTGGGCTTACCATGAACGCTATGCTGCATCTTTTCTTACCACTGACACGTCCCACACCACAGGGTCTACAGATGTTCTGCTCTAAGTGGGGAGGCTGCTTTTGCTAATCTTGGCCCTGCTGTACAGTCCTTCCTGCCCCAGGCTCCACTCAAAGCTGGCAGTCTGCCATGCCCTCCAGGGCACGGACCAGACAGAGCAGGATTCCTAGATGTGAAGTACTTGGGCGCCAGAATGTGAAAAGGCTCCCCAGGCATGTACTTCCTTCTTTGTAATAGGGAATCCGAGATGCAACCATGTGTCTTCACTTTGGAGGGATACCCTGACATGTCCCTGACCCTAAAAATGTGCACCGCCTTTTTTTCACTCCTACTCTTAGGACTCCTGTAAGCTTTATTGAAGTGGCCTGTCCTTGAAACTCTTCAGCATTTATTTCCCATCTTCTTGAACACACATTTCTTACCAAGGTCCCGAGCGTACTAGTCATGTCTTTATTTCACAAATGTAATGAATTGGTGTGCTGTTCTGCGGGATATCCAGATGGCCCAGATCTCTTTGGACTATATTAAGACAGAAGGTGGGCGAGCTAACACAGCCCTGGTGCAAAACTGTAAATGAATACCGTTGTTCATTCCAAGGAGTGTGAACTGTTTCTGATCCTATTTTCCATATACTTTTTCTATCCTATTTTACCATCTGCTGCGGTAACTCAGGCATTTCACCTCTGCTCTGCGATTGGAGTAAAAACTTAGTGTTTGCTTCCTTCTTCCGGGGTTCATGCTGGAGTGTTAAATCCCATGTTCCTAGAAAGTGAGTCCAAATCAAAGTTTTCCCGCTTGTTCTCTTTGGCCTTCCAACCCCCTCAAACCCCAGTCCCTCGGAGGGCCTCTCCCCTGACAGTGTATGCTGGCCAACTTCTGCTGGTTCTCTGGGGGATAATCTCTCTCCTCCCTCAACAAGCTCAGCATGCCCTCTGTTGGGTTTAACCCAGGTGACTGGCCAGGCAGCCAGGAGAGGCAGTGGGAGCTGCTCCTGAGGGCAGGGGGTCAGGGAGCAGGTATTGTCTTGTAGGGAGAGGCCTCTATGGTGTCTTCCTGCTCAAGCAGAGTCTGGATCTTAACAAGGCAGTGCGGGCTACCTCTGCAAGTTCGCATGTTCAGGGCTGTCGGCAGAGCCAAACTGGGGGCACCCATTCATGCACCCACTCCACAGCTCATGGTGTCAGGTTGTCCCGGTCAGGGCTCTGGCTCCTGTGTAGCAGGATGCCCTGGCTAAGCACTGAAACATTCTGGAGATGCACAGTTCCTGAAATCTTGGGCTTGCTTTTCATGTCATCCTCTTCCCCTGCCAGAGACAGCAGCCTCTTTGCAAGTGACCAGGGATGCCTCCACCTCCCCCGTGAGCCTTTAACCATCTGATTCCAGTTCTCATTGTCACTCTGCAGGGAATCCTCCACGTCCACTCTCCTTGTAGACACCGAACCCCCCAGTCTTGGCTCTGAGTCTTCACCAGCCAGCCCAAAGAATCCTCAAAGCTGTTCTTGGGGGCTCTTCCTGTACGATCCTTCCCCATCCTGTTGTGGCTTGCAGCAGCCCCAGAGCCCCTGGTCTTGGTCTGGACACTGCGGATGCTGAAGGTTTAAGAGCGTGGAGGCCTTCAGCCAACCCACTTCTACCTCCTACAGCAGGTGTCCTCTTGAAGAAAGACCTGAGCCGTACACTCTCTGCCTGTCACTGTTATGTGACTGGTTTAATGGCAAGACCAGGACAAGAACCAGAATGGTCACCAGGGTTTTAGAAGCCTAATGTTATGTCTTTTCTATATTTGGGGAGAGGGGACAAGATTAATTTCTGCCATATATTCTTCAATGTATTATCTAGTATTTAGCAACTCAAAGCAACAGGTCTTCAAAAAAATCTCAAAAAATAGCTCCTTGGACAGTAAATTATACTATACAATTAAAATATGACTTCACACTGAAAGTAGAAGTCAGGTTTTGGGAGCTACACAATCTAGTGTTTGTTTTAAGACACCTTATTGCTGAGGTTGACTATGTGCAAGACAGGGCGCTCGTGGGGACTGTCTGCAAGACAGGGAGGTGAAAACAGCAATCGAGAATTTTAAATTTGGTGGCCGAGTATCTCACATATGTTAACATCTGAATTTTTAAAACGTCATATCATTTCACAAGGATTAGCTATCTGAGAGCAAGGAAACTGTCCTTCTTTTGCTGTAGTATCTATAGTGAAAGTGAAAGTCACTCAGTTGTGTCAGACTCTTTGCGACCCCATGGACTTGTAGCCCACCAGGCTCCTCTGTCCATGGAATTCTCCAGGCAAGAATATTGGAGAAGGTTGCCATTCCCTTCTCCAGAGGATCATCCTGACCCAGGAATCGAACCTGGGTCTCCTGCATGACTGACAGATTCTTTACCATCTGAGCTACCAAGGAAGCCCACTGTATCTCTAAGGCCTTATACATTGCCTGGCACATAACTAGTTGTCAATAAGATTGGTTAGATGGGTATCACTGTTAAGCTATAACTGCACAAGTATAAGGATCACAGCTATTTTATTTGCGGGCACACAGTAAGAACTTAAGTCAACAAATTTGGCAACTATATTCATTCAGTGGCTATTCTGTCCTAGGCACTGTCCTGGGATATCTATTAGTCAACAAATCTAAGCCTTCCTGATAAAAAACACCAACAACCACAAGCAATAAACAAGGGCATGATAAGATATGTTAGAAGTACTATAGTAAAAAGAATGGAGTTGAGTAAAGAGAGAACCAGACCAGAACAGGTTATACTATCAAATAAGGTGGTAAGTGTAGGTCTCACTAAAGAGAGATTTGGGAGTCTTCCAAACATACATCTGGAAGAAGAGCCTTCCAGGCAGAGGAAAGAGCTGAAGCAAAGGACCGAGAGCAGGAGTCATCACCCCTCCTGACTCTGTCTTTGAGGAACAGGGGAGGGATGGGTGGGCGGCTGGAGTCAGCCAGGGAGAAGAATAACAGGAAATAAGTTCAGGAGGAGGGTGGGAGTGGTTTGCAGAGGGTGAAAGGATTTTTTAGGCCATTTTAAGGACTTTGGGTTTTACTCTTGAGTGAAAAAGAAGCGCTGAGCATGGAGGGGAGAAAAATGATCTGACATCCAAACAATAAACTTTTGCAGGATTAATGAATATGTGAAGTAGATAGAATCATGCTATTTTATTGCCCATGAACTGGTTCTATAAAACTCATCATGATGATATATTATTTTTTTGCTGGTTTTTCCTGACACTCATTCTTTATCTCTAGGGAGCTGCTTGTCTTATGTAACTTGATCATTCCCACTTCCAGCAGCAGCAGGAGGAACTATCTGCCAACCACTTAATCATGACTAACTAGATACCATTTGATAGTTTTAAGAGCATTTTTCACATGTATTGTGTCACTCAAATCATCCAAACTGTATGTAGTATTACCTTACAGATATATCACAAATACAGAAACAAGCTCCAAGAGATGATGTATATATACTGCCCACAGTCACACATTTAATAAATGGCAGAGTATGAATTTTGTCTCCTCATCTAGTATTTGTAGAGCTACCTTCCAGGTCCTAAAGACAGAAAATGGCTACATTACTCTAAGAGGGCTTTAGAGTTCAGGTGGGAGGCCAGGGTGGGAATAAACAAAAATATGGTAAATATCAGAATAAAGAAGTAGAGGCAACGCACCAAAGTTTTGTAGTGTGTTCAGCAAAAAGGCCCATAAAGAGGACGATGGTCACGATGGTTGGTGGCCTTAGATACACTGAAATGGGTGGGGTTGGGGGGGGTGGCAGTGGTGTGCTCAAGTAGTGGGAACAGTGCTGGCAGAGGCTTGGAGGTGCAGGCGAGCACTGTGTCCCCTGGCAATGGCTGGAAGCTCCATTCTCAGTGGAAGGAAGTTGTAGGAAACAGGATTATAGCGAGTAGAAAAAAGCCACATGATATAGAATCTCAAGCCTCAGACTATGACCATCTGTACTTTATCTACTGCAAGTTGCCAATGATTTATGAGCGGAGATGATGTTAACAAAGTTTTTGTTTTTTAACCTCCTTGAACTTTTTTAAAGTTCAATATAACACGACTGCTTAGTGGGAGCTGACATGAGAGGCAGTGTCTCAGAATGAGTTCCTTCAGAAGTCAACAATGAGATGAAGATTCAAGTGAAAATAAGTGATTTTGGGGGGTGATGCCAGGAAATACCAGTATGGGACTAGTGGGGGACAGGTAGGAAACGGCAGGCAGCCAGTAAAGTGTTCTCTGTCAGGTACCTTACCACTCTGGGTAATGAGATTAACCTTGCTGGGGGACTCTGGGAGCCAGCGTAGAACACAGAGAGCCGAGGGGTCCCCCCACGGAATGCAGGAGCCGAGGTGTTTATACGTGAGTTCCCAGCAGTCACCGATTGAGGGCTGCTCCTGGGGGTGGGGATTCGAGGTTCCCCAGAACTCCCCGCCTGACGCCCAGGCATTATGATGGCATCTGGTAGCATCAGAGAAGCCCTCAGTCAGAAATGCACCTGCTGGCAATGGGGGGCTAGATAGTGTGCAAAATAGATAAGGTGGGTGGTCCAGACAGGCTGGTGGCAGGTTTGGCTACAGGCAGCAACAGCAATAGATTGAGACCTCTCAGCCAGAGAGTCACATGGGTTCAGACCAATGTGCTGACAACAGGGAATGAAAAGAAGGGACAGCTTAAGAGCTTCTATAAAGGAAGAATTGCAAGCCTTGGTGTTATAGACCCTTGCCTTATAAGGTCACAAGTGACTCAACCTATTTAATGACTGGAGTTAACCTCTGAAAAAAGTCCAACTGGTCCCACATGCATTCTTTTGAACACATTAGGGAAAATAAGTATGTATAAGACTAATCATTTAAAAACACCTATGAAAGGGAAAAATGAAAGTCACTCAGTCGTGTCTGACTCTTTATAGTCCATGGAATTCTCCAGGCCAGAATACTGGAGTGGGTAGCCTTTCCCTTCTCCAGAAGATCTTCCCAACCCAGGGATCGAACCCAGGTCTCCCACATTGCAGGCAGATTCTTTACCAGCTGAGCCACAAGGGAAGCCCCAAGAATACTGCAGTGGGTACCAGTGGATCTTCCCGAGCCAGGAATCGAACCAGCTTCTCCTGCATTGCAGGCAGATTCTTTACCAACTGAGCTATCAGGGAAGCCCAAAAACACCTATAAAATACACTTATTAGGAAAGGATCTGGGCAAAGGTGTGATAAAGTTTATATACTTGTGAGAGAGCAACACACGTCCAAATTCCAGACCTGCTCCCTTTAGCCAATTCATCTTTTCCATGGGAACATGAGGAAAAGTAACGCAGAGATCATGTAAATCAAGGAACATTACCTATGAATAATGGAGATAAAAAATAAGGTAAATACATGGACTTCCCTAGTGGTCTAGTGGTTAAGAATTGCCTGCTCCCCCCCCCAAAAAAAAGAATTGCCTGCCAATGTAGGGGACACGAGTTCGATCCCTGCCCTGGGAAAATTCCACATACTGCAGGGCATCTAAGCCCACGTGCCACAGCTACTAAAGCCTGTGTGCCTAGAGCCTGTGCTCTGCAACAGGAGAAGCCACTGCATTGAGAAGACTATGCCCCACAACTAGAGAGTAGCCCCCATTCACTGCAACTAGAGAAGGCCTGCGTGCAGCAACAAAGACCCAGTGCAGTCAAAAATAAACAAATAAATAAAAAAGAAGGTAAGTACAACCTAATCATTTGTTCAAATATTTCTAGCAGGAGCTTATGAGAAAACTCATCAAAGAATGCAGATAGAAGATGGAAGCATGGGAGAATAATTTACTGAGGCATTCATTCAGCTTCATTCTCATAGTTGTCACTAAGAAGATAAGAGGTATTACCTCCTTTTCTCACCCCTGTGCTCCTTGGCAAGACAGTCACACTTGGAAGGGAAAAGAAGGAAAAGAATAGGAAAAGGAAAGGAAAGGGATATGCTCCTGGAAGAAAAGAGCTGAAATGTCCAGGAGGGAAAACGCTGAGGTACCAGAAGAGCAAAATCAGGGGAATATGATGTGCAGTGCAGTGGGGGTGGGCTCAGGGACCCCAGAGATGCGGGGGATTCAAGGTGAAGTGGAGGGACCTGCCTCAGAAGGTCATGAAACCTGGGAAATGGGCATTTCCTCAGCCACTGTCACAAAGATTAAAGTCCCCTTCCTCAGTTCTGTGGGTGGCTAACCCTGATGCTGGGAAAGATTGAGGGCAAGAGAAGGGGGCAACAGAGGATGAGATGGTTGGATGGCATCACCGACTCAATAGACATAAGTTTGAGCAAACTCTGGGACATAGTGAAGGACAGGGAGGCCAGGCACGCTGCAGTCCATTTGATGGCAAAGAGTCAGACACGACTTAGCGACTGAACAACAACAACGTCCTACAGGACTCATTAGGATGTATGAGGAAGGCAGAGGTTTCTAAGACCCAGCTAAAAATATTCACTACCTTTGATGGGTGGACATGCAGCCAAACCAAGCTGATTTCAAAGGAAAAAATGCTGATTCTTACAGCAAATTCATCCCTGCAGTAGAAGAACTAAATAATCTTGACTTTTCTTTCTCTGTTTGCTTTGTTGAAACTATGCATCCCGTACTGAGATGCACATGGGAGGACAGTGAGTGACATTCTGCCAAGTGTACGGATGGAACCGTCCTCTGCATGACTTTCCCCAGACCTGGTTCCTTTGTGGAGGCCTCTCCTGCTGACACTCACACGAATGGAAGAAGAATCAATCTTATCCCCTTCTTCTAAATTTTTCTCTTCTTTCCATCAAATTTGATAGAAAAAGAATAGGTACATAAGCACAAGGGGGTGGAGATCTTTGAAAGGTACATATGTGAAAGGAAGAGGGAGAAAACAAGGAGATTAAAGAAACCAAGGAGGAGGCTGGGATGTGTGGGGTGGGGATGGATGGGAAAGGGAAGTGGAGAAAAAGGCAGAGCAGAAAGGTGGAAGGAGGAAGGCGAGGAGCTGGGTGACTTTGATCCCTTTGCCTTAAGAATGCCAAGGATGCTGACTATTCAGGGTTCCTTCCTGTGTCAGCAAGACAGTCTGCAAAAATACACTTGAGCCAAATTTATAGATATAGGGAACCAATATCTATAAGGAGTCAAATGTCTCCTTGTGATGTTAAATTTATTTAGTGATATGAACAACTCAAAGGCACATTTAAAATAAGATACAAATTTGGAAATACTGTTTGCTTCCATTCACATTTCCTTTAATAAAGCCTTCATATTCATTTTTGATGGAAATATCCTTGTCATCAATAGAGGTACATTTCAGTTCAGTTCAGTCACTCAGTTGTGTCTAACTCTTTGCGACCCCATGGACCGCAGCACGCCAGGCCTCCCTGTCCATCACCAACTCCCGGAGTTTACTCAAACTCTTATCCATTGAGTCAGTGACACCATCCAACCATCTCATCCTCTGTCATCCCCTTCTCCTTCTGCCTTCAATTTTTCCCAGCATCAGGGTCTTTTCAAATGAGTCAGCTCTTCGCATCAGGTGGACAAAGTAGTGGAGTTTCAGCTTCAACATCAGTCCTTCCAATGAACACTCATTGATCTCCTTTAGGATGGACTGGTTGGATCTCCTTACAGTCCAAGGGACTCTCAAGAGTCTTCTCCAACACCACAGTTCAAAAGCATCAATTCTTTGGCGTTCAGCTTTCTTTATACTCCAACTCTCACATCCGTACATAACTACTGGAAAAATCATAGCCTTGACTAGACAGACCTTTGTTGGCAAAGTAATCTTTCTGCTTTTTAATATGCTGTCTAGGTTGGTCTAAAACCAGCTTGAACATCTGGAAGTTCATGGGTCTCGTATTGCTGAAGCCTGGCTTGAACTCCCAGATGTTTAAGCTGCTTTTAGAAAAGGCAGAGGAAACAGATCAAATTGCCAACATCCACTGTATCACTGAAAAAGCAAGAGAGTTTCAGAAAAACATCTATCTCTGCTTTATTGACTATGCCAAAGCCTCTGACTGTGTGGATCACAATAAACTGTGGAAAATTCTGAAAGAGATGGGAATACCAGACCATCTGACCTGCCTCTTGAGAAACCTGTATGCAGGTCAGGAAGCAACAGTTAGAACTGGACATGGAACAAAGACTGGTTCCAAATAGGAAAAGGAGTACGTCAAGGCTGTATATTGTCACCCTGCTTATTTAACTTACATGCAGAGTACATCATGAGAAACGCTGGGCTGGAGGAAGCACAAGCTGGAATCAAGATTGCCGGGAGAAATATCGATAACCTCAGATATGCAGTTGACACCACCCTTATGGCAGAAAGTGAAGAAGAACTAAAGAGCCTCTTGATGAATGTGAAAGAGGAGAGTGAAAACGTTTGCTTAAAGCTCAACATTGAGAAAACTAAGATCATGGCATCCGGTCCCATCACTTCATGGCAAATAAATGGGGAAACAGTGGAAACAGTGGCTGACTTTGTTTTTTGGGGCTCCAAAATCACTGCAGATGGTGACTGCAGCCATGAAATTAAAAGACGCTTACTCCTTCGAAGGAAAGTTATGACCAACCTGCTGCTGTTGCTGCTAAGTCGCGTCAGTCGTGTCCGACTCTTCGCAACCCCATGGACTGCAGCCCACCAGGCTCCTCCATCCATAGAATTTTCCAGGCAAGAGTACTGGAGTGGGTTGCCATTGCCTTCTCCAATGACCAACCTAGACAACATATTAAAAAACAGAGACATTACTTTGTCAACAAAGGTCCATCTAGTCAAGGCTATGGTTTTTCCAGTAGTCATGTATGGATGTGAGAATTGGACTATAAAGAAAGCTGAGCGCCGAAGAATTGATGCTTTTGAACTGTGGTGTTGGAGAAGATTCCTGAGAGTCCCTTGGACTGTAAGGAGATCCAACTAGTCCATCCTAAAGCAGATTAGTCCTGGGTTTTCATTGGAAGGACTGATGTTGAAGCTGAAACTCCACTACTTTGTCCACCTGATGCGAAGAGCTGACTCATTTGAAAAGACCCTGATGCTGGGAAATATTGAGGGCAGGAGGAAAAGGGGACAACAGAGGATGAGATGGTTGGATGGCATCACCGACTCAATAGACATGGGTTTGGGTGAACTCCGGCAGTTGGTGATGGACAGAGAGGCCTGGCGTGCTGCAGTTCATGGGGTCGCAGAGAGTCGGACACGATTGAGTGACTGAACTGAACTAGGTTGGTCATAACTTTTCTTCCAAGTGTCTTTTAATTTCATGGCTGCAGTCACCATCTGCAGTGATTTTGGAGTCTCCCAAAATAAAGCCAGCCACTGTTGCTACTCTTTCCCCATCTATTTGCCATGAAGTGATGGGACCGGATGCCATGATCTTAGTTTTCTCAATGTTGAGCTTTAAGCCAACTTTTTCACTCTCCTCTTTCATCAAGAGGCTCTTTAGTTCTTCTTCACTTTCTGCCATAAGGGTGGTGTCACCTGCATATCTGAGGTTATTGATATTTCTCCTGGCAATCTTGATCCCAGTTTGCAATTTATCCAACCCAGCCTTTCTCATGAGGTACTTTTGGAGTCACCCAATACTGTTTTCAGAAAGGACTTAGAACATTCAAGTTTACCACCCAGTAATAATGATTGAATAATATTTCTTTGCCCCCTTAAAAAAAAAAAACTGATTATCTCAGGATCCTTCTACTCATATGTAAAATCTATATTGATTTCAGCTAATTTATGGCTCTTCTTCTCTAAGCGATATGCTATTTATCAACACAAGGTAATTGAGAGAAAGTCTTATAAATGAGAGTATCTATAAAGACTAGATTCAAAGGTGATATGCTTTAATTTTTCTTTGAAGTAAAACTTAGGCAAATATGATACAGTTCTTCTAGAAGAGAGAATTTAATGGCTCAAGGCCAAGTTGACTAGTTTTAGCTCAAGATTATTCCAGAGGTTCCTTGAAACCTCTGCTGTCAGACCAGGCTTGGAACCACACATAGAGAACACCTTCCAGGAAGTATTTTAGCTTTCATTTGGTTCTGGACTATTCTAGCCAGGTCAGCCTTGTCAGGAACTATGCCATGAAAGAATGCCAGCCTCACCTGTCAGCAGCAGTGGTTCTCAACTGAGACTTCTCTACCCCCTGGGAATCACCCGGTATGCCTGGAGATATTCTGGATTGTTACTACCGGGTTGTATTCGTCAGAGTTCTCTAGAGAAAGAATCCATAGAATCTGTGTATGTGTATACACACACACAGAGGAATTTATTTTAGAGAATCAACTCACATGATTATGGAGGCTGGAAAGTCCGAAACCTGTAGTTCAAGGCGAAAGGCCATCAACACGGAGACCCAGGGAAGATCTGACGCTGCAGTTCAAGTCCAAAGGCCATCGGCTGGCAGGATTCCCTCTTGCTTGTAGGAGGTGAGTCTTTTGTTCTAGTCACCCACCTGATAGGGGCAATCTGCTTTCCTCAAAGTCAACCAATTTAAATGTTATCTCATCCATAACCAGAGCAAACCATAACTCAAAAAGAGACATGCACCCCAATGTTCATAGCAGCACTATTTACAATAGCCAGGACATGGAAACAACCTAAATGTCTATCAATGGATGAATGGATAAGGAAAATGTGGTATATATATACAGTGGAATATTACTCAACCATCAGGGAATGAAATAGTGCCATTTGCAGAGACCTGGATGGACCCAGAGACTGTCATACAGAATGAAGTTAAGTCAGAAAGAGAAAAACCAGTATCGCATAGTATCGCTTAGATGTGGAATCTAGAAAAATGGTGCAGATGAACTTATCTGCAAAGCAGAAATGGAGACACAGATGTAGACAACAAACGTATGGTTACCAAGCGGGGTAAAGGAGGGGTGGGATGTATTGGGAGATTGGGATCAACGGATATACACTGCTATGCATAAAACAGTCACTAGTGAGAACCTGCTGTAAGGCACAGGAAACTCCACTCAACGTTCTGTGGTGACCTAAATGGAAAGAAAATCCAAAAAAGAGGGGATATATGTACATGCATAACTGGTTCACACTGTTATACGGCAGAAACCAACACACCATTGTAAACCAACAATACTCCAATAAAAGTTGATTTAAAAAGCAATTAATTTAAAAAGAAAACATATACAAACTACTATACATAAGATAGATAAGCAACAAGGATATATTATGTAGCACAGGGAATTATAGTCATTTTCTTGAGAAAATGACTTTTTAATAGAGTATAATCTGTATTGACTCACTATACTATATACCTGAAACTAGCATCTTAAATCAACTAGACTTCAAATATTACACTTATTTAACAGTACATTACTTTTATTAATATATACAAATAAATATTGTATAGAACATAAAAAATAGGGGCTTCCCTGGTGGTCTAGTGGCTAACACTCCACGCTCCCAAGGCAGGGTGCCCAGGTTCAATCCCTTGTTGGGGAACTAGATTCCCACATGCCACATCTAGAGTGTGAAGGCCCAACTAAAGATCCCACGTGCTGCAACTAAGACCTGGCACAAGCAAATGAATAAATTTTAAAATGTATGTATAAAATAATAAATAACAGGAAAAATAATAAATGTCATCTCATCCAGAAGACCCACACAGAAACAACCAGAATAACATCTGAGAGCAGAGCTGGGCACAGTGCCCCAGACAGTGGCACAAAATTAACTACACGGGGGTGGGGGTGATTGGCATCTGGAGGGTAGAGGTGAGGGGTGCTGCTACAGTCTTGCAACACACAGGACTCACCCCCACAACAAAGCCTCATCCGGCCCCAACTGTCAATAACGCCGAGTTGAGAAATACTGTTCCCAGCTCCAGTCACAGACTTGTAATGTGACTATAACATCACTGAATAGAGGTGATGAGACTTTTCCTGTTTTTACGGAGCTGTTAGAATCATCTAGAAAGAAACTAACTCATGGATGAAACATCTTAATGAAGATCACCCTTCCCTTCTCTTTCCGCTCTGACTTGCTGGTAAAGAGAGCTAACTCCACGGAGGCCTACCTGTAACAGGTCGGCTGGTGTGGGACTCTTGGGCAGACAGAAATTTAATTTCTTCATGCCGATGCCTCAGTCAATGATTCAGCTGCAGAAATGGGCTGAGCAAAAGGGAAGAAAAGAGAGTTTGTGGCAGCTCCTCTGATCTAGATAAAATGTGAGCTCAGGTGTTTCTGGAGTAAAACCAGCATTTGAGTGGAACAGTCATTGGCCAGTGCAGCCACCAAAACACGACGAAACCACCCAGTCTGACAGTGAACTTGCTGAGAACAACAGAGCAAATGGGCCAGTGGTGCAAAGGCTGCATTCATTCATTCATTGTTCATTTGCTCAACAAATAACTTGCACTAGGCTCTGAGTAAATAAGGCAGCCTGGTTTCTGTTCTCATGTTTTGCAGTCTCACGGAGAAGGAAACACAGTTAGAAACATATCATGAAGGAGAAGGTAGTTCTGGATGGATTTACAACCTCATTTAGGGGTGACTTTTGCTCTGCTGTGGTGGGAAAGAGTCCTGGATTTGGGGCCCAAGCTGGATTCAAATCCTAATTTAGACCTCCTGGCTGGCAAGTCAGTTATCTTCTTGGATCTTCTACAAAAGGGGGCAAGAATACCTGCCATCCCATCTGCATCTAGTGTTAGATGGTGACAAGTACTACAGAGAAAAGTTAAATAAGGGGGATGGGTCTCTGGTCTTGTGAAAGAAATGAAAAAATGAGCCATGTTGGTTCCTGGGGGAACAGTGTATGAGGAAGAGGGAACAGTAAGTTCAGTGTCCTGATGCAGAGACATGCCTGGTTTGGTTGAAGAACAGCAAGGAAGGCAGTATTGCTGCCAAGGGTGAGGACAGGAGGAGGTGAGGTAAGAGTTAGGGGTAGGTCTATTTATAGGGCTTCCCTGGTGGCTCAGAGGTTAAAGCTTCTGCCTCCAATGCAAGAGACCTGGGTTCGATCCCTGGTTTGGGAAGATCCCCTGGAGAAGGAAATGGCAACCTGCTCCAGTATTCTTGCCTGGAGAATCCCATGGAGGAAGGAGCCTGGTAGGCTATAGTCCATGGGGTCGCAAAGAGTCGGACACACTGAGCGACTTCACTCACTCACTCACTCACTCACTGTTTACAGAGCCTCACAGGATCCCGTGAAGACTTCTATTTTGACTTCGAGTGAGAAGGATTTCGAGCAGAGGATTTGACTTGTGTTTTTATAGGATCACTCTCGGCCACATGGAGAATGGACTCAGGGGACAAACGAGGAAGGGAATCCCAGTTAGGAGGCTGTTACGACAAGCTGAAAGGCAAGGCTGTGGCTTGGACCAGGGAGGGAGCGGTGGAGGTCATGAGGAATGACAGGGGAGGCGGGGAGAAGTAGCAGGGCCCATGTGAGGGACCAGTGTCACAACTGGTGACTCAAGGACAAGCTGACCAAAGCAAGGAAGCAATCCCAGGCTCGGCGTGACAGAAACCCAGAATCCACCAAGATCAACACCACCTGGAGCCTCCAGGAGTCCAGACAGAAAAGGACTCCCCCGCAGCTCTCCTATCTCTCTATACACCTTACATTTGAAATGCTCTGGCTCAGATGGTAGAGTCTGCCCACAATGTGGGAGACCCAGGTTCGATCCTTGGGTCAGAAAGATTCCCTGGAGAAGGAAAGGACAACCCACTCTAGTATTCCTGCCTAGAAAATCCCATGGATGGAGGAGCCTGGTAGGCTACACCCCATGGGGTTGCAAAGAGTTGGACATGACTGAGTGACTAACACACACACATAAGCACTATTACAAATGAAAATCCTTTTTTGGGGGAGACTGTCACCATGATCGAAGCCCCACGAACACAAGAAATTAAACACTGCCAATTACTGCGTGCTACTGAACATTTCTTAAAAGAAGACATAAAGTGATTCTGTAGATATTATCTACAGATAAATAATTATAGATAAATAATTATATTAATTATTCTGTAATAATTAATAATTCTTAATTATTCAGTTCAGTTCAGTCACTCAGTCGTGTCCGATTCTTTCCGACCCCATGAACCGTAGCACGCCAGGCCTCCCTGTCCATCATCAACTCCTGGAGTCCACCCAAACCCATGTCCATCGAGTCGGTGATGCCATCCAACCGTCTCATCCTCTGTCGTCCCCTTCTCCTCCTGCCCTCAATGTTTCCCAGCATCAAGGTCTTTTCAAATGAGTCAGCTCTTCGCATCAGGTAGCCAAAGTATTGGAGTTTCAGCTTCAACATCAGTCCTTCCAATTCAAATCTATGATACTGGAATTGGCAAGACTGGACACATGCAGTGGAAACAAAGGGTAGAGCTATGCACGTGTGTGTGTGCGCACACGCACGTATACGTATTCAGTATGTCCTACTCTTTGCGACCCCATGGACTGTAGCCTGCCAGGCTTCTCTGTCCATGTATTTTTCCAGGCAAGAATACTGGAGTGGGTTGCCATTTTCTCTTCCAGGGCATCTTCCAAACACAGGGATTGAACTCACATTTCTTTTGTCTCCTGCACTGGCAGACAGATTCTTTACCAACTGTGCCACCTGGGAAATCCCAGAGCTACGCACAGTTCAGTCAGTCAGTGAGTTCAGTCACTCAGTCGTGTCCGGCTCTTTGCGACCCCATGAAACGCAGCATGCCAGGCCTCCCTGTCCATCACCAACTGTGGAGTTTACTCAAACTCACGACCATCGAGTTGGTGATGCCATCCAGCCATCTCATCCTCTGTCGTACCCTTCTCCTCCTGCCCCCAATCCCTCCCAGCATCAGGGTCTTTTCCAATGAGTCAACTCTTCACATGAGGTGGCCAAAGTATTGGAGTTTCAGCTTCAGCATCAGTCCTTCCAATGAACACCCAGGACTGATCTCCTTTAGGATGGACTGGTTGGATCTCCTTGCAGTCCAAGGGACTCTCAAGAGTCTTCTCCAACACCACAGTTCAAAAGCATCAATTTTTCGGTGCTCAGCTTTCTTCACAGTCCAACTCTCACATCCATACATGACCACTGGAAAAACCATAGCCTTGACTAGATGGACCTTTGTTGACAAAGTAATGTCTCTGCTTTTTAATATGCTGTCTAGGTTGGTCATAACTTTCCTTCCAAGGAGTAAGCGTCTTTTAATTTCATGGCTGCAATCACCATCTGCAGTGATTTTGGAGCCCAAAAAATAAAGTTAGCCACTGTTTCCACTGTCTCCCCATCTATTTCCCATGAGGTGATGGGACCAGATGCCATGATCTTAGTTTTCTGAATGTTGAGCTTTAAGCCAACTTTTTCACTCTCCTCTTTCACTTTCATCAAGAGGCTTTTTAGTTCCTCTTCACTTTCTGCCATAAGGGTCATGTCATCTGCATATCTGAGGTTATTGATGTTTCTCCTGGCAATCTTGATTCCAGTTTGTGCTTCCTCCAGCCCAGCGTTTTTTATGATATACGCTGCATATAAGTTAAATAAGCAGGGTGACAATATACAGCCTTGACGTACTCCTTTTCCTATTTGGAACCAGTCTGTTGTTCCATGTCCAGTTCTAACTGTTGCTTCCTGACCTGCATACACATTTCTTAAGAGGCAGGTAAGGTGGTCTGGTATTCCCATCTCTTGAAGAATTTTCCACAGTTTATTGTGATCCACACAGTCAAAGGCTTTGGCATAGTCAATAAAGCAGAGATAGATGTTTTTCTGGAACTCTTTTGCTTTTTCGATGATCCAGCAGATGTTGGCAATTTGATCTCTGGTTCTGCCTTTTCTAAAACCAGTTTGAACATCTGGAAGTTCACGGTTCACGTATTGCTGAAGCCTGGCTTGGAGAATTTTAAGCATTACTTTACCAGCGTGTGAGATGAGTGCAATTGTGAGGTAGTCTGAGCATTCTTTGGGATTGCCTTTGTTAGGGTCTGGAATGAAAACTGACCTTTTCCAGTCCTGTGGCCACTGTTGAGTTTTCCAAATTTGCTGGCATATTGAGTGCAGCACTTTCATAGCATCATCTTTCAGGATTTGAAATAACTCTACTGAAATTCCATCACCTCCACTAGTTTTGTTTGTAGTGATGCTTTCTAAGGCCCACTTGACTTCACATTCCAGGATATCTGGCTCAAGGTGAGTGATCACACCATCGTGATTATCTGGGTCATGAAGATCTTTTTTGTACAGTTCTTCTGTGTCTTCCTGCTACCTCTTCTTAATATCTTCTGCTTCGGTGAGGTCCCTACCATTTCTGTCCTTTATCGAACTCATCTTTGCATGAAATGTTCCCTTGGTATCTCTAATTTTCTTGAAGAGATCTCTAGTCTTTCCCATTCTGTTGTTTTCCTCTATTTCTTTGCATTGATTGCTGAAGAAGGCTTTCTTATCTGTCCTTGCTATTCTTTGGAACTCTGCATTCAAATGGGAATATCTTTCTCTTTCTCCTTTGCTTTTCACTTCTCTTCTTTTCACAGCTATTTGTAAGGCCTCCTCAGACAAACATTTTGCCTTTTTGCATTTCTTTTCTATGGGTATGGACAGATCACTCTAAATGTTCCACCCTGAAAGTTCCCTACCCCTAAGACAGAAGAGTGTGGCCGAAGAACATTAGCCACTAGATGGCACTATTTCCCCTGAAATGTCTGACAGTCTCTAAACCCACAGGATGGGTGACTCCCTAGCAAGATAGAGTCTTTACTATCAGCTTCACCTAAAGTCCAGTGCCTGAAGCCCCAGAGGCAAGGAATGAATGTGGCCGGATCTGTTCTTAGGCAATTCTGCAGGCTCTCTTGGCGTGGAATAAATTGAAGGATTCTCTTCTTCCCAATCAAGCTCTTCACAGAGTTTAATATGGGAGTTCTTAGCCCTCTGGCAGTCTGCTAGGCTTCTGAACTCCTCAGCATCATGTTTTTAAATGCACAGGATTTAAAATGAAAGGATTATAAACTAAGCCAATTATACTGAAATGCAATCATAAGACTATAAAGAAAATGTGAGTTATACTAATACATGTGCTTCTTTAATAATCCAATAAATTAGATCCAGCGGGAGCCTCTTGTACATTGTAGTTCTGAAATAGCAATGAGCAAAAATGGTTATTTCAGGGACTTCTCTGGTGATCCAGTGGTTAAGACTTCACCTTCCAATGCAGGGGATGCTGGTTTGACTCCTGGTGGGGCAGCTAAGATTCCACATGCCTCAGGGACAAAAAACCAAAACATAAAACAGAAACAATATTGTAATAAGTTCAGTAAGACTTTTAAAATGGTCCACATTAAAAAAAAAGTTAATTTAAAAATAATATTTCAAAGTATCTGCAACAACTGTATGTGATGTTTGTGATGATTATTTTTGATAAAATAGATTCACTTTAGTTAGTGGTGGTTAGGTACTAAGTCGTGTACAACTCTTGTGACCCCATAGACTGTAGCCTGCCAGGCTCCTCTATCCATGGGATTTTCCAAGCAAGAATGTTAGAGTGGGTTGCCATTTCCTTCTTTAGGGGATCTTCCCTACCCAGGGATCAAACCCAGGTCTCTTGCATTGCAAGCTATCTTCTGCACTGCAGGAAGATTCTTTATCAACTGAGTCACCCACATTTCAAAGTATCTGCATCAACTGTAAAGTGATGTTTGTGGTGATTATTTTTGATGAAACAGATTTTTACTTTAGAGGCAGAACCTAATGAAAATATATTTGATTTTGTTCTCTCTTACAATTTCACTTCATGGACTGCTTAAATTCTATTTAATGACCTCTTAGAGACTGGAAGACCCCAGGTTAACAATCCTTGTTCAATGACTCTTTAACCAGTCAATCACACATGTCGCCAACTGAAGAAAGCAAAACTTCACTCCATCTAGCCAGGTTCCAGTCGAAGCAGGAGTGAGTTCATGACAACCCTTCCTTTCCTGGCCCTCCTTTCTGGTCAAGCCTCTGAAGCACTGCAATTTCTTTACCACATTCTCTTCCTGAAGTCTCTCCCCTCCTCTTTGGCAGCTAAAGCCAAAGCCGCTTCCCGGGCTCCTTGGCTCCTCTTTTTCTTTCTTTATCCAAAATCAAGATGAGTCTCACCCAGTCCCAGAACCAATGCTCAGTCATTTGTCCTTTGCTTTTTCTTCCCTTTCTTCCCCCTCCAGAGGTGGAGGAGGAAGAGGGAGGGTGTAGTAATTGATGAAAGCCTGCAAAGTCCAAATGTTACAGTAACAGAAAACAGGCAGCCTTCTAGTCTCAAAGTTGTCCTACCCTCATCCTGTTAATCTCCGTCCCCCCGTTCTGCTTTACTTTCTTCACCTTGCTTATGCTTATCGAAGTCATCTGTATAGTTACTTTATTGTTGTCTGTTTCCCACACTAAAACTCGACCTACAAAAGGACAGAGACTTGTGTTTCACTGCGGTGTCCCTCGTGACCAGAACAGGGCTGAGTGTAGAATAGATGCTCAAATAATACTCATTAAAGGGATGAGCCAGGATGGAATAGAATGGGAATGTAAGTAATTCCTGGATTTCTATTATTCAGTATTTTTTTCTACCACTGTATTTTACTGATGCAACAAGAACAAAAATACCCTGGGTAAGTTTTGCAGAGGGTGACTTAAGGATTAGACGAGTCCAACAGAGAATCTAAGTTTTGGTTGGTAATTACAGGTAACACACTCTGTATGCATATCTTAATTTTATGCAATGCAAATGCACTTTAGCCTTTTTATTTAGGGTAGAGAATACTTTACAAAAATAAATATTTTCTCCTCTTTTGAATTTGAAAAAAAAGAAGCCTTATGTTTCATCTCTCTGCAAAAGCCTTCATCTCTGTGCAAAAGTTGTAAGTGAATCTCTATTAACTACGATATCAAACATATAATAAGTGTAGCCACGGTGGGGAGAAGGGGGTGGGATGAACTGGGAGATTGGGATTAACATACAGAGACTACCATGTGTAAAACAGATAGCTAGTGGGAACATAATGTATAGCACAGGAAGCTCAGCTCAGTGCTGTGATGACCTGGGAGGGTGGGACAGGGCAAGAGGGAGGGGATACGTGTATACACATACCCGATTCACTCCATGGTACAGCAGAAACCATCACAGTACTTTAAAGCAACTATGCCCATAAAATATATATATATACATATACACATACACATAAGCAGATCCTTTACTGACTGAGCCACCAGGGAAAGCCCACTTAGCTATATCAGTTTAGTTCAGTTCAGTTGCTCGGTCATGTCCGACTCTTTGTGACCCCATGGACTGCAGCACGCCAGACTTCCCCGTCCATCACCATCTCCCGGAGCTTACTCAAACTCATGTCCATCAAATCGGTGATGCCACCCAACCATCTCATCCTCTGTCGTCCCCTTCTCCTCGCACCTTCAATCTTTCCCAGCATCAGGGTCTTTTCCAATGAGTCAGTTCTTTGCATCAGGTGGCCAAAGTACTGGAGTTTTAGCTTCAACATCAGTCCTTCCAATGAATATTCAGGACTGATTTCCTTTAGGATGGACTGGTTGGATCTCCTTACAGTCCAAGGGACTCTCAGGAGTCTTCTCCAACACCACAGTTCAAAAGCATCAATTCTGTGGCGCTCAGCTTTCTTTATAGTCCAACTCTTACATCCATACACGACTAATGGAAAAACCATAGCTTTGACTAGACAGACCTTTTTTGGTTAAGTAATGTCTCTGCTTTTTAATATGCTGTCTAGGTTGGTCAGAGCTTTTCTTCCAAGGAGCAAGCGTCTTTTAATTTCATGGCTGTAGTCACCATCTGCAGTGACTTTGGAGCCCCCCAAAATAAAGTCTGTCACTTTATAAAGTCTGTCACTTTATAAAGTCTGTTTCCATTGTTTCCCATCTATTTGCCATGAAGTGATGGGACCGGATGCCATGATCTTAGTTTTCTGGATGTTGAGTTTTAAGCCAACATTTTCACTCTCCTCTTTCACTTTCATCAAGAGGCTCTTTAGTTCTTCTTTGCTTTTTGCCATAAGGGTGATGTCATCTGAGATTATTGATATTTCTCCCGGCAATCTTGATTCCAGCTTGTGCTTCCTCCAGCCTGGCATTTCACATGATGTACTCTGCATATAAGTTAAATAAGCAGAGTGACAATACACAGCCTTGATGTACTCCTTTCCCGATTTGGAACCAGTCTGTTGTTCCATGTCCAGTTCTAACTGTTGCTTCCTGATCTGCATACAGGTTTCTCAGGAGGCAGGTAAAGTGGTCTGGAATGTCCATTTCTTGAATTTTCCTCAGTTTGTTGTGATCCACACAGTCAATAAAGCAAAAGTATATGTTTTTCTGAACTCTCTTGCTTTTTTGATGATCCAGTGGATGCTGGCAATTTGATCTCTTGTTCCTCTGCCTTTTCTAAATCCAGCTTGGACATCTGGAAGTTCACGGTTCATGTATGGTTGAAGTCTGTCTGGCTTGGAGAATTTTGAGCATTACTTTGCTAGCATGTGAGATGAGTGTAATTGTGTGGTAGTTTGAGCATTCTTTGGCATTGCCTTTCTTTGGGATTGGAATGAAAACTGACGTTTTCCAGTCCTGTGGACACTGCTGAGTTTTCCAAATTTGCTGGCATATTGAGTGCAGCACTTTCACAGCATCATCTTTTAGGATTTGAAATAACTCAACTGGAACTCCATCACCTCCACCAGCTTTGTTCGTAGCAATGCTTCCTAAGGCCCACTTGACTTTGCATTTCAGGATGTCTGGTTCTAGGTGAGCGATCACAGCATCGTGGTTATCTGGGTCATGAAGATCTTTTTTGCATAGCTCTTCTGTGTATTCTTGCCACCTCTTAATATCTTCTGCTTCTGTTAGGTCCAAACCATTTCAATCCTTTATTGTGCTCATTTTTGCATGAAATGTTCCCTTGGTGTCTCTAGTTTTCTTGAAGAGATTTCTAGTCTTTCCCATTCTATTGATTTCCTCTATTATTGCTAAATAAATTTAGGTTGGAATAAATTTTATACAAACATACAATCTCTTAACAGTACAAATGAAAGCTGGTACTTTTATTGTTAATAATTTCATTTCTTTGTAAATCATCTTACTTCAGCATTATGCATAAGATGGGTAAGGACCTTTTATCATTTTACCTTTGTGCCTTTTGGCCTAGGCAAATCAAGGTATAGGTACTGAGATACCGAACTGCTGCTGGTGGGACTGTTGTAACCTCATGAGTACCGTGGCTAACAAAAGAACGCAAGTGGGAAATACATATTATTTTAATTTTCTAAAAAGGGAGAAACTAAATTCTGCAAGCTGCAGAGTGGGGAGCTAATTCTCAGTTCCAAAGAGACAGGCAGCCTGGAGAAGCTGTAAGACCTCCTGGTGCCAGTGGGTGGAGCCAGTGAGCACTGCCTAACCAAGGACAAGAGGCAGATCGGTAACGTCATTTCCCTCTTTCTTCAGCACGCTAGACTGACCCGCACACCACAGCCGCGCATGCGTCCTCGGCAAGACGTCTGAGGACCTCACTAACAGTATAGCTTGGCAAGTGGAGAGATGTGGGCTAAGCACAAATGAGGTGAGTTTGGAGCATTTAAAAATTATTGACCATTCTCAGGTCCTATGAAATTGTTAAGATTCACTATCCTATCCTTTCTACAACCAACCAATTTCTAGATTCACACTGAATCACATGTAAGATTGTTTTTTAATCAAATGAGTTAATAACAATCAGAGGGTTGATTTAGGCAATTTTAGGCTACATTAGGAAATAAAAACAAAAATAAACAAATGGGACCTAATTAAACTTAAAAGCTTTTGTACAGCAAAGGAAACCATAAACGGAATGAAAAGACAACCCATAGAATGGGTTGAAAATACACGCAAATGATGTAATCCACAAAAGATTAATTTCCAAAATAAACAAAGAGCTCATATAACTCAAATATCAAAAAATTCAAACAGCCCAATCAAAAAATGGGCAGAAGATCTAACAGATATTTCTCCAAAGAAGACATACAGATGGCCAAGAGGCACATGAAAAAATGCTCACACTGCTAATTATCAGAGAAATGCAAATCAAAACTACAACGAGGTATCACCTCACTGCAGTCAGAATGGCCATCACCAAAAAATCTACAAATAATAAATGCCAGAGACTGTATGGAGAAAAGGGAACCCTCCTATACTATTGGTAGGAATGTAAACTGATACAGCCACTATGGAGAACAGTATGGTGGTTCATTAAAAAAAAAAAAAAAAAAAACTAAACTAAAAATAGAGTTACCATATGATCCTGCAATCCCACTCCTGGGCATATATTTGGAGAGAACTATAATTAGCCTACATGAAATGAAGAAGTATAGTGTCTAGAATAAGAGAGATGAAGGGCTTATTCTTCTCTGAGTTAGTACACCTAGAAGGTTGTACTCAGTTTGGAATATCACATTTATAAGTGGATACAGACAAACAGGAAAACTGCTGGCAGAGTGACAAGGATGCTGATGACTTGGGATATGTGTATGGAATCTGTACCAAAGGTCTGAGGCAGCTTCAACATGAGGAGGAGGAGCACGAGTGAGGGTATAAAGCATGTTGCTCGGATCTGGAGGGAGACAAGTGCAAGACTGGACAGTGTGGCCAGCATGTGCAGTCCCTGCTCCGGGACCGGTAAGGCCAAGTCAAAGACCTGGAGTTAGGTTCAGTGGACAGAGGGACATTCAGATAGGGGAAGATGTTCAAAGATGACGAGATGTCATTAGGAGGGAGTGAGTTCTCATTCACCAGAAGTACTTATTCAAGAAAGCAGCACATCTCAGGGATTTGGGAAGAAGGCTCAAGTATTAGAGGAGTAGTTGACAGGGGCAAGGTTCACCATATGCTAGTCTAGGGATGGCTGTTGATCCACTACAAAACTTTTTACAAAATGCCTGGAAAGATACACGCAACATGGTTCACAAACCTTCATCTATTCAACGTAAAGGACTACCATTTGTTCTATTTTTGCCTCTTACTTTGTAAGGTGAAATGCCATTCCTTGAATGAAATAATGGTAATGATAAGGCTATGTTTTTAAATATACCTTTCCCGGCAAAATTAAAAGTCTGGTAACTCTCTTTTGAAATCTCCAAACTGTCTTGAAACATAATAATAAAAATTGAAATAAAAAAGGGGCTACTTATTTTTTTTTAATTGCAACATTCATATGAAGTTTAGCTGATTTATTAGAATATATGCCTTCAGGGGGTGAATAAAAATAGAGAAAATTAGAAATAAGATACTTAAAAATATGAATGAATTTTAGTGAACTCTTAGGACTCACTGAGAAATCACACAATCCAGCCTAATTGCTCAAGGAGCCAAGAGCATCAAAGGGCTACTTATATTACTGACCTTTGAAGATTCTTTCCAACCCTGAGATGCTATGTATGATTCTAGAAACAAAGTATTCTACATCCTTAAGGGAATGAGATTTTCTTATACTTGATTTCTATCCCCAGGGAGCCTAGAATGGCTTTAGTGCATGTCAGTCCCGCCCTCTTGCCCATCTATTTTAGGCTCATCACTTCCTGGGTTTTCTTCACACTTTTACTGTGTAAGCCTTTACCTCTAAACATTCACAGTGTAGATTTTGCATGTTTTCTGATTTAATGAAAATGGAGTCATAGAAAACCCGTCCTTTGCATTGGTCCTCTTTGGCTCAACATTAAAAAAAAAAAAAAAAAATTGATCCCGACTACCTTATTTATGTAGCTTTTATTTTGTAGCTGAACATAGCCAAAGTATAGTACAATTTATTAATTTCACTTTGATGGACACCATTTCAGTTTGTTTGTGTTTTTTTTGCTATTTTTTGAATATGCTTCTCTGAACATTCTTGCCCATGTCCCTTCATGCAGAGTAAAGAAGAATTGATGTAAATTGAGTATTTTATACGAAATACAACTTTTGTGAAAATCAAATATTCTTGCCACACAATCACTGATTCAAGTCACTGTCCCTAGGAGGGGCACATGATGAGAAAAACTTACAATGTCTTAACAAAATCAGAAACGAACATCCCAATGTATGGGGGACATTATTTGAAGTATGAAGAGGTCGCTTATCAAATTTACTAATGTCCCCTGATTAATGTATAGGCCTGAATTGAGCCTCTTCAGTTCTGTCAGTTTTTTTTAAATGTCATTTGGAAAAAACAATTACACATGTACAAAAATACATGAAACATAAATATGCTGCTTAATGAATTAGTGTAAAGCGACCATCTGAGTAATTACCATTCAGGTCAAGAAATACAACATCTCCAGCACCCTAAAAGCCCCCACTCTCATGCTCTTCACTTCTTTTCTTCCCTTTTACCACATAAGCTTGCATCCCTCAACACTGTATCTTAGCTTTTTTTTTTTTCTTTTACCATTTTTGACTTCTGTAAAAATGAAATCATAGGGAATTGTTATGGACTGAATGCTTGTGTCCCCCCAAGTTCCTGTGCTGAAACTCGACCCCACAGTATTATGGTATTCAGAGGTGGGGCCTTTAGGAAGTAACTCAGAAGAGGTCATAAGGGTGGAGTCCTCAAGAGTGATATTGGGCCCTTCCCTGGTGGTCCAGTGGCTGAGACTCTGCAGTCCCAATGCAGTGGGCACAGGTCTGATCCCTGATCAGGGAACTAGATTCTACCATACTGCACCTGAAGATCCTATGTGTTGCAGCTAAGATCTAGCGCAGCCAAATAAATAAATAAAAATATATTTTTTTAATTCCCCCCCACCAAAAAAAAAAAGAGTGACGTCAGTGCCCTGGTGGAGTCAGGAGAGAGTTTGCTTCCACTCCACTCTGCTCTCTGCCCTGTGAGGAGACAATGAACAGTAGCCCAGAAGAGGGTTCTCACCAGAGCCCAAGTATAATGCCCCCTAACCTTGCACTTCAGCCTCCAAACCTGGGAGAAGTAAATGTCCGTTGTTTTCACGAGACCTCGTCTGCAGTACTTTGTTAGAGCAGCCTGAAGGGCCTAAGCCAGGTCTCACTTTGTGTTTACCTTCTTTTGTCCAACATTAAGGAAAGAAAGATTTACTCCTACTGTTCACAGCTGTTGTTCACTCACTTTTCTTGCTGTATGCAATGCAATAAAAATTCCACTCTCAGTTTTCCTTTGGTCATTTTTTTCTGGTCTTTTGTTATTATGAATAGTGCCGCTCTGGATATTCTTCTACATGTCTCTTGACGCTTATGCAGACCTTTTCTAGGAGTCAAATTGCTAGATCAAGATGATGTGCGTCTTAGGCCATACTAGATGGTGACAGCTATTTCCTGATGTGAAAATACAAATGTATACTTCCTCCAACAAGGCATATGAGACCTCATTGTTCCATGTTCTTACCAACATTTGACATTATCAAACTTTTAGCAGGGGCTACTCTCTAGTGGTGGAACATGGGTTTCTCATTGTGGCGGCTTCTCTTGTTGCAGAGCACGGGCTCTAGGTGTCCAGGCTTAGTTGCCCTGCAGCTCGTGGAGTCTTCCCAGAATAGGGATCGAACCCATGTCCCCTACATTGGCAGGCAGATTCTCAACCATTGGACCACCAGAGAAGTCTTGCCTTTCACATTTAGATCTTCAGTCCCTTAGAGCTGATTTTTGTGTATGGTTTGAAGTAGGAATCAAGACCCTTTCCCCTCTCCTTCCTTCTCTCTTGCCATCCCTCTTTTTTCACTTAAGGATATTCAACTGTTACAGCACCATTTATTTAAAAAGACATCTTTCCCTATTATTCTACAATGGTTCTTCAGTTAAAAAGTGATCTTTTATGTATAAATCTGTGTCAGGGTTTTTTCTTTAAATTTTATTGAAGTATAGCTGATTTATAATGTTGTGTTAATTTCTGCTGTATGGCAAAGTAGTTCAGTATATGTATATATATATATGTGTGTGTGTGTATATATATATATATATATATATATATATATATATGTATACATACTTTTTCATATTTTTCCATTATGGTTTGTCACAGGATACTGAATATAGTTCCCTGTGCTATAGAGCAGGGCCTTGCTGCTTATCCATTTCATGTATACTAGTTTGTATCTGCTAACCTCAAACTCCCAATCCTACCCTCCTTCCCCCATGGCAACCATAAGTCTGTTCTCTATGCCTGTGAGTTTGTTTCTGTTTGTAGATAAGTTTATGTGTGCCGTATTTTAGATTCCACATTATATAAGTGATATGGTACCTGTCTTTCCCTTTGTGACTTACTTTGCTTAGTATGATAATCTCTAGGTCATTCCATGTTGCTGCAAGTGGCATTATTTCATTCTTTCTAAAGGCTGAGTGATACTCCCTTGGATATATGTACCACATTTTCCTTATTCATTCCTCTGCTGATGGACATCTAGACTGCTTCCATGTCTTGGCTAGCGAGAAGTTCTGGTATAAACACAGGGGCGCATGTATCTTTCTGAATTGTAATTTTGTCTGGGTATGTGCCCAGTAGTGGGATTGCTGAATCATATGGCAACTCTATTTTTGGTTTTTGAGGAACCTCCGTACTCCATACTGTTTTCCATAATGGCTGCATCAACTCACATTTGTCTGTTTGGTATTTGTGTGTGTGGAACTGTCTACTTGTCCATCCTTGCACCCACACGTGGCTGTCTCCAGCACAATAACTGGTCTTGACACATGATGGAGAAAGTTCTCTTGTCTTCTTCTTCAGCAGTGCCCTAGCTATTCTCTGCCTTTTGCTTTTGTACTGAATCTTCAGTGATGAAGACACAGATCTATTTAGTTTGATTTCTTTCCTCCCTCCTACCACTGTTTGCTCTTTTCACTCAAACCTATTTTATAGCAACATCTTGCTTATGTGATTCTTGTCTCCTCCTTTAGGTTCAGAAAATTTGAATTATAAAAAAAATTATCCTTGCATATTTCTTTTTCAGTAAAGAATAGCATTTCTACTTATCTAATAGAATGGGAAAAGAGATTACAGACAGACTCTCCTTGATGTTTTTATAGATCA